>NC_143547.1:102449418-102769418 GCF_031878675.1 Megascapheus bottae | reverse complement strand
ATTCCATACTGGGACGCCAGTATCTTTCTTCTATTGCCATATGTCTCCCAATCTCTTTACTTGCTGCCAGCCTTGAAGAGCATGGTTGCTTGATCTTCCTGCTGAGTACTTTATCCTAACCTGCGAAACTATCTAGTTTGGGTACAACTGTTGACCACAACCAGTAGGAATAGGGCTATCAAGCAACATATTCAGGCTACAGATGCACCAAGTTGCATGCAAAAATAAAAAGGCTTGCATTGTGAGACAGGGACACCTCTCCTGATTAAGGGGTGTGCTTGCTAGTAAGAGAGTATCAGTGCTGATGCTGGTGTTTTACCCTGAGAGCTATAATCCATGCCAAAAGAGGCCATGCAATGAAATCAAGCCATAATGCTCATCAACTGCAGAGAAATGTCACAGCCCTACAGTGGCTGTCCTGTCTGCTATGTCTGTGTCTTTCATGTAGTCACCCAGGCCATTCTTTTGGGAACTCATCAAAGGGCTGATCCCTGCTGTCAAGTACTCTGCTTGATTAGCTTCGGTAGACCTGGATGAAAAAATTTTACTATCCCTATGAGTTCCCATGGGTTCTCTCAAATAGGAGACCAGTCTCTGGAAGGTTAATCCCTTACCAGGCACTTGACAAACATGTTCCTTGATTGCTCTTCTGAAGAGTGCATCACAGTGAGAGATGGAAGCATTCAGACCAGTTAGGAGTTGGCTAGGAGAAAATAGGAAGAAGGGAATAGCCAAGCACAGAGAATAACAGGAATAAAGGCTAAAACTGCAGAGAATGAGCCAAGAATTGCAAGCACTTTTACAAAGTCAAAATACAAGGGAGAGTCCCACAGGTACCCAGTCTAAGGAAGTCGATATGACCAGGCTATGGCCTTCTGGAGATTCCTGGGCAAGTGGAAAAGACCATTAGGCCACTTTTTTTAAGCAAGAAAACTATTAGATCAACAGATGGTCTACTTGGAGTTGGGGAACTGTATGAGCTGACACAAGCAATCAGTAGGGTCCAAACTTGTGCAAGGATAAAAATGAACAGAATGAAAGATGACGAATGACAGTATTCTTCATGGGCCCTGCCTCTTGGTAGTCAACCTTCATGCAATTCCCTCAGTCTGCTATCGAATGATAACACAAACTTGCATTTAAAGACTGATTTCTGACCTGTGGTGACTTTTCCCTACTCTTGCCCCTTGGATGATGATGACACCTGCCATGTTCTATGAAGAGACCCCGTGGCAAAGGATCAAAGGAGACCATTGATTAAAAAACTCTCTGCAACATGTGTGAGAGGCTGCTTCCTACTAGCAACCGCATGATCTCTCTCCCCCCACTTCGCCTAGGGCTGATTTGCAGCAGTCTTCTGAAAAACTCAACCAGAAATCCAGCTAAGCCATGGCAGTATTCCTGACCCATGGAAAATACTAGCCAATGTTTGGGGCCAATTTGTTACATGGTAGTAGTTAACTAATACTAGCAGAGATCAGCTCAATGAAGAGGCAGAACTGTGATAGTCATCACCAGAGAGAGTCCACATCGTTTACCACCTAAAAAGACTATCTGGGATGAGGGAGGCATAGAAGTAAAAAATAATGTGAAGAAGAGAACAAATTCTAGCCTGAGATTCACTGGCTTAAAGTTCCTGTTCTGCTTCTTACTGGCTGTGTGACTCTGGGAAACTCATTGTAACTGTCTCAGCCTTGGTTTCTTCCTTTGTAAAATGGAGACAATAAGAGCAATGACCTTATAAGTGCATCTTTTTCCTTTTAGATCCTGCCTTGGTATCCAGCATAGCCAGAAATGACAAGCTGAGATTGCTTAGGAAAATGTTGCTGTGCTGTTTCTAGAAGGCTCAGTGTTCATCCTTATACAAGCAAGACAATAAATATTGTCTAGGGAAAAACAATAAATACATCTGTACACTTAGACTCATGCTGCCTGGCAACTTTCCCTAGGAGTGGCTTTTGAGTGTCACTTTCATCCCAGGGGAGTAAGGTGGCTGGACCCAGGTCTGAAACCAGAACTTTGGCTTCATAGACACAGTGCTTGAACCACACAGAATCAGCTGACTCTACATAGGCTTTTGCAGACTTAAGTCTAGTCTCAATGATGATAATAGCCTGGATTTGCCTTGCAAAGGCAGATATCAAAGGCACAAAACTCAAGTTCTCATTTCTCACACAAAGAAGCACCACCTAATGTAGGAGGTAGGTTCTCTTACCTGTCTGGGCAGAGCAGGCATGGGATCTGGAGCTGCTGAGCGCTGGAAACGTTGGGGTTGCTGCTGCATCATGTGCTGCAGGAGGAATGAAGGATGATCGGGGTGCTGTGGCTGCTGTGGCTGTAAGGTGGCAGTGGTGGTAGAGGAGGCAGTGGCAGAAGAGGCCTGTATTGGGTTTGCTGGAGGCAGGTAGTGGAGCAGGGAAGGCTGCCTAGAGGTAGCAGGCAAGGAGGGCATCTTCTGGGGGACCGGCTCGGATGTAAAATGGGACAAGGGCTTGGTGTTGCCGAAGCTAAATGGCTCAGGGGCTTCCGGGCTGGAGCTCACCAGGCCCTGCTGCATGATCATACTCAGGGTTTTCGGTTGCTGATTGCTGGCCATAGGTTTGAAGATGGCATTTCCTTGATGGTGGTGGTGGTGATGGTGGTGGTGGTGGTGATGCTGCTGCTGCTGCTGCTGTTGCTGATGTGGTTGTTGTTGCTGTTGATGATGATGATGATGATGTTGCTGCTGCTGGTTTAGCAGACTGCTGGTGGGAGGGAGGCTCCGAATCAGAGAGTACTGTGGAGTGAAAGACTGCTGTGGCAAGCTTGGGCTGGATAGCTTCTCTGGACGGTAAGGGGGAGATGGCCCCGGGTTGCTGGTGGGCAGAGCAGACATCAGGTGTCCCTGAGGGCTTTTGATGCTAGAGGACACCAGGTTGGCAAGAATGGAGCTCTGAGTGTTGAACTGTGACTGCTGATTGAGAGCCAGGCTGGGGAGCTTGGCAGGAGTGTAGGGCAAGGTGGGCCCAAGGGCAGCACTGCTGCTGGGCACCACACTGGAGAGTAAGGCATTGGGCGAACCTTGCAGAGTGCTGGCCGACATGCTGTTGGATGACATGCAGGATGCTGTGAAGTTCTGAGGGCTGAATGGTGGTGGCGGTGGCGGCGGCGGTGGCGGTGGCGGCGGTGGCGGTGGCGGTGGTGGTGGAGGCGGCGGCGGCGGTGGTGGTGGTGGGTGTGGTGATGGTACTGGGAGGTAAGGTGGGGAAAGGCCTGGAGGAGGCAGGCCAGACCAACTGCGGGTGGGTCCTTGGTGCTTGGTAGCAGATCCCTGCTTGCTGGCTGCAAGGGCTTTCAGCTGATGGGCATGATGCCACTGAGACACTTGTAATTGGGGCAAAGTGACAGGGAGCATAGCCTGCACCTGGTTCTTGGCCTGCACCTGTGCTGTCGAAGGACTGGGTGGGACCATGTGCTTATTGGTAGAAGGAATTGGATAGCTTATGCCTGTGGAGGAGGGCAGGACTGGAAGTGGTGTGCCAGTGACTTGGCTGCAACTAGAAGCAAAGTCCTTGCTGGAAGCAAGGCTGTCCATGTGAGGCATCTGCACGGGAAGCTTGGGTGCCACTCCTACAGGTGCCTGGGGATGGTGTAACACCAGTGGCTCTTCTGGCTTGCTTCCTAGAATCTTCTCAAGATCCAGATCACTTGAAGAAGGCTCATGGATTTTGGTTAGCTCTTCCAGGAGATCTTGAAGTTCCTGGTCCACAGCTGGCATGCTGTTGATTTTCTCATAGTAAGGAACTGGGGGCTCTTTTGGCCCTGTTTCTGCAGTTGATGACACTTCATAGGGTGAACCCATCACACCACCATTCATTGGATGATTCTCCATCGGATTAGTCTCAAGCAGTAGCGATTGGCCAGACACACCCATGGGTGCAGAGTTAGGATTCATTGGCAATGTGGGAACCTGCAGTTCTGTACAGAGGTTACTGGGATGGGCACCTGAGCCCAGAGGAACGGTGACATCTTCAAGGCACGGCCTCTTAACTTTATTAGGGTAATCCCCATCAGCCATGCCTGGATACTGGAAGTTGTCTCCTTCCTGCCTTCTCTTTATGGTTCCCTGTTGGATGAGAGAGAGAGAGAGACAGACAGACAGACAGACAGACAGAGACAGGGAGAGGAGATCATTAAGAAGGCTTGACGTATTAAGACTAATGAATAGGAAACTTGCAAGATGCCCTCTCACTTTAAGACTAATAACTGTCAAAACTATAAAAATATCGTCTATTTTTACAATGATCTTTCTTTACTGTGTGTTTCATTTAAACAGTCAACTTACATTTCAAATAATAACAATATTCTGTATACTAACCAGGACTAAGACTCAAGCATGAGGATACTTCACTATGCTGAAGTCACTAAGTGAGCCTGCACCATACACAGGCATTTGAGAACGAACTGAAATTAGCTGAATAATTGCAATCGATTTTGCAAAAAGAAAACCATAACTTAGACACGAAATGTCTTGGTTGCCTCTGGGTCTTGGTTAAATGCATCGGCAACATGGATTAAAATAGAATTCACCAGAATCTTTACAGGAATGAAGATGATCTGGGTCTGTTCTTCTGGGTAGCTGTGTAATACACATTTTTTTTGGAAAGAATATATTTCTGAACAGTAACGGTACTCATTGTTCTCTTTATTTTTACACATATGCACACATATATGTTGGTTTATATATGCACAAAAATATCTTGCAAAAACCTCTAGCTAACTGTTTAGAATGTTTATCTATTAGAGGTGACTGGAAATTTCCTTTTTTATCGTCCATATTTTTGTATTGTTTGCTTTTAACATGAAGAACTTGTCATTTTTACAAAACCCAAGTGTAAAGTTATTTAGGTAAGACATTCCTCTGTGCAGATGCATCCTCAGGCAGGAGAGGTATCAAACAACAGGAAAAGAGCCCAATGGGGGATCAGCACCTTGGGAGAGCTGCCTACAATGAATAAAAGCATAGCCGTCAAGAACAAAGTAAAATGGGCAATAAGGTCGTATAGCCACCTTTTCTAGGTTCATAGTGTGCTCTATGGTTGTGTCACGTTAATGACAAAGGCCCCTGTCTGTCAGCAGGTAAAGAGATGGTGAGAACATGCGCATGCATATGTGGGTAGGTAAGAAGGTAGAGCGGTCAAAACAAGCAAAGGAAGAGATGGACTTGCAAATCAACTAAATGCTAAAAGGTGAACAGTCACTATCCTCTTGAAGCTCATTGCTTTTCGGAAGAATCCCTTTAGCTTTGGAAGATTTTTTTCCAGGACATGCAGTGCTGATTCTCTGATATCCCTTCACTTGCCAATAGGATAAGAGTCACAACTCATATGGGCAGGACATCAAAGTAGGTCCCTCAGATCTGAAGATACTAGGTGCCTCAGGCCTTGAGATACAGGAAAATAACTTACAACCATCCACATTCCCTTCGCACACCTTCTCACTACAATTCAATTATTTTTGCTTTCACCTACAGTAAGGCCTAGGTATCAGGAGCTTGTCCACAGCCGCAACTAAATGGACAGTTAAGATGAAAACCACTGCCTCAGGGTATGAGCAGATGCAGCATGGCCCAGGACTGTACTCTCCAGGTAGATACACTAAGGTCTTGGCCTTGTCATTTAATCTCTTTGAGCACATTTCCCCCCTAGTATCAAGTGAAATAAGGTAGATCATAAAGCACCTATAGGGCCTCACCAACTGGAACCTACCATTACTTCCTAAGGTCGATTTCTAAGGGATTTGGAAGGTCAATCCCCTCCTATTAATTAAGGGTACCTTGAGAGTCAGGGAGTAGGCCTGAGTTTGCTTCGAGTTGCTCAGCTAAGGGCAATCAGGCCCAGGACACATGCCAGGTCCCTCTACAAACACTCAGTTGACTCCCAATCCACTGTGTTCATTCATCTCAATAACAGGACACTGCAATGTTTCCACAGAAGGTGATTGCCACTTTGTGTAAAAGGACTTGCATACTTCCTGGACTTCTGATATATGTATGATCAAACAAGTGCAATTTGAGGGGCAGCTGGACCATCAAATTCATCTGAGGCCAGAATACTCCAGGTCACACAGGAATGATTGGAGTATATGAAGAGGCCTAACCAGTCATCTGGGTCCAATTTCCCATCTAGGAGGCTTGTGAGGGCAGCGGCCATGCAGTACTCCAGGAAGTACACCGGAACTCACTAAATAGCAACTGAATAATCAATGGCCAAATAAACACCAATGATTTAGCTCACAGGAACTTTCGCCATTCACTCAGTGAATGATGTGGCTTCCCACAAACACGTTTACTGAGTCTCAAATGGATATTTAGTGCCTTCCACTTCCTGCCAAAGAAATCTAAAAGTTAAGAATAGAAATGCATAAAATGATCAATTGCGATTGATTGAATGTGCTTTTATATCAGGATACTCTCACAGGGAGTCCAAGCTGGCAATGCGTGGGTCCAGTGTGATGTTCATGATGTCTTGAACTTCAAAACAGTTTTTTTGCCAGTCATGGGGCTTGAACTCAGGGCCTGAGCACTGTCCTTGGACTTTTCTCAAGGCTAGAGGCCTACCACTTGAGCCTCAGCACCACTTCCGGCTTTTTTTCTATGTATGTGGTACCAAGGAATCGAACCTGGGTCTTTATGTATGCTAGGCAAGCACTCTACCACTAGGCCAAACTCCCAGCCCCTTCAAGACAGTTTTAATGGTAGGAAAATCTGTACTCTGGTAGGCAGACAAAAGATGGGTGAAGGATATGGGGCTTTGAGCACCACAGCCTGGAATCCTAACCAGGTGGGACTGTGAAATTTGGTGGCATATTTCATGGGGTCTTGAAGCTTCAGTTAATTGTTGGCTTGCCATGAACCTACAGAGACTAAGGAGGCAGTGTTTGGGGAAGTTAGCGCATGAGTCATGCACGCTAAAGGTAACATTGCAGGCTACGGACAAAGGAGGCTGCACTGCTCCTAAATGAGAGTCTGCTTACGGACCATTTTTCTGGCATTCATGAACTTCACTGAGGCAAGTGGTCCCCAATCAATTTCAGCTGGCTCCTCAGTAACAAAGCAGATCCCAGGAAACCTCCTTGTATGGCAAGGGCCATCTCATATGCTAGGACATGTGACATGGTTGCGAGGCCAAGTCTGCAGCTGTGCATAGAATGTCTGGGAGGATGTCTAAGGACGAGGCAGGCTCTGCTCTCTTTGCTTCTACCTATGTGTGTCTCCTTATTGGCGTCCAACTAGCGTGCTATTTTGGTAGACGGGTAGCCTCTTCTGAGCTTTGCCTTTTCACTGGGCTTCAATGATACTCAGTTTGCTAGAGTCCTGAACAGCACCTTGCTCTGGATTTGACAGAGAAAGCTTTCGGCACATTGCCTGAAGCACCCTGGCTGAACAGTGAGAACTCCAGCCACCTAACATTAAGGTTGAGGAAAGGCAGCTATGTTCACATGGAAGGGCTCACTCTTGTTCTGCTAGCATCTACTTTTATCAGGCGTCCATGAGGCATGGAAATCTATCATCCAGTGAATTTTCCCCCAAGATAATGGCTCACTCAGTGCCTCCTCTCTTGAAGTTGCACGATTTGCTGCTCATTTTTACTTGTGAGAGGCTGGCAGTGTCTATTCCTATGTGCTGCCATACTAGTACCATTGAGAATCACCTAATCCAATGGATGATGCCTCTGACATTCCTCCTGGTGTCCTGGCCAGGTGTTTTCAAGAGATCCCCATGCCACTGCACTACATGAAAAGAGCACATTATTCTGTAATGGCTTCTCTTCTCAGTTCCCTACTAAACTTACAGACCTCTCTTTTTCATTAGCATATATTAATTGCACTAAAGGGGTTCGTTGTAGTATTTTGTAGCTATCTGCCTATAGTGTACTTAGATTTAATTCACTCACTGAAAACCTCCCTGCGTCACATACTCACTATTTTCGAATTTCTGTGGTCTCCATGATAGCAAATTATTTGTCCTAGCTACTAGCCACCCTCTTCTTCCTTCATGTGACATATTGAACATGATTCTGCCTTCTCCTTTTGACAATGGGTATACCAGTGATAAAGAGGATTTCCAAAAAGCAAATCTCAATCCTCTCTACAGAAAACAGCAAGGCAATTTCCCTAGCTTGGGTCTATACAGTCAGTGTAGATAAGGATGTTGGCTCTTAGGTACAAACCTCCCTCCTCCCAATCAGCCAAATCCCTACCACATCATGCTTTCCCTGGGAGGACATGGGGGAAGGGAGTGAAGGAGAGTGTCCTCAAAGATTTTAGAAGTACATTTCTAAACATAAATGTCTGTAGAGTTGCAGTTTTGTCATTAGGCACACAAAGCTACCAATGTACCAATGTGATTAATCCTCATGAACTTATAAACATTCATTAAAATGACTTTGAAGGATAAATAATGAGAAAACAAAAGTCATCCTTCTGATTGGGGCCAAGCAGAGTTATGAAGTAAACACGACTTGTAGTCCTATCTGAACAATAACATCAGGCAAGTCTATCCCATTTTTTTGCTTCTTTTTCTGTTGTTCTTTTTTGCATGCATGCGTGTGTGTGTGTGTGTGTGTGTGTGTGTGTGTGTGTGTGTTTGTGTGTGTGTGTTTTGTTCTGTAGCCCAGGCTGCACTCAAACCTTCAATCGTTCTGTCATCACACCAAATCATATCTTCCCTTTGTATATTTTTAGCTCAGAATAACAGAAAAGAGCAAAAATTTCTTTACAAATATATAGTCCATAAAAATAGAGTCCTGGCTCATAAAATGGACATAAGGATATAAGAAATATAATTTATATACATTTCTCTTTCTGAAATCTGGTATATTCATGTATATACCAATCAAAGGCCAGCAAAATGTATAAACAGCTCCTATTGGATAAAAAATCCACATATGTAAGAAATACCCAGTTAGGCTTCATTCTCTCTTGACTAGGGCACTGTGTACTTAGATCATATGAAAAGTTGTCAAGAAGGTCAAAATTGCTTGTGGCTGATTAAATATTTCTTTCTCTTTACTAGAGTCTCTGTCAGTTCACCTTAGGCTAATTAGCTTTTTGATTTTCCTAGTCTCTCACTTACCTGTACATCTATACTCCATATTAAAAACTTAAGTGAATACTGTATTATTTTCTTCCCATGAAAGTCTAAACATCCATTGTTGATCAAATACACTAGATTCCTAGCTCTCTGAGGACAAAGAAGGTTCTCCAATAGATTTTCTCAGAAGTAAGTAATGAATATGTTGTGCAAAATGATGGAAATAGCCCCAGAACAGATAAGACAAGAGTTTACAGAGAGAGAAGGACAAAGAGACGTAAAATGCCTGTAAAACACACGCACACACACACACACACACACACACACACACAGAGTATAAATGCTTATATCTAGGTTTATGTGTCATTTTTAAGCAGAATATCCCAACAAACTGAAATTGAAGTTGTTTCTAGGGAGAAACAGGATTCCCATCATTTTTAAACTGCAAAGCGTGAAGTTCTGGAGAACCTCAAAGTACTTGGGATTCACAGAGAATCTCAAATGTTGATTGACTTCAAGAGAAGTCATTGATCTCTGAACTGTGAGACAAGGGGCCAACTTTCTACTAGCAGGTGATTTGGAAGAAGAACCTTGACCTTAGAGGATTTGCCAATGCTCCTGACCTCAAAGGATCATCCAAATCCAAGAAGGCAGTGTTTTTTTTCACAGCATTTATCTAACTTGACTTAACCATACATACAATATGCTTCCCCAACTGAGAAGAGTCAACACATAATTGCTTAAACTCATTTCAATTTCTTCTTTTCTTTACTCTTCTTATTTTTATGAGGAGGACTGGGATCTTGTCCAGGCTAGACAAGCACTCAGCCAGAGACCTATCGACCTGCAGGCATAGGCTTACTGAATAATCCTAATTTAGTCCCTAAGCACCAACCTCTGGGCCTGCAGAGTTACTGACCCCAGTCAATAAATTTAGAGCCCAGCTGTTAAACTCTGATGCCATTGAAGCAGACGCTTGGATAGTACTGGGATGAGCATTGGGTCACAGCATAGGTTCTCTCTCTCTCTCTCTCTCTCTCTCTCTCTCTCTCTCTCTCTCTCTCTCTCTCTCTCTCTCTCTCTCTCTCTCTCGCTCTCTCTCTCTCTCGCTCTGTAAATTGTGATTAAATTGACCTAATATGAAATTAACTTTATAAAAAAAGTGAACACTTGACTATGTTTAGCCCATTTACAATGTTGTTCAATCATTAAGCTTCAAAATGGAAACCCTTTTCCGGCAACTTCAAAACTACTCAGCATTTACTTTCCATTCTCCCTTCCTCCAGTCTCTGACATCCATTCATCTGCTTTCTGTCTCTTTCACAGAAATTGAACCATTCAAAATGCAGCCTCTTGTGTTTGGTTGTACATGTATCAATGTTTCATCTCTTTTATGGTTGAATAATATCCCATGTTTTGTCATGCCCTCCATGCTAACACCTAGCAGAGACAGAAAGACATGGGACAAGATAAATGCAGCAAGCAGACACTGACCTATGCTTTCCCAAGAGAAATAGGGACTTTTCAATCTATAATTCCAATCTCAGAAAAGCATGGCAACATCTCAGAACTATAGCAGGGTTTGGGGGAACTCATGAGAGTGTCATTTGCCTTGGAGAGGGTGTTCGTTTCCCACTGTAGGTGGACTGAACCATTGACCTTGAGACAAAAAACATTTCTGAAAGCTTTGTCCTTCAGCAGCCTATTTTACCTCTTCATCTGTACACCTTCTGTCTTCTCCTTCCACCTCCTCTAGGAGAGTTCATCTATTCCTCATCTGCTCATGTATTCAAATGCCTCTCAGTCCATCTCTGGGACCAACAGGGTCACAAGCAGCAAGAGATGTGTCTGAGCAAGGCGTGATGGTGCATGTCTGCAATCCTAGCATTTGGCAGTTGAAGGCTGGGAAATCTCAAACTTGAGGCCAATATAGTTATGTAGTGACACTCTATACAGTTATACAGCTAGAGTATTGGTTATATAGGAAGATACTGTCTTAAGAATGGTGTCTGACGCCAGGTGCGGTGGCTCACGCCTGTAATCCTATCTACTTACGAGGCTGAGATCTGAGGATCAAGGTTCAAAGCCAGCCCAGTCACAAAAGGACCTGAGACTCATCGCCAATTAACCTCTAGAAAATGGGAAGTGTGGCTTGGCTCAAGGGTAGGGTGGTAACCTTGAGCTGAAGAGCTCAGGGACAGTGTCCAGGCCCAGAGTTCAAGCCCCATTACAAACAAAAAAAAATGGTGTCTGAGCAAGGAATAATACGAGTTTGCCTGTGCAGGATGTGAATACCTGGATAGCAGCATCTGTATTTTCATGCGCATGCAGGGGATAGTTTTTGGTAGCAAGGTCTTTTGGGTGATGTGGTATTTGTGTAAATTACACAAAGTACTCAGATAGTAGTCACAAGTAATCTATATGGACTCTCAGAATATTAGAGGTTTTTAGGTCTACATAGGCAAATCTTGGTGTTATCTATCACAGGCCTTTGCAAGATCCTAGCCTTTGTTCTTGGACAGTGCACTTCCTCAGATTCCTTAGATTCAAAAAAAAAGCCCTACGATGTAGGTAGATCTTTGTTTGGGATCCCTGTTTTGCATGTGAATAAGTAAGTTGGATTTCAGAAAGACCAGTTTTGAAGTTAGCTTAGGTGTAACTTCCTAAAATCATAGTGGTAGAGCAGAGCTTGACATCCTAAACTCCACAGTGCAGTGTAATAACAAAGCACCAAGAATTGAGATTTACATGGTGGTAAATGCGTGGACACCTCAGCAGTAAGCTAGCCTTCCTCGATTGAACTCAGGTTATTCTGGGACACTGAGGGAAAGGTAGGTCATTTCAAAGCTGCATACTGTGATGATAAAAACCTGCTGTTCAATGTCGGTGATAGTAGTTCCATTTGCCTATAGGGACTGTTGTACTTGCTCCAGGGCTCTCCAATAACATATCTCAGGGTATTGCCAGATAGCATTGACCTCAGAGTCTTGAGGAAGTTCCTATACTATTTACATGAAGGTAACTTGGCAGCTAGGACTTACTCAACCTCCTAGGCCCAAGCAACCCTTTGCCCTTCATGTGTCCTCGACTGCCATCCTATACTGCCATGTCTGATGAACTTGACACTCTGCATGCTAAAATTAAAAAAAAGTGTCAGAACATCCAATTCAAGTTGCAAAACAGCAGTATGGGGTGGTAAGACAGGAGGATGAAGACTTTGAATCTTTAGGTTGTGTAAATGTTTCTCTCATTTTTGGTTATCTGGGGCAGGGCATTTTACTCACTCTGAGTCCATTTTCTTACCTACAAAATAAGGGAGTTAGGCTATTTTACAAATTTGTTGTAAGGATTATATGAGCTTAGAAATGTAAAGTTAGCATAATGCTTGGCATGGTATAGATGCCACATAAATATTATCTCTCCATTCCTGAAAATGCAAACACATTCCTGGTGGTCTTAAAATAGCTGTTAACATGGTTTACTCAGCAGCATTTGCCATTCAAGGCAGATCTGCCTTTAGTCACTGGCTGTGCTCCTGAACAGCTGCGTGCAAGGCTAACTTTTGTAAAGCAGATCATAATAAAATGCGACAAGAATTTGCCATTGCAAGGCAATCCTCAGTATGTCCTTTTATGAAGTAAAAGATCACTCGTCTAAAAGTATCTTCTGAAAGGGATAGTGTTCTTTTTAATAAAAACAATCCTGCTTCAGTTCTGCTCACAAATGAATATTGATATTACTCAGTCCCAAAGCATAACGTGAAGAGGAAGAGGTTATGTAATGAAAGTAGTAAGTATAAGATAAATATTTATTTTTTATGTGTGGACAATGTCTGTGGTTGCATCATGGGAAGTGTCAAGTAACCATGCATCTCTGTATATACGTGTGTATATGTGCATTTGTGTGTGTGTGTGTGTGTGTGTGACACAGAGATAGAGACAGAGAGGAAGTGGTAGAGGTGGTGGGTAATTGTGGCTTTGGTTCTGATTGGAATCATTCTAATGATGCTGGTGAAGTTATAGGGACTTGTGGAGGTGCTGGTGATGGTGGAGGTGGTGGTGATGGTGGAGGTGGTGGTGATGGTGGAGGTGGTGATCATGGAAACTGTGCTGTTGATGGTGTGGCTGAGGATGATGATGGTGGTTTTAGGGGGGCTGGGAGAGATTTTCCTGTAGGATATTTCCTTCTTGACCACTCTGCAAGAAGTCCCACTGACTGGGTCTAAGGAGGAAGAATTATTGTGAATTATTAGTAAGAGAAATCACAAAAGTTCCTCCTTTCAGTCATTCATATTTTTTTTCCTACCTTGGAACAGGAAGCTGAATTACTGGGAAAAACACAGGAGCAATGTGTTTGCTAATATTCTGTCAATAAAAGAACTACAGGAAAGGGCAAGGCAATTTGAGTTCCTTAGATGTCATGTGGCTAAAAAAGAGGATGAGAGTAGTTAGCTACTGTACACTTCTCTGTGTGAAACCATCTATTCAGAAGCAGATGTTGGGTGTTGGTGTTTGGAGACTGGCTTCCTGGAGATATTTTATGTAGGCCAAGTCCATTGTTCTAAACCCAAAAGGCTTGACTTGAGGAAAGAAAAGAGGCAAGAAAAGGTTTAGTGCTTTTTTTGAGAGTCACATCACACCCTTAATACCAGACAACTTCAGCCCTCTTGAGGTTTGTTCCAGAAAAATCACTGGGCCTCCCTTCCACTGCAGAGCCGAAGGCTTCCAACAGACCAAACAGGGATCATTAGGGCCCCACAACAGATTCCCAGTCAGCAATAAATGCATGGCAGGTGGAGATGAAGTAGAGACAAGGAGAGGGAATTCAAATGGGTCAGACACTACTGAGCAGCGAGAAGAACACGAATTGGAAGGACACACGGTGTTGTTTAGAAAAAGAAAAATATGGTGGTGTGGAGAGGGTCCAGGCGTCTCTGAGGAGCAGGAAAGAGTGGGCCAGAGGATCACTGGGGCAGAGTACTCCAGGCAGGAGGGCAGCAGGCAGAGGCCCCGAGGGACAAGCTCTTGACCTATTCCAAGGATGAACGGAAAATCAGTGTGCCTGGTGCCCAGGGAGCTGGAAGAAGTTGCTCAGAAAGGAGCTTGCAGGCCATGGAAAAGGGGTGCCAATACAACTTTATTTATCCAACCACCCTGCAGGCTGTATATAGCTCACCCAGTCTGTGGTTTATCCACCCTTGACCTAGCGCATGAACTGAGCCTCTGCCCTTGGGAAATAAGGCATTTCCACTGGGCTCCTTTCACACTTTAGAGGACCATGGTTGTCTCTACTTCCCAGGGGAGTGCACGTGCAACCTTTTGGAACTGCAAAGCTCTGGGAACTGGAACTATGTCTGTCATAGTGCAAGTTGTATAGCAGTCCCAAATGTTATGTCTCATGGACAGTAATGACACTAATACTTGTTGGGCAATTTTTGGCCAGTGCTTGCCCCCAGCTCCAGTGAGAGCAGGGAAACACCACTCCCTTCTGGAATCCCTTGGGCCTTGCTCTTCTACTTTTGTGCACTGTTTGGAGCAATTTGCTTTTTGTCTAGAGGCTCTGCTCCCCTTGGCCTCACCTTCCACTCAGGAACTCTGAGCTAATGTGTCAGCCCTGGGCAATCACGTCTTGCCTCTACAAATACTTGTTTTCTGGAGCACCTAGACTCCATAACAGTCGTTAGCTGCCACAGGCAGATTGGAATTCCCTTTTGGAGAAAACGATAATTGGCAAATTATCCCATTCTCTTCCCATTTCTAGCATAAGGGCTCAAGAGAAAATACTGTTGAGAAGCTGTAGGCACTGTTCTAATGGGCCTGATGACTACTCCACCCTCTCCCTTCTGTGTGCTGTTGGCCTCTTGTGTCCAACACAGGGGTGGCCTGTACAATTGCTTCTACTGGACCTTCTAGGACACTCCCTGCTTAGTGAACACCTACTGACTGCTAGGTGCTGAGTGATAGCTGCAGAGAGAGAAGAGTAAGAGATTTCAGAGTGAGGCCTATGGCAACAACTTTGGAAAGTCACACACTTGCCTGGATGAGGGGAATCAGGATAAATGAACCCTGTACCACTGGAGGGAGGCAGACAAAGGTAAGTCTGTATTGACAGGTAAGGGATAAGCGAGGGAAAGGTCAACACTACTGGCTTGTGGCTCAGTGCCTGGCCTTTGTAACATCCCAATCTAGAATGTAGAAACAGTCATCTGTAAGAAGGGGATGAGAGATGAGAACAGACAAGCAGGAAGTAAAGGAGGAGAGTGGAAGGACGGTGTGACACATTATTGTATATCCATGGCAGAAATCAGTATCTTTAGCTTAACCTGAGAAGCACATGCTCCTCCTCCCTTAGCAAGTCTGGAATACAGCACCCCTGGGAGGGGCATCTTCTGACCCTCAAGTCTATAAAACAGACTCTTGCACTTCTCCAGCCTGAGAATGTTCAGGGAAAGCAGGAGGCTTTATTCTGCACAGTGCAGCCTAGACTTTGGAGTGTCACAAGCTCCCATCCCCAGTGTAGGACCTCCAGGTTTTCATATTCCCTACAAAAGAGTGGTACTTGAGCTGGGACTTTGGCCTAGTGGTAGAATGCTTGCCTAGCATGCACGAAGACCTGGGTTTGAATCCTCGGTACCACATATTTACAAAAAAAGCTGGAAGTGGTGCTGAGGCTCAAGTGGTAGAGCTCTAGCCTTGAGAAAGTCCAAGGACAGTGCTCAGGACCTGAGCTCAAGCTCAGGACTGGAAAAAAATAAAATAAAAAAATAAAAAAGAGTGGTACTTGAGTCTTAGCTTTGTTGGGTTCTTCTTTGCCTAGCCTGATAGCCCAACAATGTCTCCAGTCCTCACTGAAACACTAGCACTTCCAGACCCCTGTTACCTTGAGCTCACTGGCAAGGAAAAGTGGGAGAAAGGGCAGGGTAAGAATGGACACAAGGCCAAGGTAGACTCTTAGAAGTGCAGAAATAGGCAGGGCTGAGCTCCCAGATGCCTGTGGAAGGCAGCTGCCAAATGGAGTCCATCTCCCAGCATCCTCTCTTTCTAATAGACTGCTTTGCAGGTCAGTGGTTTGCTGAGCAGGGCTACCCTGGCAGGACCCACAGCTGAGTTCACTAGTATCATACAAGCTGAGCAGTGTTCAGCCCTTGTGAAAGAGATCTGTCTACAGGCAAAGACTCTGTCTGGCTTCCCACCCACTTGGGTGTCTGTAGCAGGAAAGAACCCTTGTTACAGGAGGAGGAGGGAGCAAAGGGAGCGAACAGCTGCGTGCTCCGTGGGGAGGATCCCCAAAATAGCAAGGCGCATACGCACTGCAGGCCTTGACCCAGAATGCTCAGAGCTGCACTCTGAATCCAGCTCTGCTCTGTGTAGTGGGGCTGCTGCAGAGACTGGGATGCTCAGGGCACTGTGTATTCTTACCTGATCTCCAAGGACATGTTCTTTATTGCCCTTGAGATGGAACTAAAACTCCAAGCCCTTGCCAGTCTCCCATGACTAAACGAAATGCTCAGAGTAGATATATCCTGTGCACATTTAGAATGCAGTTATATCCACGTCTTATTCGCCATTACCCGAAGGAGCTTCATGGAGGCAGAAAGTAGTTATTAAGCATACTTCACTGATGCACAGCCTGAGGCCCAGAGGCTCACACATGAGTGCTCAGTGTGTGGCTGTGACAAGAACAGCCACCTGGTTGGAGAGCTGGCTCTGCAGTACACATGCATGGCCTCTGACAGCCTGCATGATGCAAGGCATATAAGCAAAGACTACCCAATTCCTGGATGAGGATTTCCACTCAAGACTTTGACGAGTCACTGTCGGTTCTAACTGGCTAGCGTAGCCTCTTCCTTGGGATTTTATAATGGTTTGATATTCTGCTGGGCAACGCTGTAGACTCTGCTGCTTAGGCAGCAGATGACGTAAAATGTGTGTATTTTTCACCTCAAGATGAGCTGTCCCTGTCACTGGGTTTCATTCATTTTGAGTACTAAGTGTTGCCCACAGTCACAGGGTAATCTGTGAATGGAAGTCAGAAACAAATGGGATGCACTTGGGAGCCCCCGTGCTAGCGTGTGAGATCTGAGTATGTAACCTCAGTGACACTGGGCAAGTCTCTATCCTCTCTGAGCCTTCGTTGATAAAGTAGAAATAACAATGTTGGCACCATAGAAGTGCAGGATACCTTGCACAAGAGAGCCATTCAACTAGTCTCTCTGCCTATGATCTTTATAGTACCATACATTTGTTCCTCGAGAGAAGCAAGGAAATAGTATGTTCTTAGACTGTCAACTGCTGGATCCCATAGGCTAACCTAGGGCTGGGCACACACAGGAGCCCTGGAAATGTGACAGGCAGCCAGAGAAAGACAGCCCCCTATAGACTACACCTATTTTTCCTGACCTCAAGAGGAAGAAAACTTGTTGGAGATTTCACAAAGAACTAGTCATGGCCTTGGGGATTAAGCTTGAGATCTCCTTCCCGTGTCCAGCATACTTCTTGCAGAGCAGAAGCCCTATCTTTCCATGGCCGATGCCCACCGATCTCAAACCTGCTCACATACCACAGAGGAGGTGAATAGAATATCACCTCCTGGGCATTTGTTTTCTTTAGAAGGCATGAGCATTTGAACTTGGGACCTTCAACTTGCTAGGCCCTTTTTTCCATAGTTAATTTTTAGATAGGGTCTTGTGGTTTTGCCAGGGGCTGGCTGAACACTGCAACCCCCCTACCTGTGCCTCCCCCTACCTGTTAGCTGGCATTACAGATGTGAGCTACCACACTTAGCTTACTGAAGTAATGCTAATAGTTTTGACTAGCTGACCTTGAGCCATAATCCTCTTAGTGTCTTCCTCTTGAGACCACCAAAATAAAGATCCTTCCTGTAGTTCCCGACCCTCTCAATGAGCATCCTTCAGGAAGGAGGATTAGGAAGATGATAACAACGACAACAAAGATGACCACGAGGAGAATAGGGATATCTTTTCCTTTCTAGCCACAAAATGATTAGCAGGCTCACTAGGTCTACAGGGTATGGAAAACATTGCAAGTCACAGAGAGTTATTGAGGAATATTACATGACTAAACATAATCTCTCTTAGCAGAGATTTACAGCAAAACCTAGATTCATAAGGATATCTAGGATGACGCTAAATGAAAGGACTTCCAAGATATAGAAACAAAAGCCATATAATGAGGGATTGTTGTCCTTAATGTACTATGTTACTCTCATCTCTTTTGCTGTCCCTTGGTTATCTCATATTGTTACAATATTTTACCTTGTTATCTGATGTATATATGTTTATTTGGTTATTTGAAAGTGTATAGGGAAGGGGGAGAAACAAGGTGAGGGGTGGGTGTGGGGGAAGGGAAATGGGGACCAAGACATGAGAAAGGGTATCAATGATTGTGAAGTAATGCTCCTTCTATCTGGTAAATATAGTGTAACTCTTCTATTAATTACAAGAAAATATATATGAAAAAATTTCTTCTTCACACTGTATTCTTATTGCCCTTACCTTTCTCAGTGTTCAGGCACTGCATTATGAATGGACTAAGAGGTTGCTCAGAACTGAGAGTATGTTTGAAATTCGGGATATACACTGAGCAGAGATGACATGTGACAGGCTCACCAAGTTCCAACTCCATGTAGGATTTGCAACGGTCCAAATTTGCAGGCCAATGCCTTTGACTCCTGACACTTGTAATCAATTAACCTACTGATCTGTGGAAGGAGTCGGATCTTAACTTCAAAGGGAAGGACCAAATGTTCTACATCCCATTAAAGCTCCGTACACTGACCATAGACACCAAATGCCTTATTAATCTTGGGTAGATGCTCGGATGTTGCCCAGAGGCAACACTCCTCTTTCTCCCAAATTTCAACAGTCATGAAATTCTGTGCCTGAATGGGGGAGCAAATGATGATAAGGATGGTCTTTTTGGTGCTGGTTCTGAGACTTGGACTTGGAACTTGAATTCTGGGCCTGAGCATTGTCCCTGAGCTTTTGTGTTCAAGTGCTCTACACTTGAGTCACAGCTCCACTTCTGCTTTCTGAGTAGTTTATTGGAGGGAGATAAGGCTCTCATGAGTTGGCTGTCCAGGCTGGAAATAATCAAATCTCAGCCTCTTGAATAGCCAGAATTACAGACATGAGACACAGGCACCCAATCTGAGGAGGGTTTTGGATCACTAAGATCTTTTACCCCTGCTCCCTCCTATATCTTTCAGCAAGCTTTAGATCTAAAAGTGGTGCTAAGGTTATTGGCTCTATGATCTGCCCTTGCCTCTCTTTATGACTTCCGTTAAGTTGTATAATCTTTCTGAGAGTCTCTCCATCTATTGGACATATTAAACGCCTTTTCTTCTCAGGGTTATTATGAGAATTGCAGAACACTATCCCTCAAATACTTAGCAAAACGCTACCACACAGTCAATGCCCGGGAAAGGTGATTATTCTTGCTGTGTGTTAACCTGAACTTTATTTTTATAGCGGGTAAAACATGGACTTCATGGCTGTTTAGGCGGAGATACAAAACTAGCACCCTACTGTCCGGATCCCTGGTCTTTGTCTAAGAACAGCTGTATTTAGTCTAAGCACCTCAGATACATTTTCCTGTAAAAAAGGCTTTCAATCATTTGTAGGTAAGTTCCATAAAGGCTCAAGGAAAGCTCTTCGATGGTACTTCACATATCTGTAATCCTAGCACTCGATGCTAAGGCAGAAGCATCATGGGTTTAAGGACAGCTTGCAATATATAGCAAGATTTTATCTGAAAATAAAATTGAGGCAGGTTGGGCTGGGAATTTGGCCTAGTGGTAGAGTGCTTGCCTAGCATGCACGAAGACTGGGGTTCAATTCCTCAGTACCACATACATAGAAAAAGCCAAAAGTGGTGCTGTGGCTCAAGTGGTAGACTAGTCTTGAGAAAGCCCTAGGACAGTGCTCAGGCCCTGAGTTCAAGGCCCAGGACTGGCAAAAAAAAATTGAGCCAGGTGCTAGTGGCTGACTCGTGTTATCCAACTTACTCAACAAGCTGAGATGTGAGGATCATGGTTCAAAGCCAGCCTGGGCAGAAGTCCATAGGACTCTTATCTCAACTAACGGACAGAAAACTGCAAGTGGAGCTCTGCCTCAAGAAGTAGAGTGATGATCTTGAGCTGAACAGATCAGGGACAGAACCCAGGCCCAGAGTTCAAGCCACATAATCAACAACAACAAAAAAATCTAGTACAAAGTCACCTATTGGACTAGTAGAATTTTATTTCAAGACTTTAATGTGAGGCCTGGTTTGTCTTGTAGCTTTTCAGGAAGGACTGAGAAAGGAGAGACACAGCATGCCTGAGGAACACCTCTGGGTTAAAGATGTTTTCAGGATGGGGTCAGGGTACAGTTAAAGCAATGTGCTTTCCAGATGCACCTGCTTTCCTGGGGCCCAGGTGGTGTGAGGCCTAGAGGTTATAGAGCATAAGGAGAGCAATGGAAACAGCTGAGAAACCGCTAAGGCCACCCCCAGCAATGCAATCCTGGCTCCTGCCAAAGGCCTCCTGCTGCCACCCGCATTCCAGGCATTGTAGTAACTTGTTGAGTGAACACACAGGGTGTTCTATTTTCAGTCTGACAATTTCTATCCCTATCATCCCCGTACCTGCCTCCAGACCTGGATGCTAGCAGTGGGCACCTTTCTGAGTCTCCAGGGATTGACCAGCCGCTAAAGTAGAACCTGTCAGACTCCATCAGGTGGGATCTTCTCTTTGCATTTTATACGTCTTCCCGGAAGAGAAGCATAATTTCACCTGTGACAACTTAGCTAAGGGATCTACTTTTGGAGCCCGAGGCATGTTTTTGGGTCTCTTCAAGTGGGGGCACATTCTTGGTCCTCTAGGACAACATGGTATTTTGAAAACAGTCGGGTCACTCCAAGCCAAGGCCAGAGAACAGTGTGTCCCTTGGAGGAGGAAGAAGAGCTGATTGTGATCAAGTCCAAGGTGTGACTCTAAAGCCAGGATGACGAAGGGCACTAAAGGCCATGGCTAAAAGCAGCCAAGCCTGAATTTGGAATGAGCAAGGACAACTTCCATACAGGGAAGGCTCTTCGAAGGACCCTGTTCCCTAGAGATATAGTGCAGTTGATACTGATCAAAGCCAAAAGTTACTTACCACAGAAAAGAGTGAGGACCCTCCTACCCTTTCCTCTGAGGATATGGTCCAAGTGGATACAAACCAGAGGAAAACACAGAAAGGCCTGAAAATTATGGCAGAACTGTTCCTTCATTGATTCAGCTGTTCAGCATAAAAAAGGAGCATGAAGTACAAAGGGTCCTAAGGACAGAGGGGAGAAACTCCCTTCAAATCCAGTACTGGGGCAGGGAGTTTGGCAGTTAGTTGGGTCACTTGTGAAGTGATGGATCCATCTCTGCCGTCTCATGACTGCCTGTTTCTGTGAGAGCAGGACTGCAGTCAAAAGTATTTTTATAAACAGCTACACACACAAGTGAATTGCAAGTGTAATACATTGTTGACAATGATGAGGAAAAAAAAGAGACCCAAAACAATCACCTCCCCCCACCATACCTGTGCACATAGCCGATCCTAAAATTAACATGGATTGCACTGGGAATCAGAGAAGACAGGCCTCTTAGTTATGTGAAATGACATTACCTCAGAGCCCAGGGCTCCCAGTTCCAAGAACAGGAAGGAAGCAGACCCAGGGCTCTATAAGAGCCACTTCCCCTCTGCTTTATTACTTTCTGAGATTAAGCAAGCCACTCCTCTACGGGCCAAATAGCCTGAGATAACAGCCATTGTGTTTGCTGTAGCTCCAGCTAACAGAGCTAATCTCGGTACACTGGCATGCTGCAGGCATTCATTGTCAACTTCAAGCAACTAGAGGCTCTCATGGCCCCTTTTCTATCATTGTGACTGTTGGCAGCAGCAGCAGCAGCAGCAGCAGCAGCATTCTGGCTCTTAAAACTACCACGGACATCCATAAAGCTGCATCTCAGTTTCTTGAATGATGTGTGGATTCCAAGGGACAAAAGCAGAAGTATGTCACAAGAGTTTTAAATAAGACTCCAGAGCCTGAGAGTTGAACTGGAATCATTTTCAATACCCTACTCACTGACTTCTTGGTCTCTTCAACAAACCCACAAAGGGCATAGGGAGTTCTAGATCTTTTCTACCTCACATTCAAGTTCGTTATATTTTGGATTGGTCCCCCAACACCAAGTTTACACAGAATTTTAATAACACAAGTTCAAGTTTAAGATTAGAAGCATTTCAACACCCCCCTCCCCCCATAGCCCATTTTCTGACCGATTCCTGGAGCTTTCTGGGCTCCTGACGATTTCCCACCATGGTGAAATGGGGAAGCATGCTCTCGATTACAAGTCGACTTTTCCAGTCATCCATTGTTTGACCTGCAATTTTATTCTTGACTCTCCAAGGCGCTTCCCAAACGACCTAGACACAGGGCTTAGGGAGACAGAAAGTACACTGTATTTCAGATACGAAGATGAGACCATTGACCCCATGAATCACAGGCTTTCATTGTGAGGACAGGTTTGTGTGGAGTCTGCCACATTTATTTTCCTGTCTCTCTCCCCACCACACCACCCTCATTGAGCACTCCCACCCCCACGGCTGAACGACGGTTCTGTGAGGCAGTTGACTGGGATGAAATGGCCATGAGGCAGAGCAAGGGTTTCCAGACAGCAGAAGGGTGAGTGAAGGCCCAGCATGACAAGACTAAAATAGCATTGGGCATGCAGATGGGGAATGCGGGTCCTGGGTTGAGCTTTCCTTTTGTGTGGCGGGCTCTGTTTTTCCTGGGCAGACAATCTATGGATAAATACTCCCATTCTGTGCAATACAATTCCTTTATACAAAACAACATGGTGATTGGAGTGGTGCCTTAGAATGTGTTCAGCATTCTTAGAGACAATCTTGGGACCCATAGAAGAAGCAGTTACCAACTCTGGCCTTGTTGGCATTCAGCCAAGTGAGCTGATCAGTGATTCCAAGCCAACATGACACTGGAAGGAATCAGTGGATGCTGGAAGGAGCTCATGAGACTGGTGCACTGGTTTACAGGAAACTAGCTGAGCAGGGGATGACCATAGCTCCTCCCACATGCTTCTTTCATGCTGGAAGAGCAGGCAAGCAAACTCACAATATGCTTTCCTTCCTTTGTGTTTTCCATGATGTTTGTGTAAAATACGAGCATGGTTAAAGTCTTCACATATGACAACAGATATCTTTACCATACACTTGGAAGTACAGCACCAGGCTATAAAATGTTAGTGTTCAAACTTATACCTTCAGGCCAGAGAAATACTTGGCACCAATCATCCACTGAGTGCAACTAAAGTTCTTCAGATTTTATACAAATCAAATATAAGATGACTCAAGGTAGAATAAATTTAAATAGGCTCAGGACCTTGGAGCCTGAGGAATAATGCAGTGATGAGTTTGGGGGGGGCGGTTTCTTTGGCGTCATATATTCCAAACTAGGAACTATAGAAACACGCATTCCACGATGTCAAGGAACACAGAAAAAAAGTGGTTGCAGCAAAAGGTTCCTCTTTGTAGTCAGAAAGCCAGAAAAAGGTTAGCCTAGCAGGACAGAAAACTCTACTCCAGGTAAACTCTACTCTACTCCAGCTAAACACCAAAGAAAACACAGTAATCCCATACCATACCATGAACAAACACCTAGCAAGGACCCTAGATTCTACACCTATTTGAAAGTAACAAAATGCTTCTTATCTCCACTAGCATGGTATTACTGAATGCATAGAATAGAACTGGAAATCTCCCTTTGCCTACTAGCAATGAGGACCTCTGTACTGTCTGATGTCAGCTTAAGGCTTTCTTTCCCTGCCAGAGCACTGTTGGAGGAAATTAGCTGAAACAGAAGATTTAAATAAGAGCTAGTTTTTAACATAACATCCAAAATTTCTTAGTTTCAATTTTAAAAATAATATTCATCCTACCAAGACTAGGAAGATGTAAAACCGAATAAAAAATATTATCAACAGATTTGTCACCAAGATGACACTGATGTTGGCATTTTGGCAACAGTTTTAAACTAGCACTCATTTAAATACCTTAACCAACAAATATACTAATGCTTTAATGAAAAAAAAGGGAATAGTTCATCAAATAGAAGTTTTAGACCTAAAAAATATAATGGCTGAAATAAACTCAGTGTAAAAGATCAAAAGAAGAATAGAGAATACAAGGGAAACAATTAAGATAAAATAACAGAAATTATCGAATCTGAAAGACAGGGAGAAAATACACTAGAACTACATTGAACAGGGATGCAGAGACATATGGGATTATAAACAAAGGATGTAACAATCTATCATGTCATTTGGAATTCCAGAGGAAGAGGAAGGAGAGAAAATGGGACTGATAAAATCTTATAAAATGGCTTAAAAGTAACCAGATTTGACAAAAATCATAATTGGGGGAAATCCAAGAAGCAAAGTGAACTTCCCCCCCCCCAAAAAAAAAGTATAAATTCAGAGATTTCTTGAATCCATCATAACCAAATGTGAAGACAAGTTTGGAAAGCAGTGATAGAGAAATGACAGCAGCAATTTTCAAGTACTGAAAAAGAAAAGTAATTGTCCATGCCAGTTCTTAAACTTAATGAAAATATGCTTCAATTATCAAAGGGAAATCAAGACATTCTCAGATGAAGAGAAACTAAAATGATTTGTCAACAACAGACCTCCACTAAGATAATAGTTAAAGGAAGTTCTCTAAACAGAAAACAAACAATAAAAGAAGGACATTTGGAAAAGCAATGAAAGAGAAAATATTATAGACTTTCTTCTCTGTTCAAGTTTTCTAAATTATGACTGAAGTACCAATTATAACCTTGTTTCATTGCAGTTCTAAAGGTTGAACTATTCAACACAGTTACACCATAAGCAACTAAAGCAAGTAAAGGAATGGAAAGAGGAAAGACCTACATGATTCATTAAAAACAGTAAAATGTTGACACCAGTAAACCATATGGTGTGTGTGTGTGTGTGTGTGTGTGTGTGTGTGTGTGTGTGTTCTAAAATTTGTTCAAGTAGCCTACAGGAATCAGGGAAAAGAAAATAGAAAGCAAGAACTGACAGAAAACAAAAATAAATCGACAAAATTAAACACTAATATTAGTAAGTACATAAGATGAAAATAGCCTAAATATACCAATTAAATGGCAGAGATGAGCAAAAAAGCAAAAAGATGACCTAAAGACATTTTACATATTTGCAAGTTGTTTGCCTCAAATATAATGTGTTAGATAGAATTAGAGAAAAAGTGACAAAAACATTAAAATAGGAGGAATATTTTAGAAACCTTATATTAATATCACTTCAAAGCAAGGAAAATGATCAGAGGCAGAAAACAGCATTACATAATAAGAGTCGATTCATCAAGAAGACATACTAATCTTAAATGTATATGCTGCAAAGAAAATATAGCAATCAAACATTATTAGAAACATATAAGCATACATTTATAGACGAATACTTCAACTCTTCTCTCAATAGCTCGTACAAATAGATATAAATTAGCAAAAAATACAACTCAACAACAGGATCTAATAGACATTTATAGAATGGTTCATTGAAGAACAATAAAACTTATCTTTTAAAGCATCCAAGGAACATATACCTAGATAAATGCATTGTGAACTAAAAAACGCAATAATTCAAAAGAGGTGAAAAAAATAAATGGTGTTTTATCTGACTATAACAGAACTAGGTTAAAAACATGAAAATGTCCACACAGTTTTTTAAAATTTAAATGTTCTTATAAAGGTGACCTACATAGGGGGTGCAGTTACATAAGTAAGGTAATAACTACATTTATTTTTGAGTAGTGTTATCCCCTCCTTCATTTTCCCTCACTTTTCCCCTTCCAACTACCTTCTCCCCAAGTTGTAAAGTTTTTTTCCAACATAGTGTCTAGTGAGTATCGCTGTTTTGGTTTACCCTTTGTCCCACCATTTTTGTGATTCCTCTTCCCTTCCCTAAATCAAATAAACTTATATACAAGACAAAGGATAAAGAAATAAATAACAATACTAAAAGGGAGTAAACCAAAATTAAAAAAATAGCTATAAACAGTATAATTTAAAAAACTCCCTTGTTTCCATTTCTTGGAGTTCATTTTGATAAGCATCGTTTTATATGGTCATATGCACATAGCTACTGAGCTATTGTGATCCTCTCCTAAGAATATCCTCCTTTAGTCTCTGTGAGTGAATGCTCAAGAGTGCTGTTTAGGGGCTGGGAGCATAGCCTTTGGTAGAGTACTTGCCTAGCATGCAGGAAGCTCTGGGTTCGATTCCTGGTTACCACATATACAGAAAAAGCTGGAAATGGTGCTATGGCTCAAGTGGTAGAACCCTAGTCTTGCGAAAGCTCATGGAGAGTGCCCAGGCCCTGAGCTCAATCCCCAGGATTGGCAAAAACAATAGACTGCTGTTCTGCCCAAGTGTAATTATTTGTCTTCCATTATCCATTGGATTAATTTGTGGCTTTATAGACAGATTCTACAGTTACTACAAATGAGCGAAACCATGCAGCTTGTCTTTTGGGTCTTGCTCACTTCACTAAGTATAATGTTTTCCAAGTTTTTTCATTTCCTCACAAATTGGGCAATGTCATTCTTTCTGATGGAAGCATAGAACTCTATTGTGTGTATTTACCACATTTTCTTGATCCATTCATCTAGGAGGGGCATCTGGGTTGGAAAATCTCCAAATATTTAGAAACTAAAATGCAAACTTTAAAAATAATCTATGAGTAAAAAATACTGGAGAAAATAAATCTTTAAAATACATTAAATTAGCCAGGTGCTGATGGCTCATGCCTGTAATCTTAGCTACTTAGGAGGCTTAGATCTGAGGATCTTGATTGGAAGTCAGCCCAGCCAGAAAGGCCATGATATTTTTATCTTCAGCTAACCACCTGAAAACTGGAAGTGGAAGGATGCTTTCAAAGTGGTAGAGTGCTAGTCTTGGAGAAAAACAGAAAAAAGGAGAGAAAAACAGGGAAAGCAAAACAAGAAAGAAAAAAGAAATAACTGCAAACAGTACAATTTAAAAAACCCTCTTGTTGGGCTAGGAGTTTGGCCTAGTGGTAGAGTGCTTGCCTAGCATGCACGAAGACCTGGGTTTGAATCCTCGGTACCACATACATAGAAAAAAGCCGGAAGTGGTGCTGAGGCCAAGTCGTAGAGCTCTAGCCTTGAGAAAGTCCAAGGACAGTGCTCAGGCCCTGTGCTGAAGCCCAGGACTGGCAAAAAACAAACAAACAAAAAAACCCTCTTGTTTTCATTCCTTGACCTTCATTACAATAAGGATCATTTTATATGTCATATGCACAAAGCTATCGAGCTACTGTGATCATCTCCTAAGAATAACCTCCTTTGTTGTTGTCAGTATGTGAATGCACACACAGACACAGACACAGACACACAGACACACAGACACAGACACAGACACACACACACACACACACACACAGACACACACACACAGCCAAAGCTTAAGAACAGTGTCCAGGCCCTGATTTCAAGCCATATGACCAACAAAAAGTAATAATAAATGAAATGAAAATACAGCACACCAAGATAAAGCTATGCTCATAGAAATTTATAAATATCTAAGCTCTCACTTATAGCACTTAGGAAAGAACAAAATAAAAACACAAAAATGAATGTAATGGACACAATTAGTAAATTTTTGGTTTGTGATAAAATTACCCAAATTAAAAGATCATTAGCAATGTGGCAATGCAAAAAAATAAATAAATACAGAAGAAAACAAATTGTCAATATTTCAAATGAGATGGCAAATATTATGGAAACTGTAGATGTGGGGAAAGGATTAGGGAGTGCTAAGACCTGATATACATTAGATTTCAGTAAATAAAACAATTACTTTAAAAGGACAAACTACTCAAACCAAGACACTACATAATTCCAAAGAGAATGTGAATATTCTCATAATTATAAAAACATAATTATAAGAAAATAAATTTGTAATCTCAAAAACTCCTGAAATTGAAGCTGTAGGACAGATGGTCTCACTAAAGAATTATTATACCAATTGTTGAAAGAACAGTTAGTACCAATTCTACAGCGACCTCTTTCAGGAAAAATACTAAAACTTTTTTTTAAAAAAAAGGAGGGAACATTCTGCAGCTTAGTATATTATACTGACATCAAAGACAAAGTCTGTACAAAAATTCAAACAACAGAGTAATATTTTTCATAAAAATAAACTGAAAAATAATAAAGTTCTAGCCATTAACAAAGTAATGATAATAACATAATCAAACTGGATTCCTTTCATGTTATGCACCAAATGAACAGGCAAAAAAAAAGGCATTTGACCACCTCCACAGCAATGTAAATGTTTTAAATGCTGCTGAATTGATATGTGTATTTATTCATCGATCTGACTATTATCTATCTATCTATTTGCCAGTCCTGCGGCTTGAACTCAGGGCCTGGGCTCTGTTCTTGAGCCTTTCTGTGCAGAAGGCTAGCACTCTACCACTTGAACCACAGCACCACTTCCAGCCTTTTTTGGGTGTGTGGTACTAAGCAATCCAACCCAGGGCTTCATATATGCTAAGAAGGCACTCTAACACTGAGCATCATTCCCAGCACTGATATGTGAATTTTATCGTTGTGAAAAGTATGACAGCCAGCACCAGTGGCTCACAGCTATATTCCTAGCTACTCAAACCTGAGATCTGGTTTGAAGCCAGCCTGGGCAATTAAGTCCATGAGACTCTCATACCCAATTAACCACCAAAGGCTGGAAACAGAGATGTGTGCTCAAGTGGTAGAGTGCCAGCCTTGAATGAAAAACCCAAGTGAGAACTTGAGACCCTGAGTTCAAGTCCTACATCTGGCAATACCCGGTGATAAGGATGTAGAGAAACTGAATTACTCACACACTCCTAGTAGCAATGTAAAACAATTGAGCAGCTTTAAAAAAACCAACAAAACATGCAACTACTAGCAAGTGGTAAATACCCCTGGGTACTTATCCAGAGACTGGAGGGTTTCTACCCCTAATATCCTTTAAATATAAAATCTTAATGACTCCAAGCGTCAGGCCTAGCAAAAATAAATAAATAGAAATAAAATAAATACATTTAAAATATGCTAAAAGGAAATTTTAAAAATGTATATCCAAAAGCCTACAGCATTACAGACATCCTAGAGTTGATGTTGTGCTGTGCTGTTGGTTTTGTACTATACGATATATCTTGTGAGGGACTTGGTGATGGGCAAAGGGGACTTACAACTTCCTGTAACTCTCATTACTTCTAAATGAGCAGCTAACCATAATTCAATACTGTTCTTATGTAGTACTCTTAATTCGTGTGATTTAAAGACATATGTAATGACTTTTTTTTTTGCCAGTCCTGGGCTTGAGCTCAGGGCCTGAACACTGGCCTTGGACTTTCTCAAGGCTAGAGCTCTACCACTTGAGCCTCAGCACCACTTCTGGCTTTTTTCTATGTATGTGGTACTGAGGAATCGAACCCGGGTCTTCGTGCATGCTAGGCAAGCACTTTAACCACTAGGCCAAACTCCCGGCCCCGTAATGACTTTTTTTTAAGTTTAAAATTGTTCCCACCCAAATATTTTGTGGATGTTTCAGGAGCCAAGACCGAGGTCTCACCTGTAATCTCACTGAAATACTAGGGTCTAGTATTTGACAAAGAAGGCAAAATGGCACATAAGAAACAGTACACTCAGATACCGTGTGAGGGCTGGCAACACAAAACGTATGGACATTAAATAAACTTCCCATTCAACCCTAAAGAAATTAAGGAAAAGAAAAAAAAAAGGCAAGAAAGTCAACTTGGCTGTTAAAGTCTCAAGTCGATTGATTTTATGCCTTACCTCTTTGGGGTTCCCAAAGCGAATGCAAAAGGGAGTAGCAGAAAGAGCTTCCTGAACAAAGACTCAATTCTCTGGTGTGAAGTAGCAGCCTACTCTCTCTGTACCAGAGCCATCCTGCTTGGTTCTACTTGGTGAGGGCCTGGGATCAGAGGAGGGTAGGTTTGTATGGTTTTCTGAATGGCTCTGTACAGACTACTCTTATTCTGCAGACTTCCTGCCTGGAAGGTAGAAGGAAAGTACAGACTTGCTAATAGGCAGAGAGTGCTGCCCAAGCAATAGCCCTGTGAACCCATTGTTACAATCATTTCGAATTTGAGTTCTAATTACAGAAGATCACTCTGCTTTACAAGGGGCTAGCTGTGACTAATTACTCTGTTACTAACTTTGCTGTCATGCTAACTGTAGGTCTGTGTCATGTAGGATTCCTTGGAACAGGAAGCCAAAGCTCAGAGAGGAAGGAAGTTTCTAGGCTGGAGGCAGGCAGGTCAAAGTTTAAGAAGGTTGGTAGAGTTGGCTTTGGAGGTCCATGAGCAGGGTCTGAGGCAGGATGGTTGCTTTCTCATGACTTGTTGGACTCTGAGAAACCTGAAACCTTCAATCAGACTCAGTTTCTGTATGTGTACAATATAACAGCTTTGAGGTAAACATTGAGCTCAGTAACTTACAAAGATTCATTGGCTGTCCAACAAACTTACAAGGTGCATAAAAGCTGACTCTTCAAGCCATCTCTGTGCCCTCTTTGCCCTTCATGGAGGTATTTGACTAGTATACAACAATGAAAAAAACTGCTTGCTTCCATTTCGTGGAGTTTTCTCAATAAAGATTATTTTTTATGATCACATGCACATAGGAGGTAGTATGCCTTTCTGTTCTCCGCAAGTATGCTCCTTTGGTCTCACTGACTTTTTGCTGGTCATTTGGAGATGGATTCTCACAGTTTCTTTCTGCTCAGAGTAGCCTGGAATGTGTTCATCTAGGTCTCAGCCACCCAAATAGCCAGGACAAAGGGGCATGAGTCACCAGTGTCTGGCCTAGAAGCATGTAGTCTATGTGATGGGAACCATAAGACAGGTCAGTGCACACAGTAGTGCCTTGGGAAGTATTTGCTGAGTGTAGGAGTTTAGATGAGGAGCTTATGAGAACCTTCTAAAGGAGTTAGCCAGTCAAAAGCTTTGGTCTATTGCGTCCAAGTAAGCTTAGCAATGCATAATGCTGCTCAATATTTCTCTGCATTTGAAAGGACTGTTTTGACAATATTCAAGAGCTGCAAGAGGCATAATTACAGTCTTATTCTGATAAATATATTAATATTCTAAAACATTACTTTTTGCTTTGAAAAGCTAACGTTGAAAAGCTCAAACGGACGTGGAGAAATTAGAACCCTCTTACATTGCCAATGGGAATGTAAAACAGTGCAGCTGTTATGGAACACAATTAAACATAGACTAGCCATCTGATCCAGCACTTCCACTCCTGCATTTATATTCAAGAGAATTAAAAACACATATTCACATAGAAACTTGCACACAAACATTAATGGCTGCACTGCTCAAAATAGCCTCAAGTGGTAACAACACAAATGTTCACAGATGGATGAATGAAATGGGGTTAGTCTGTACAATGGAATATTATTCAGCTTTAAAAAGGAAAGCAGTGCAGGCCGGGAGTTTTGGTCTAGTGGTAGTGTATTTACCTAGCATGCACGAAGGCTTGGGTTCGATTCCTCAGTACCACATACATAGAAAAAGCCGGAAGTGGTGCTGTGGCTCAAGTGGTAGAGCTCTAGCCTTGAGAAAGCCCAAGGACAGTGCTCAGGCCCTGAGTTCAAGCCCCAGGACTGGCAGAAAAAGGAAAGAAGTGCAGATACATGCAACAACATGGAGAACCCTGGGAATTATTGTGCTCGGCAAAAGAAGCCAATCTCAAGGGACTACATAGTATATGATTCCACTTACATGAAATGTCCAGAACTGTCAAGTTCATAAGTAACAAGCTAAAACAACAGCAACAACAAAAACCCAGCTTAATAGTTGCACAGAGCTGGATAGCAGGGAGACTTTGGACTTACTTGCAATGAGCAAAGTGATTCTTCTGGGGAAGAATGTTCTAGAATTCATTGTGGAAACATTTGCATATTTTTTGTCAGTCGTGGGGCTTGAACTCTGGACCTGGGTGATGTCCCTGAGCTCTTCAGCTCAAGGCTACTACCCTACCCCTTGAGCCAAGGCACCACTTCCAACACTTGCATATTTCTACAAACATATTAAAACATATTGGATACTTCCATTGGTATGTGAATTATGTCCCAATAAACTTTTTTTTAATCAAGCTCAGTTTCTTATCACTCCTTACATTAATTCGGGATTTGAGAAGCTGTCCTGTCCCTTGTGGAGAAAGGATAAAGCAATATCTTTTAAGTTCTTGAAGAAAAGGAGTGTTTATGTTCTCCACATTAAGCAAGATTAAGTCATTTTGGAATGGAAACCTTTTCTTCTTCAGCTGCTGACACAGAGGAGCTGGAAAGCATTTCTCCAGGGATTCACATCCCATATGATTGCTGAACAACTTAGAAAGCCAGAGCAGAAAGATCTTCAGTTCTAAGTGGTCCTAGTTTTGACAATGCTATCTCCCCAGGAATCCCCAATCTCCCCCAGATTGGCTTTTAGGATTTCTTCATCCCATCTGGATGTTAAATGCCACTCTGTGACAAATCATGTCAGGGCCAGAGCTTGGAGACAAATCTAAGTGTCCTGTGGTCTGTTACAGTGGGCTCAGACAGCGGAATATAGTGTCAAAAAGCCAACAATTGAACAAATCACCGAGAGAACCCTGTTTTCAAGCTGGCAATGCATGGAAAACACACAGAGAAAACCCACAATGACTTCCCATCCCTGCCATCAGGTAAGTTTTCTGGAAATGAAGGAAGACCCAGATCATCTTATGTAATAAAATGTCCACAAACCTAGTTCATCTAAAGTTTCTCATAGCTGCTCATAAAATTGCTGAAAGTATGTAGAGAAATTACTTCATTATCACAGTCACATTTGTCCACTCACCTCCCCCCACTTCTCTCGCTCACACTAAACATTGAAGGACTTGGGGAGATTCCCCTCTTTCAGCTTGAGTTATTCTTCATTAGTAACATTGGCATGTGTTCCCTCTACTGTCCATCCACATGAGCTTGCTGCTCAATTGGACCTAAGGGAGAGAGATCCTCATCTGAGGAGCAAAGAAAACAGGAGCAGTAGCTAGGCTCTTCTGTTCTACTACCCACCAAAGGCCACCAACAAGGGTTCCCCTCACTTGGGGCTCATGTCACTAATGAGTGGTGACAGTTGAATCCACAAATCAGATACCTGGATACTAAGCCAGGGAAGGATTCCACAATACTGGACTTGAAGATTGATAGTTGATGAAATGTTAACTCAGGTCCACCTTCTGAACAGCACTGGGCAGAACAACTTTAGTGTAATCAGCAAAGCGGACTCCCAGACTGTGCAGTGACTTCCTTTCCTTAGACATGCAAGCATGCCTGAGCTTTCAACTTCTCCCTGTCAGGGTAGGCAGGCAAGTCACATTACCTCGCTGGGTTTCACTTTCTCTCAATTTGGCCTGGAGCACATTGTGAGGCTCGCCAGCTGGCACCACCTCTACCTCCTCTTTGGTTATCTACCTATTATGATTCTCCAGCCAGGATGCAGAGCCTTCCATTGTGATGGCTAGAAGAAACCAGTGGAGCTCCAGATTTCTAATGCAATCAGGTGGAGTTGGATATCACCTCTTTCCTCATTAAACCAAACACTAATGGCACCGCTCCCAATTCTAAGCAGGGGAATCTCGGGACTGAGCCTAGAGCCTCAGCTCAAGCCCAGTACCAGCATACACACACACACACACACACACACACACACACACACACACACACACACACAGGGTGAGATGGGAAAGGGAAGCGTGCTTAGCACATGGCTAAAACTAGTAGTAGTAAAGCCAGAATTTCTATATAACACAATAGTACACTCTAGTATCAAATGACTTATAAACGGTTTACATTTAAATTGTCTTCCTTTGTAGGCATGGTGGCTCACGCCTGTAATCCTAGCTATTTAGGAAGCGGAGATCTGAGGATCGCCATTCAAAGCCAGCCCAAGCACTGAAGAATGAGAGACTCTTATCTCCAATGGTAGCCTTGAGCTGAAGAACTCAGGGACAGCACCCAGGCCCAGAGTTCAAGCCCCATGACCAACCAAAATAAATAAATATATAAATTGTCTTCCTTAATATATTCCACTGCTTCAACTGATTTTGAATAACAGAGAAAAATTCTGTTGCCCTTAGAAATTCCATGTGAAATGTCATCTGATAGGAGGAGAACATAGTTTCAGTATTTATCTCTTTTCTTTTTGGCAGTTTTTAGGGTTTGTACTCAAGGCCTCAGACTTGCTAGGAAGATACTCTATGACTTGAGTCATGCCCCTATCCTGCTTTCAGTACTTATTATGATGAAATAAATCATCTCCATTCTTGGAAATACTTCTTTGCAAATATTTAAGATATTTGCAAATGAGAGAAAGCAGTCAAGGCTGCTACCATCAGATTTAAAGGAAACAAATCTAATTGTCCAAGATACTTGTCCATTCCAAGCTGGCAGCAATGGCTCTGATTTCCTAAGAAAATGGGAGAGTTGCTGTGCATTTCGGAAATGGTTCCCAGACATTTCCTTTGGAGAAGACAGTGAACAAAACACATGCAAACAGCATTAAAAATAAATGTAATTTTATAGGTAGTCATTTAGCTGCTCAGCATGAAAAATAGCAAAGAGCAATGTTTTGCAAACAGCTAGCTTTTGGCTTCTAAAAGAGCTGGAAGGGAAAACTGACATGGATACATCCAGTAGTCTACAAGAGACAATTGGGGATTTCCCCAGTTAAAATTGTATGAGTCTATTTCTTTCTCTTTTCCTTTTTTTTCCTTCGGTCTTTCTATTTCTATTGCTTACACTATGTTGACTTCACCTATTTATAGAGCACTACTGAGATCTAGCCTGAACAACAGAGAATCTACCATGTGTCAAGCACATTGCCAAAAAGCTAACATTGGGGCAAATAGGCCATCTTTTCTTCCCTGAGTCAGAAAGAAAACATGCAATCAGCTGGAGTTTGTAACTGCTAAGGCCCCAGAGGTTATGTGTGAGTTCCCTAGGAAAATGAGCAAAGCCCCACCTCAGGCTTATGTCAACCTGCTCCATGACACACACTCCCTACTCCACCCCACACCCACACCATCCCACTGCAGTCAGATCTGCTTACCTGAGGACTATCACAAGGCAACCAGAAAGTATGCGAGCATACCTTCTCCTCAGCTTAACTTTGCCCACTTCTGTTTATTTTTTTAAAGCCAAATCACTACCATCTCCACGACTGTAATAATCCTTCTTGTTATAATTCCTTCAAGGATAAATATTTAAGTTCATTTTAAGACCAAACAAACACAAGCACATTTCTGCTTGTATAAGGAGGGTAGGCAGTTTGAATTGAAAGGTATATTCTGATGACACATTTCAGGATCATAGAGTTCCAGGCTTTAAAATGGAATGCCAGGCGTTACCACCATTTCTCCTCTATGGGCAGAGTTGATTATGAATTCAGAAACAGTCCAAATAAACATTCTGTGTGAAGACTGCGGTTCATTCATCCAATCAGCCAACTGTTCATTCACTCAGTCAAGCTGTGGTGTCATATGGATTCCTCTGCTCATTTTTCCTGTTTTTGTTTATACAAATCAAGGAAGAGAGAACTGTGGACAAGGCATGAGAGAAACCTTCCTGTTCCTATTGTGGCGAAGTGAAGACATGGTCAAGTTTTGTTAGCTTTGGAACTTTGGTGCATCCAAAAGGTATTGTTTCAATAATGTGTACGTTTAAAAATGCTTAAGAAACCGCTGGTGGTTTGTGAAATTCATGTCATATTCTTTTAAGAAATTCCTTTTTATATGTGAATATTTCTGCTGATTTGCTTTCAGGCTTTGGGAATTAGATGGGGTATCCCACACATCTAGAAAGATCTCTGCTCCCCACTAAAATGTTTTTCAACTTTCAAATATTTGTCAATATGCTGAGAAGAATGAGAATGAAATGAATCCTTGGGTATTGAATGTAGCAGGCAGTAGACATATTGGTTACAAGTCTTGCACAAAAAAAAAAAAAAAACGTACTGAATGGGTCACTAGTATGACTTAGTGGCAGAGTGATTGCCCGGCATGAGTGAAGCCCTGGGGTCGATTCCTCAGTACCACAGAAAAAGCTGGAAGTGGTATGGTGGCTCAAGTGGTAGAGTGCTAGCCTTGAGAAAACTCAAGAACAGTACTCAGGCCCTGAGTTCAAGCCTCAGGACTGGCAAAACCAATCAGAAGTTCTGAAGTTGGAAGCAGGAGCCCTGGGTTTAAGTCCTAGCTTGGGGTAGTCACTGGCTACACACCTTTAATCTTGAACTTCCCTATCATTATGGCCTCACTAAATCCAGGAGAACACCATTCTTATGAGCCTGAGGCTAAGGCAGTGCTGTCTGCGAGCCCTGTTCATAACTCAGGCCAACTCATGGAACCTTGTAATTCTTGTCGCCTTTCTTCTACACTACACTTAGACACATGAGGCCATGAACCAAATGTAATATGTGCTATTTATCCCTTTACATTTCCTATGACAATCACGAGCTCGTCAAGATCTCTTTGGAGCTCAGTTTCATGCCATAGAGAATTACTCATCTCTGGCATGATTTCAGGGGCAGATGTGAACGAGTGCTTTCTCAGCCATCTTTCAGATCATTGAGGAAAAGAGCAGAGGCCTCAAGGGAGTCCTGGGCTTTGCCTGTCTCCCTCTCCCTCTTCCTCTCCTTCTCGATTTCCTGTCCCTCTCCCTCTCCCTTTTTCTTTCCTTCTCCCTCTCCCTCTCTCCCTCTGGCAGGACATTAATCCATTTTCCATGCCCTTTGGATTCAGTCCTTTAATTGGTTACACAATCACATAACTAAGCCATAAATGAGGATTTCACACTAGGTGCTGCCAAATGCTTTGCTGAGGTCCAAAAGCCACTGCCTGCTTCTCTCTAATCTACCTGCCCAGGCATCAGAAGAAAAAAAAAGAGGCTATTCTAATATAGCAAGCTATTTTGCATGAACTGTGTCAGCTTTAAATAAACTTGGTTTTGTTTTAGACACACTGTGTGTGTGTGTGTGTGTGTGTTGTGTGTGTGTGTGTGTGTGTGTGTTTGTGTGTGTGTGTGCCAATCCTGGGGCTTGAACCCACCACCTGGGCACTGTCCGCTTTTTCACTCAAGGCTTGCACTCTACCATGTGAGCCACAGCTCCACTTCTACCTCTTAGTTGGTTCGAGATAAAAATCTGACAGACTTTCCCACCCTAGCTGGCTTCAAACCACCAGCCTCAGAGCTGAGTCTCCTAAGCTGTTCGGATTACGGGCGTGAGCCTTAGGTGCTGAGTTTAGCTGTATTTTCTCTCTCTCTCTCCCTCTCTCTCTCTTTTGGTACTAGAGATTGAACTCAGGACATTGTACTTGCTAGGCAAGCATTTTGCCACTGAGCTACATCCCAGCTAGGTGCTGAGTTTAGACCCAGTTTGGACTGGCTTTTTTTTTTCACTAGTTCTGGGGCTTGAATTCAGGGCCTGGGCACTGTCCTTGCATACTTTTTGCTCAAGGCTAGTGCTCTGCTACCTGAGCCACAGCACCACTTTCGACTTTCTTCTGTGTATATATGGTACCGAGGAATAGAACACAGAACTTTGTGCATGCTAGGCGAGCACCCTACCACTAGGTTATGTTCCTGGCTCCTGGACTAGTTCTTTATGTAGGACCTTAATATTTCTCTGAAGTTAGGTCCTAGAAACTTTTCTTGGAACCTAAATCAAGCAAATTACAGTCATGTAATATATCCAATGTAAGGAGTTTACCTCCTGGAAATTCACTAGCGTTTCTCCTATTTGGTGATCTATAAGTCTTTAAAAACAGTTCTGTGTGATTCCTTAATGTCCCATGCCAAAGGCTCATGATGGTGTGAGTAATAACTCCCTTTCTCAATGCTCTGGCCTGTCATTCTCCCTGTCTTTCAGAGACTAGATAGCCTTCTCACAATTGCTCCATCTACCATGGCATTCTCCCACTTGCAGGTTAAGGATCATTCCAAACCACCAACTATACAGTATGAGCACAGAAAGGGGGAACCTAAAAAATATTGTGAAGAGAATTCAAGTGGGTCAACAGAGTAGTTAGTGAATAAGACAACTCAGATGATTCTGAGAGCTGATGTCATTACTAGCAAAATGGCTAGCTGCAAATGAAGAATACAAACTGAGTGTTCTGATGCTTCAAGACCAAGAATGTAAGAGGAGGAGAGGGTGTGAAATCCCATAAGTGGGGGAATTGCCATAGTTCCATAAAGACTTATGACCAAGTTTCTCTGTCCAAGAGGAATCTACTGGACTGAGCTCAAATGCCAACAATATATTCGGGTAGACCAGGGATAAAATGAACAAACGAATACAAAATATGGCAGATAGCCAGCAGCTGAACCAAAGCAGCCCATATTGAGGCATTCATGATGGAAAAAGCCTGTTAAACTGAAGATGGATTTATGAAGGGCAATGGATGGTTTCTCTCCATGTGTGGGTTGTTGATGGTTAAGGGACACTGGGAAGGGGAGGAATTCGGGATGAGGATTCAGTAGACCTACTCATATATTCTTCAGTTAATAACAAGAGCAAAATCATTTGTTCTCACACTCGTAACTTTTTTGACGTGGTCTGATATCTGGTCATGACTGTCAAAACGTACATGCTATTGTTTTGTAGGTAAAAGCACAAAGTAGAATTCCAGGGTTGTAAATATGTTGATATGTGATCTTTCCTCTTCCTAATGAGCATCAGGGTCTCCATCTAGGAAAATTAGTATCTGCATAGTAACACCATTTTAGTTTTACAACATTGTGTATACTACTTTTAAATCCTTAACTTTTAATATGGTTTAGTATAATATGATTTGAATACTTAACATTTTATTTCCTAAATTTGACTAAAAATAATGTGATTTGCAAAGTCAACAGGCTAGTTAAATAAAGTAGCTCCAGTTCACTGGCAGTCTGCCTGCTTCTCCTGTCAATGAGTTCATTTTATGCACCTGAGACTTCAATGGCTCCCAAATGTTACCTTTCTGGGGCCTAGGAAGGAAATAAAGGAAAGGGGGAGGGAAAGCAGCCCTGGCGGCAAAGGGTCTTGATGACAAGGTATGAAGGAGTGATCTTGACATTGGGGTAGAGTGGGGTGTGCAGTGTTCCAGATACATGATAGCCTCTAAGTGGCCTTCATCCAACCCGTGTACATCTTTGCTCATCAGTGGCCTAGCTAGAGCACTTTGAGCTGATTTAGAGGTTAGATCCAAGAGGTCTTTCATACAGCAGAGGCTCACCTGGCCTTGTAGTTGGCTAGACTTCTCCAAAGCACACCCAAAAAATTCAATCAGCAAGGCCACAATCTATTATTCTTTGCCAACTTTTTGTCCCTGCTGAGAATTCGGAGTTGGAGTTGCACTTAGGGCTGATGGGGTGAGTAGGTAACTACTACGCACCATAGCTGGCTCCTCAGAGCCTTGCAGTCATTCTATGATACAAATGGGGCTGAGGTCCTATTCCAGAGAGCACAAATTTAACTGGAGGGCAATGGGTTGAGAACTAGTCATACCTAGCTAGCAAGGTGAAGGTGCTCATTAGAGAGAAGAACCCATATTGGGTGTGAGACATTCCTTGGACTCAATCTGTACCATACTGATAGAGTAGGCCTTCAAACAAGACTCTAATACTGAAGGAACTGAGGGAACTGTCTTTGAATCTTAGTTCCCTAAGGGGAAGTTATTTCGTCTCTGTGGTTACCAGTCCTCATCTGAGAAAAAGGAGTGCTAATAACATTATCTACCCTATCAAGATCAGATAAGGAGCGAAGGCATGAAGATAATGTATGTGTAATGGATTGAACTCCCTCTGCTCACCTCCATGTTGGTAGATCCCACCAAATGCTCCCTGGTTGTACTATCTTCCTCCAGACAATCATCCTAGTCCTGGCAGTAGGGAACCAGGTCCCCAGGCCACAAGGGCTGTGTGGAGTACAATGTTGCCTTGATGTACAGGGCCACATGGGCATTTTTCTGTCCAGGCTCCTTTCTACTACCACAGGAGTTCCATTTGAATGGTCTTTACTTTGGTAACACCACCAACCAATACATTATAAGCTGGCATGAGAAGCGAAGCTCTAGCTAGTGCTTGACCTCTTTTCTGCGCTTCAGTGACTTCTGTAGGTGTCAAGTCATGCATAGTAAGACCACACTTTGCATATACCTCCAGGAAGCTCCTTTTCCAGCAGGGCTCAGGATACCAAGATGGGAAAGGAGACATCCAGAGCCAAGGCCTGCTCTTACCATCAAGTTCAAGGTCAGGTTCAGTTTTTTTTTGCCAGTAATATTCATCCATCATTTCTATGTCAATTACAGGAGCCAGTTACTGTGGTTTCCATTATAAAATGTTCATAAACCCCTCCCTACTCCCAATGTGAAACTTACATTGAAAAAGGCATTTTGGAAAACAGGTACATTTTGACAGGAGCAGGCTGAAATTGCCAAAGGCATAAACACACAAATGGATAGTGTTAGGCTTGCATCTGAGAGCCATGGGCAGCTCAGTTGTCTATTTGTCTGATCTGAAGGACACCAGCCATGCCTTGTCAGAGAAAAGGATGAGCCCATACCACTCAAGTGGCTGGATGCTAATTTTACTACCTTTGCTGCCAAAAACCAGACCATCTTGGCAACAATGGTCTCTTCCCTGACTCGTAGCTTTTGGTAATCTTGACATCTGTGTTCCAGTGCTCATCCATCTCTTCATGTCTTTGCTCAAAGCCTGTGGCTAACATGATGTTCTAAGCAAGGGCAAGCTATGCTGTGAGAAACAGGAGCTGATCATATGCATACACTTACAGTTTCCAGCTCGGCTTTTAGGGTTTTTACATCCCACTTCTCTCCAGTCTGCATAGCAATGCTGGCCTGTTGTCTAGTGTACCTGCTGCCAGGCAGCCATCTAGAAGCCTTATCCAATTAAATGGGAACTAACAAGAAGAAAAATATGATTTATGAACTGGTGAACAGAATGTAATAATGCAGACTCCCCAGCAATGGAAGTTTGAGGTTGCTACAATATAACACAGATCACATCCACCTTGAACAAAACCCAACATTGTCCAAGAGAAACCAAACCCTGAGCTCAGCAGCAAAATCTCCAAGGACTATCTCCAGTTCAAACCAAATTTAGTGACACACTCTTCTGCACCCAGATACCATAGTCTGGATAGGACAAGTGATGACAGATTTTACTTCCTTCTTAGCTATCTCACCTGTAGTTACATATGCTAATGTATGACAGAGACAGGAAATACGGTGAGAACTGGAAAGCAGCATACTGAAGCGGCTGCAGACTGGCAAGGTATAGATGCATTCGAAATTACCTCATGCAACCAAATGCCAATGACTGCACAAACCACCACCCCAGGCCTGACACCCCCAAATTGGCCCTGCAATTCTACCTACTCAGCGCTTCCATTTGCAGACATAAACATCCACTTACGAGCTCTGAAAACACTATCTAAGCCGACATTTAGACTGAAGTAATGCTAACAGGGCTGCATAATCAGTAAACTCATTTTTCCGCTCTGTGCCTTTGCAATATTCTCTGGGAAGAATGCACTGGAGTCTTACAGATAAAAGCTGACATGGATGTAAGTTACTAGTATATAGAAATATTGGATTTTGAGTCAAATATATTTCACTCTGCAGATAAAAGAGAGCAGATTTTTTTCCCTTATCTGAAAACAGATCCCTTTGCAGAACTGCTGAAATAGAAGTAATTATCAAGCACTGAGAACATTAATCAAGGAAAAAAAAACTGTTCTTTCCTGGTTTTAAAATTTCATAGAAAAAACAATAGGAAGCAAATGAAATGAAGCCGGATCACAAGCAACATTTAGTTATTTCCCTGTGCAACTAATCTGATGGTGCGCATCTTCCCCACATATCCTAGAGTAGCCCACGTTTTGACAAAGGCAGCTCCTGCTGCAAAACCCTCATCGCCCAGGGGTGTGTGTTGGGGGAATGTTGAACAAGCAACTCTCCAGGGGGGAAGAAAAGCTCTGATTGAAAGTGCTACTGTAGCACTTGATGATTTCTGTTTTGTAAATCATGTCACTCTAGCTGATTTCAAGCTACTAGCATCGTGTTAACCAGTTTGCAAAATTCCTGAAAACGGATTTTCGGGACCAAACATGTGAGCCGGCTCTACACCATTCTTGTCTCTTCCATCTGTATACCTCTTATGCCTTCTCTATTGGAACCACAGAAATGTCAAAGAACATGGCTGATTGCTATAATAATCCATACACATGCACATATATACATGCATGTTGGCCTTCATTTATAACCTTGGCTTTTTTGTTGCCGTACTGGGATTGGAACTCAGAACCTTGGGGTCTACTACTCAAGTACTCTACCACTTGAACCAGCCTTGTTTAGTTTTCGTTATTTCCCAGGTAGTATAGCTCCTAGTTTTGTTTTGCCTAGGGCAGGTCTCTGACTGTGATTCTTCCATGTCTGCGTCCTGCCTCAATGGGATCAACAGATATTAAACTCTATACCCTACTTGTTCTGTGAGATAGGGTCTCACTTTTCTTTTCTCCTGCTAGCTTACAAACCGGATCTTCCAATCTCCTCTTCCAAAATGGCTGAATTATAGTGTGTCCAACTTCAACTAACTGGCTTAGAAACTCTTTCTTCTGATTTTGCCTTGGTGGTAAGAAAAAGTACAGTACAAGAAAAAGTCATAAGAACAACAGTCTGATTGAGCTATGGAATCTGTTGGGAAGAATCTCAATCGGTCAAATAGGTTTAAATGTCGCCTTAGCAAGTGTTCTTATCTTATAATTCCTGGATAGAATAAGGAGTCCTAACACTTGAATGGGGAAAAATTACATTTCTATTTGCACTAACCTCTAACTAAAATGCAGCATTATAAATGTTGGCAACAAACACAGAAATATTTACAGAACCTGTGACTTTGTTGCTAAGAGAAATCGCAGATATTTTTATTTCACATTACAGGCATAGCAGGGATCCCCAAATATGACTACCTTGGAATTACAGTAATTATGAGACCTAATGTTAGATCTTAATGTATTAAGAGGCATATAAATTCATATATCATAGGTTTGGTTTGATAATATGTTCATAATTTTTATGTAATTGTTAGTACTTGTGGTCTCAATATTTTAGCATACACATTTAAAAACATTTGCTTTTCTGCGGTGGAGTAAGAGGGATTCTAAAAGGTTCATAAGAAAGGAAAAGGCATTCATGGCACCAAGAAGGGTAAGAATAACAGCAGTGATTCCCTTCCCTTTAGGAAGATCTGGGGACCATCTTATCCCCAGAGAGATCACAAACAACCCATTGCAAATACCACAAAGATCTTAGAATTGATGCTCCTCTATTCTGTCTCTAGGTATACAGATCCTTTCGATCCTCAGTTAAAATAGTTCTCCTGAGAGTTCTATGTCTTGTTTCCAGAAATCTGGCATATTTGTTTATTGAAGATGGCTCAGCCCATTTGAGCAGAGGATGTGCCTATGGCCTATAATTGTTGTTGAATACTCTCAACATTTTTCCCCCAATGAGACAGCTTAAGGACCCATGAGTCAGTCCTTCTGGGGAAATAGCTAAGAGGGAGCTTTCAAAGATGGGAACGAAGTGGAGGCTATTAGGGAGGGGATAAATGAAGAAGGAGCAGGAAAGACTGTGACTCAGATCCTCAGTTCCTCCTCCTCTGCATCCTAAAAGCACTGGTGAATGGAATAGAGACACTCTCCTTCCCTCTCATAGCTGAATCACGCAGGATGGCTTGGCTCCTCTGTCCACATCTTCTTTGGTGAGGTTTCAGACCTTTATCTGAGGCCAAAATGAAGAGCTCTAAACTTAGCCAATGTCTGCCACAGAGAAACTCTAGAACAAATGTGAAACTACCTTGAAGGAAATCTACTATGGTATGGACCTTCCAAAGGTCATGCCACCTACATCATCTTAAAACAAGAGGCAAGGAATCCTGAGCCCAAGGATATCTGCAACTTCATAGATTAAGAAAATGAAGTTGCGGTTTGGATTAGTTACTTCTGCCTCAGAAAGGAGGCTCTTGGATGTGATGGGGGTTGAGAGCACTGTTTCCTACATATTTATTCTTACTTTCAGAGTTCATATTGCTGGAAACCAATTCTTTCTCTTCTTACCAATTCTGTCATTGTCTATGTGATAGGGTGCAAAACCTTTACCTATAAGGCATTGCAAGGGGTAATAAAAAAAAGATGCTGTTATGTCCATAATGCCATCTATGATCAACACCATGAACTCACAATCAACCGCTCTTCTCACCATGATACAAAAGGTAATCCAGCACATATGAATGGTAAAGAGGCAAGGAGTCAATATGTGTTCAAGATCATTCTCTCTCTCCTTATCTCACTATCTCATTTCATATAGCACCCCCCTCCCATGACCAATTGCTGTACAGGAGCCAAGGAGTTGAGAATGTTTATGCAGAAATGGACTGGTCCATTCTGGGTCTTATGTCATTGTATTCTCCCTTAATACCAGACTCAATACCTAGGGTATGTTCTTCATCCTGATAAAGGTAGAAAGTTCCAATAAATGCTGTTGGTACAAGTTCTGAAATGCAGAGAAAAGTCTAATACTGAGGACTGCAACTCAAAGGCAAGAATGAGGTCCTGGGGCTGAGCTCACGTTCTGATTCCTAGAGTTAGGTACTACAAGATACTTCAGTACCACTTCATGTTAGACATACCTAGCTAGCATTTGGTGGAAAACTAGTCCCAGGAAAGGCAGCATGCCTCATCAGTAATTCATACTCAGTGTTTAGCACAATATCTGATATGAAGCATGTGCCTGGGAAATGTTTCAAAAATCAGCTGAGACTATGGGGACCAGAGAAAAATTTCCAGAAGTAACTTCTGCGTGGGATGCTAAGGAGTGAATAGGGTTCTGATAAGGGAAGAAGATTGTGTGGGAGATGCAAGATGGATCAAAAGGAACTGCCCTAAGGGAAATTAATCTTCTAGAAGTAATTAATTACACTACACGTCTGCATGCTATACCTTCAGAAAACAGAAATGCCCTGTAGTAGTTCACAGAGTAGTATTATATAGTTGTTCTGTATTCACATTCATCAGTGTTATATTTATTTGGTGTGTTTTCTTTACTAGCCCCCAATGTAATTATTATCACTGACAGCCTTCCTGTTAAATATACCAATATTGACAATTTGCTTTGTTTTGTTTTGATTTTTTTACAACCACTGCTAAAAGAGTTGAAAAGACACAATTTCTACAACTAATATTCATGTATGCCTTTGGAAAACTACTGGATTCTTGATCCCCACCCCCACTTCCTCCTCGTTCTCTTTTATCTGAGTACTTAAGAGATGAACAGGTAAAGGTAGGCTGAAGCCATCATAAGAAAATTCTGTGGACATGAAGAAAAGAAATTTGGCATCCAGTCTTTCTGTGCATGTAATCTGACAGACCATTGCCAGGGCTGTGTCAGGAGAACCTCCTCAGAAGTCCACAAAGAAATGAAAAAGAACTATTGTGAGAACAATAGTCCAGAGTAAAGATGAGGGCTATAGAGGTGGCAGGTGCTAAACAAACTCAAGGTTGTGATTTTGGAAAGAAGGTCATACATTGCACTCATAAATTGACATGCTACACTGGAACCCCTTTGTACAACTTAAAATAGAAAGGAGGACTATGTGATGGATATAAAAAATCATATGACACTCAGAAATGGCTAGACATAGAATGATCTGCTATATAAGAAAGTAAATTTCTATGCAATACCATGTGTGCATCTGACCATATAAAATAATATTTATTGAAATGAACTCCAGGAGGTGGATATAAGGTTTTTTTCTTTGTTGCCATTTCTGTTTTTATTTCCATTTACCTTGTGTGTTTGTTTATCTGTCTGTGGGAAGGTAAAGGGAGCCAAAGAAATTGTGGGATAAAGGGTGGAAAAATTTACCGATAATACTAGATACTATGTTGAAAATCAAGCATACAATTTGTGGGTGGGGATAGGAGGGAAAAATTGGTACAGGCAAGGGGTAACTTTGTTCAAAAGAAAGCTACTCTTTATCTGACTTATGGAACTATAACCCCTCTGTACATCATGTTTACAATAACAATAACTACATTTCTAAAATGGAAAGCAAACTTCCTATCTGTGGAAATAAATGTCTAAGCCTAATAAGGATACTGAATAGAGAATCCAGTAATCAACCATGGGATTAGGGTAAACAACTTGATTTCACTGAATATGGACCATTTTATGCCTACAGCTCCTGAAATGCTAGAGAATTATTAGGTCTGAAAGATTACTTCAGTGGTGGAGAGGAATGATTCAGAAATAATTTCCTAGTGTCAGTCATTGTCACTATTATTCAGCTGAGGTGCTCAGGTAGGAACATGAATTAACTTTTGCGCATTGATGAAAGAAATTAAATAAATGCAGTGGTGATACTCAATTTGATGCCTAGGAAAATCCAGTGTTGTCAAGTTTTTAGTTCCTCTTAATTTATTCTATAGATTCAGTACAACTGCCATCAAAATCCCAGCAAGTCATTTTTTAAAAAAAAATCAACATAGTTAACACGATATTGAAGAAGGAGAAGGAAAAGAACAACAACAAGGAAGTTAGAAGATTGATGCTACCTAAACTCAAGACTGACTATAAACCTACAGTAATCTAAAAAGAATGTATCAGCACAAGAATAGACAAATAGATCAATGAAATAGCATAGGCCATCCAGAAACCAACAATGATACAATCAATCCTTCTTTTTATTGTTATTGTAAAGTTGCTGTACCGAGTGGTAATAGATATATAAGTTAAGTATTGAGAGTATTCCTTTTTGGACAATCTCACCCCATCTCTTGCTCTCTCTCCAATTGTTCTTTAATAATACAACAAAGTCAAGAGAGCCTTTTCAGCAAACAGTGTAAGCACATGCAAAAAATAATCTAGGCGGGGCTGGGAGTTTGGCTTAGTGGTAGAGTGCTTGCCTAGCATGCACAAAGATCCGGGTTCGATTCCTCAGTACCACATACATAGAAAAAAAGCCAGAAATGGTGCTGAGGCTCAAAGGGTAGAGCTCCAGCCTTGAGAAAGTCCAAGGACAGTGCTCAGACCCTGAGCTCAAGCCCAGGACTGGCAAAAAAAATAATAATCTAGGCATAGTTTTTTTTTTCTTGCCAGTCCTGGGCTTGGGCTCAGGGCTTGAGCACTGTCCTTGGACTTTCTCAAGGCTAGCACTCTACCACTTGAGCCTCAGCACCACTTCCGGCTTTTTGCTATGTATGTGGGGTACCGAGGAATCGAACCCGAGTCTTCGTGCATGCTAGGCAAGCACTCTACCACTAAGCCAAACTACTGGCCCACTAGGCATAGTTTTTAATAATGTCTGCAAAACTTAACTCAAAATGCGGCCAGAGATGTGGTTCAGTGGCAGAACATTTGCTTACCATGTATAAGGCCCTGGATTCAAGCCCCAGCACTGAAAGAAATTAACTCAAATGAATCACACATATGTAAAGCTCAACAATTAAAACCTCCTAGAATATGGAAAAGTCTACATGAATATGAGCCTATTAGTGGCCTTTTGGATATGATACTAAAGGCATGATGTATGAACAAATAAGACTTGATTAAAATGAACACTTCACCTCTGTCAATGACAATGTCAAGAAAATGAGAAACTGACCACAAAAGAAGGGAAAACTCAGTAAAGTATGCAATTGAAAGTGGACAAAGACCTTTTAAAAGTAAGAAATAAGAAAACAAGCCAGGAGCCCATGGCTCACACCTCTAATCCTAGCTATTCCAGACACTGAGGACTGAAGATTACAATTTAAGCCATCTTATGTAGACAAACCTGAGAGACTCATCTCTGATTAACAACCAAAAAAAAAACAGCAGGAAGAAGAAGAAAAAAAGAAAAAAAAAGCCATAAGTGTAACTGTGATTTCAGTAGCAGAGTGCAAGCCTTGAGCATAATAGCTCAAAGATATTGCCCAGACCCTGAGTTCAGGTCTCAATACTGTTACCAAAAATAAAAACGAAATGAAAAAAACATAATCTTAAAAATGAATCAGTGAGCCAGGCATGGTGGCTCACCCCTGTAATCCTAGCTTCCTAGCTACCCAGGAGACTGAGATCTGAGGATTGAAGTTCAAAGCCAGCCCAGGCACTAAAGTCTGAGACTCTTATCTCCAAGTAACCACTACAAAACCGGTGCTGTGGCTCAAGGGGGTAGGGAAAATGCCCAAGCCCAGAGTTTAAGTCCCATGACTGCCAAAAATAAAGTCAGTGACTTTAATGGGCACATCATCAAAAGTATATAGATAGAAAACAAACATTGATAAGGATGCTTCACACACTATGTATGAGCAGGGAAACAAATTTAAAGAAGATAGTGCTATGTGCCTATTAGGTTGCACCAAATCGGTAACACTAACAGTTTCAAATACAGGAGGGGATGTGGACCAGCATTGACTCTTATTCATTGCTGGATAGAAGTGTAATTAATACAATCACTTTGGTAATGTGTTACAAAGGTCCTCTGATATGATGAACTATAAACACCTTGCTATTTACTCTAGGGGGTAGACAATAAATTCATATGTTCACAGACCTGCACATGGTTGCTTCTAGAAGCTTCATTCATAATTGCCAAAACTTAGAAACAACCAACATGAGCTTCAGTCAGTGACGCTCTAACAACAAAATATTATTTAGTGCCAAAAAATGAATAACATGTCAAATCATGAAAAACAATACAGGAACCTTAAACACATATTGGTGTGGAAGAAGTCAATTTGCAAATATTATAGACTATAATTCCAAATTTGTTACATTCTGGCAAAGGGGAAAATATGGAGATAATAAGAGATAAGTGGTTTCCTGGAGGGAGGGAGATGGGGAGGGACGGTAGAAGAGAGGATGGACAAATGAAGGACAGAATTTTAGGGCAATACAAATATTTGATGGATGCATATTATGTACATACTCATAAAGTGACGTCACGAGTGAACTGTGGATTTGCGGTGGTTATGCATTAATGATCTTTCATCAATATCATCATTGATAAAATTGTAGAATTTTTTTGGGGGGGGGTCATGGGGTTTGAACTCTGGGCCTGAGCCTTATCCCTGAGCTCTTCAGCTCAAGGCTACCACCCTACCCTCTGAGCCACAGCCCCACTTCCACAATTGTTGAATGTGATACAATTTGTTAAAGCATTCAACAAATGTATTATTTTGGTGGGAAATGTGGATAATGGGGAGGCTTTGCAGGGGGGAAATTGCTCTGTATTTCCTTCTCAGTGCTGCAATGAACCTAAAACTGCTCTAAAATAGTGTTTGAAAATAGCTCCAGGAAAATCTTTTTCCCCAGTACAAAAGCTGGGCAAAAGGTGGCCTAAATAATAGAAACTCTGTCTGAAAATTCCCATTCTACTCTGGTCAACAGCAATCTGAAAATCATTCCCCCACCTATAGTTTCAGATGATAAGAACTGGAAGTTGACCCTCCCTTCTCCAGCTCCTAACCCTGTGTAAGCAGATGGCGGCACTTTAATGTCCCTATTCAAAGGTGTCAAGGGTCTATGAATGCACCCATTTCTCCATCACTGTAATATTAGCATGGGAACTAAGCCTTTGCTCTTGTCTATGAGGCTTGATCAAGTGGTATGAGGGAGAATTAATTAGCATTAGATTTCACCATGTGCCTACCCAGAGTTATTAAGACTCAAAAAAAGTCATGCAAGTGAGGAATGGTCAGAACTGCACTTTCCTTGCAACATTGGTCTTATCGAAGACCACTGAGTAAGTGATCATCCATATCTGCACCTAGTAGCAGAAGACTGAGTAAAGTAGGTTTAGACTAAACATTTGCCTCTACTCTTTCCTCACCTGTTGTGAACTGGACCCAGTAGGGATCTGAGGTTACCCTTTTCATGATGCAACAAAAAGGTAATGTGAGTCAGTCTTCTACTTCCTTCCTCACTAGCAAGGTCCATTGGGAGCTAAGTTTACATTGTACTAAGGTATCTAGGGGCGAGTCAATAGCTCCCTTTTCCTAAGGACTGTATTATAAGACGTAAGGGGCTAGAGTCACTTAACTACTTAACCAGTCAGTGCTTTGTTTTTGCTAGGTTGGAACTAATCATTAGGCCCAGAAAGAAATTGAACTGTATAGCTACCTGGTTCTTACATTGCACCTTAACATGAAAAGTGTTTTTTTTTTTAAAGGGCAGAATATCACTCAAAATCTTGTAATAATATATACAAAATGTCCAGAGGATGATTGTGAAAAATGACTCATCACATCAAGAAGCAGGAAAATAACATGAATGGAGTGAAGAGGATCAATAGGTACCATAAATGAGTCAGATACTGCAATCATTTGAGGAGGACTTTTAGTTAAACATTAAAAAGTTCAAAAAACACTTACAAATATACTTGAAATACATTAACTTAGTAGAAAATCTCTGCAAAGAAATTGAATATATAAAAAGAACAGAGTAGAAATTACATAACTGAAAAATATAATAAAAAATGACTCACTGGATAGGCTAATTAATAGGATGGAGATAAGACAGAATCAGTACACTCAACACAGTCAACAAATTCACCCAATCTGAGCAACAGGAAGTAATGTAACAAAAGAAAAAACAGGGGCAGCAGTACAAGCAGAAGTAGAGGAAGAAGGGGGAAAGGAAGAAAAATGAGGACTCAGAGATGTATGAAGACTCAGTATTTGTTTTGCTAAAGGCACAGACGGCTAAGAGAAAACAAGACTGAAAAAATGACTCAAAGAATGGCTGAAAGTGTAAAAAAAATACTGGAAAAACTCCATAGATCTACACATTCTAGAATCTCAAACAAATAAATCCAAAGAAATCGGTACAAAGAAAAATTGTAATTAAACTTCTGCACACTCAAACACACAGAAAAAAATCTTGAGAAGAATCAGAAAACAATGGCACATTACTTATCAAGGAACACCAACTCAAATGACAGGGGTTTTTCTCAGGAACCATGAAGGCCAAAGGAAGTGGCACATTTTTCAAGTGCTAAAAGAAAAGAACTGTCAAGTCTCAAATTATATATTTGGCAAAAAATATCCTTAGTCAATGAAGGGGAAATCAAGATATTCTCAGGGAAAGAAAACTAAGAGATGCTATTGGTAATGATCCCAGCCTACAAGGATGATTTAAAAAGTTCTCTAAACAGAAATGACATGTAAAAATGTTTGAAGCTTATAAAGGAGAGAAGAAAGAGAAAATAGGTAAATATCGTGGTGCATATAACATTCTATTTTCTTAAATCATATCTGATGAAGAAAAACATAACATCATCTCATCTGTACTGGGAATAGGGAAATAAGATAATTATAGTGTAAAATTAGAGATAATAGAAGATACCAAATGGAGGTAAAATTTCTGTATCTTTCTAAAGTGATAAAATGTACCAAGAGGTTATGATACATCATTTACATATAGTGTAATATTAGAAAATAACTAAGAAAACTATACAACATAATGAAATAAAAATATGAATCAATGAAATCTTAAAATATGTTTTTAAAAGCATGCCAAGAAGAGAGATAGCAAGAGAGAGTAAGAGTTGAAAGCAAGAGTGAGATAGAGACAGAGAGATATAGAAAGAAATATAACCAGAGCAAGCAGAAAGTAGCCAAATAATGAAGGGACAGACTTAACATAGAACATACCTTAGCTGGGCAAGATGGCTCACACCTGTAATTCTGGTTACGCAGGAGGCTGAGATTTGAGGCTCGAGGTTCAAAGCCAGCCCAGGCACTAAAGACAGTGAGACTCTTATCTCCAACTAATCACTAGAAAAGGGGAAGTGGGGATGTGGCTCAAGGAGTAGGGCAGTAACCTTGAGCTAAAGAGCTCAGGGACAATGCCTGGGTCCAGAGATCAAGTCTCATGACCCACAAAAAAAAAATACCTACTAGTACAACTTATATAAGCGCCAAACGACAAAGTATAAAAACACACAAAGCTAAAATAAGAAATAAATCCATAGTTATTATTAAACTACTTCCTAACTAGAGACATTAGCACTTTTCTTTAAGCAAGAGATACAGACACTAAACCGAATCATAAAATATGTAAAAAACAAGCAAACAATAATATTGCATCAATGAACAGAACCTAGATGGCACTTATAAAATACTCTATCCAACAACAGTAGATTACATATTGTTTCAAGGGTTCATAGAATAAGGTACACTATATACTGGATTCTGAAAGATACCTTAAAATTTTTTAAAGAAATTAAATCATGTAAAGGGAGTTTTTTTTTTATTCTAATGAAAACAAACTACAATTCAATAAAAGAATGGTCAAGAAAGTTTCCAAACACTTGCAAATTAAGCAATACACTTCTAAATAAACTATGGATCAAAGAAAGCTCAAACAAAAAACTAAAATACACTGATCTGAACTTAATGAAAATGAAAACATAAATTATAAAATATGGAGCACACTTAAAGCACTCTTGCAAGGGACATCTATAGAAAAAAGGAAAAGAGGCCAAATGAATATCTAAACTCCAAATATTTAGTGTTCTCTTTGAATAACCTAAGAAATATAAAAATAAGTCATGGGCCGGGAGTTTGGCCTAGTGGTTAGAGTGCTTGCCTAGCATGCATGAAGACCCTCGTTTGATTCCTCGATACCACATACATAGAAAAAAGCTGGAAGTGGTGCTGAAGCTCAAGTAGTAGAGCTGTAGCCTTGAGAAAACCCAAGGACAGTGCTCAGGCCCTGAGCTCAAGCCCAGGACTGGCAAAAAATAAAAATAAAATAAAAATAAGTCATATGCATCACAAGGTAAGAAGGAATGATGCTAGTATAAAAAATCAATGGAATGCAGCCTGGTGCAATGGTGCCTTGTTCCTGTAATGTGAGCTATTTGGGAGGGTGAGATTAGGAAGATCAGTTTCAGGCCATCCCAAGCAGTGAAGTCTGTACGAATCTCAATGTGTGCCCTGCACCTGTGATTCCATGGTCAGTAGGAAACCTAAAAGTAGATGGACCACAGCTCAAGCATGTACATGGTTGGGAAGTGAAACCTTATCGTAAAGATAACCAGTAAAAGAACAAGGCTAGAGACATCTCATCAGTAACAGAACCATAGTTCACCCTAGTGTGGTCCAGGCCCTGAGTTCAAAACCCAGTACTGGAAATAGATACAGGAAATGAGTGAGATGAAAATGACTTGTTTAACTAGAACAATAATATTGACTTGTAGTTAGAGTAAAAACAGGGAAGGTACCAACTGTCAAGATCAGAAAAAAAGCAGGTGTTATCACTTATAAAACTGATAGATATTTAAAACTGATAAAAAAAACTGACAGATACTTAAAGAGTAAGAAAGAAATAGTACCAAAACTGTACGTACATATATAAGTTTGACAACTTATATGGAATAAACTGCTTCCATAGCATAAACTACCAAAACAGATTACTTCCCACCAAAAGTCCAAATTTAAATAGTTTCACTAGGGAACTCCATCAAGAATTAACATTTCTACAGATCCTCTTCCTCCTCACAAAAGAGTGAAAACATCCCAATCTATTTTATGAAATTAAGTTCGACCCTGATATGAAAATCAAAGATAGTACGAGAAAAAGACTGCAGACTGAAATCGCTTGAATATAGATGCAAAAATTATTAAGAAATTAATAGCTAATGACAACAACTCAGACAATATTAAATATATAATTGATATTACATTATAACTCTTAAGTAAATTTGTAGTTAATTTTTAGCTACTGAAATAGCTGGGCACTAGTAGCTGACTATGTACTTTTAGCTCCCCTGAGACTGCGGTCTGAAAATTATGGTTTAAAGCCAACCCAGACAGGAAAGTCTATGAGACTCTTACCTTGAATTAACTATCATTTTTCATTGGCATTTTTATCAGTTCTTATATTTCTTTGCTACTTTATCTCCACCTTTTTTTTTTTTGCCAGTCCTGGAATTGAGCTAAGGTCAGGGCCTGAGCACTGTCCTTGGACTTTCTCAAGGCTAGAGCTCTACCATTTGAGCCTCAGCACCACTCCAGCTTTTTTCTATGTATGTGGTACCAAGAATCAAACCTGGGTCTTTGTGTATGCTAGACAAGCACTCTACCACTAGGCCAAACTCCCGGCCCACCTCCATCCTTTTTTATGTTATGTTTTTTCTTTCCATTTTTTTCTTTGCTTTCCTTCTGTCATTGTGGTCATTCCTAGAAATCTAGTGACAGCACTGGGTACAGATTGGATACAAATTATATTTTTATTGATACAGTCACCTGCTTTTTAATCTGTCGGTTCTTAACCCTAGTATATCTTGTTTAAGAATTCACAATTGTGTGGGTCCTCCCCTAACCTTTTGTCTTTTCTTTTTAAAAATTTTTATCATTGATCTCTCCTATATATACCTTCCTCTTTTCTTTATATATTCTTCTTATTACTCTTCTTAATTTTTATAAGTTTTACCTTATTTTTTCAAAATTTTGTATTCAATTATTTCACCTTTCTATCACCTTAGGTCAGTTCTCGTTACGCTATCCCTTTCCTTCATTACTATATTAATCTTACACTCCTACATTACTCTTTTTTTTACCTCCCCTCTTGTCTCTCATACTATTTTTCTATCTCTGGTCCTCTTCAGACTGAGTTCTGAAGATTATGGTTTAAAGCCAACCCAGGCAGGAAAATCTATGAGACTCTTACCTCGAATTAAGCACCAAAAAGCCATAAGTAGAGAAATGCTCAAATAATAGAGCCCTAACTTTGAGCATGAACCCTCAGGGATAGCACTCAGACCCTGAATTTAATTTCCAGGATAAACACAAAAATAAACTAAAAACTAAAAACAACAACAAAAAACAATTGAACTATCTTAAATCTTTAGATAATTTCACTGGGAAAAATTACAGACTTTTAAAGAGAAATTCGTACCACTTTTACACAATCTCTTCTAGGAAGAAGTTATAAAAAGCTACCTAACTCATTCATAACTCAGGAACAAAAATCAAATGATGATGTTATAGAAAAAGTAAATCACATAATAGTATTTTTCATGAAATTAAAATTTCAAAATCTACCAAGTGGTAACAAATATAATCCAGTAAGAGGTTGGGAATGTGGCTTAGTGGTAGAGTGCTTGCCTAGCATGCATGAAGCTCTGGGTTCAATTCCTCAGTACCATATAAACAGAAAAAGCCAGAAATTGTGTTGTGGCTCAAGTGATAGACTGCTAGCCTTGAGAAAAAGAAGCTTAGGGACAGTGCCCACATCTGAGATCAAGCCCAAGGACTGGCAAAAAAAAGTCAGTAACACAAAAGAGAATAACACAGCATGATCAAATCAAGTTTATCCCAGATTATTACAAGCATGGTTCATCATTTGGAAATGTATATAAATATACATACATGTATATAAATATACATATATATAACAAAAATGGGCTAAAAAGAAAACTGGCATAATCATATTAATACACAACAGCATTCAACAAATTCCATATTCATTAATTTTCATTACAAAAATTATGTGAATATTAGGACAAGAATATCTATAAATCTCTACAGGTAACACATATTTAATAACGAAAGACTACACAGTATGGTGGCTACAGTAAATAGATAGTTCTGCATTGTTTTCTGAAGGTTTGATGAGAGAGATAACTTTAAGGGTTTTCAAATAATCTAGAAATTCAGCTTCTAGGAATATATCCAGGACAGAAATCATATGTCCATATAAAACTTGTACATTTATTATTCATTGTAGCCTATACGTGATAACTCCTATCTCTATCACTTGATGAATGGAATGACAAATGGAATATTATTTGGCAGTAAAAAGGGAATGAGGTACTACAGTGATATATAGTACAAAAGAGATGAAACATGAAACTATTATACTATGGAAAAAGTCTGTCACAAAAGTCTACCTATTATATAATTATATTTATAGAAAATGCCCAGAAAAGGTAAATTCAGAGATAAACATATCAACGGTTGTTAGGAGATTGGTGATAAAGAATGGAAGATGGCTGCTAAAAGTCTGTGGTTTCTATCTGAGATAACAAAAATGTTCTGAAATTAAATGTTCGTGATATGTATACGAGTCTGGATATGCTTTAAAAAGCACTTTAGAGGCCGGGAATTTTGCCTAGTGGTTAACGTGCTTGCCTAGCATGCACGAAGACCCGGGTTTGATTCCTTGGTATCACATGTACAGAAAAAGTCGGAAGTGGTGCTGAGGCTCCAGTGGTAAAGTTCTAGCCTTCAGAAAGTCCAAGGACAGTGCTCAGGCCCTGAGCTCAAGCCCAGGACTGGCAAAAAAACAAAGCACTTTAGATTGGTAAATTTTGTGGATTCTATCAATAAATCTGTTTTATAAAACCAAATACCATTTTAATTGTGTAAAATGACAGTTTAATATTAAATCTAAGTAAAATGTATATATGATCTGTATTCAGAAAATCACAAAATGCTTTACAAAGAAATAAAACCCTAAATAAATGTAGAGACATATTGTGCTTATTGATTATAAGAATTAACAGAGTAAAGATGCCAATTTTCAAATTGACTTACAGTTTTAATGTAAATTCTATTAAAAGTTCAGCAGGACATTTTAGATAGGGGGCATGCTTATTTGAATATTTATATGTATGATCATAGAATTTGAGAAGTAGAATACAACGAGAGTAATCTATCTACCTGATACTATCATTAATATGTTTATTGCTGTTATTCAATTGTTTCAATATTGGCAGAGAAATGGACACAGAGATGAATGGAGCTGAATAAAGATTACAAAATCTACTATATACATATAAATATGCTCCACTAGTTTTTGAGAGTGGAGTAATTCATTTCAATGAAACATGTAAAACTTTTTTCGACATTGAGAATCCACAGGCAAACTAAAAGAAACCTCAACATAAATTCCCTCCCTTACACAAAAAGTCATAAAGGGAATATACAGATGACAAATGAGATCCATAAAGGGTGTTTAATATCATTAGGCATTAGTTAAATGTAATTCCAAATCATGAGACAGCCTTACCTATATACCTATAGAATGGATTCCTTGTATTTTATGTGGCATAAAATGCAAAAGCCAAATGGAAGAGATTGCACACAATACTATATTTAAATAGCTCTTTTGAAATGGTATGATTATAAGAATAGTGGTTGCCATGAATTTGGGCAGAAAAATCTGATTAAGATAATGGATTATATCAATCCAATGTCAGTGCCCCGGTTCTAGTATTTTAACTTGAAACAAAAGATATTTTTAAAAATCATACTGAAAATTCTACAAGTGAAACTACTACTAGAGAAAGAATAGAAAAATCACTAGTGGAAGATGGCCTGAGGTATATATGGAAATATGTTTACTATATATTGAAGTTGACCCTTCCAATCTCTAGCACAAAGATGGATTTTTTTCTTTTTTAAATTTAATTTTATTGTCAAGGTGATATACAGAGGAGTTACAGTTACATATATGAGGTAGTGAGTACATTTCTTGTCGAACATTATTAGCCTCTCCCATGTTTTTCTCCCACTTTCCCCCTCCAACCCCCAAGTTGTAAAGTTAATTTCTAACATACTGTCTTGTATATATCACTGTTGCATTGGTTTGCTCTTGAATCTATTCAACCTAGTTCTATTTCCTATGTTTCTTGGAGCTACCAGCTTATTATAAGTCTCTCCATTTGTCACTCCTTTCTTTCATTAATAGAAGTACATGTGTATACTTTCCAGACAGATACATTAGATATATACTTCAGAGTGGAAAAAACCCAGAACCCCCAGAGATGCCAACAGATTACATGTGCTCTTGGAGAAAAATGAAGAGACTTTTCTCTATCAGGACCCTATCTATGGGGTGCCTAAAACTGGGTCTACCACTTGAGTAAGTGGCTGAGTTCAAAATTTTGACTTGAACTTCCCAAGCTGTCACAGTGATCCCATTGGCAATAGAGTGGTGGGTTGCCAAGAAGGCAATTGATTATCTTTCTGTCTCCCCGTGTATTAAATTTTGTTCCCTCTCCCTAAAAAGAGGTGATGCTATGGCTAACTAGTAGGCTCTCCAAAGAGCTCTCCACACCAATTAGAAGGGTTCTGTGTCATGACATTCTTTGATAAGATGTTATGACACTCTTTGATAGAAAGCTGTTGTCCCATTGAAGCGGAAACTTCATTGGAAGCACTGAGAATCAAGGGTATGCTCCAGACACCCTGAATGGGAGGGAAGTATGCTCAGTGGGTCGATCAAACCAAATGCCTTCCTCAGAGGTCTTCCCATAATGATCCAGCTCATTCTGCATGTATCATGTCGCTCTAACCATTATCTAGTGTTCAGTAGGTGGGAGGCCTAGAAAACAGTATTTCTTAACTTACTACTTAGGACTCCTATGTGTTTATTTTCAAACCCTGAGAGCTCTCTTTTGCAAAGCGTAAAATTACCTTGATCACACCCATGGCAAAAAGAATCATTATCTACTTATTTTGTTGTTGTTGTTTTGTTTCTGAGATGGGCTCTTACCAATTCTGCATGGGTTAGGCTCCAACTCTGGGCCGCAGTGGTTTTCTCAAAAGATGGACATGTTTAAGTGCATTGTGGTAACCAGGCAGTCATTTCAAACAAAAAGGTGACATGTGCACCATACACCATTTACAAAACATTGCACATGGATCGGGAATTGAAATGCACCACACAGACTGTTATTACACATAATAGAGAACACTGTGTGGTGTTCTCTTTAACCTGGGTCTGCAGAGAGGCTTTCTAACTGTGACTCGCATCCATATGGGTTAAAAGACTGATATGTGACAATGGAAAAACAAAAACAACATCCCAGACCAACAAAGTCAGAAAAATTACTTGCAACACATATCATAGATAAAAGGCTAATATTCTTTCCACATAAAAACTCTGAAAATTGAGAATGAAAACCAAAAACCCATTAGCAAAAGGGAAAAAAGACTTGAGCAGATAATTTGCACACACACAAAATATCAAATAGGCTCTTAAGCATATGAAAAGATGTTCCAAGTCACTCATAATTAGAAAAATGCTAATTAAACTATACTGAGATACCATTTCTCACCTATCAGATTTGCAAAAATTAAAAAGTATAGCAAACATTTAGTTGGTAAGGCTTTGGGAGAAAAGACAGTCTCAGGGATTGCTGATGGGAATGCAAATTGGTATGAGCTTTCTGGAAGGGAATTAGGCAACACATAACAAAACCACATCACATTTGGTTTTACTTTTGACACACCAATTACACTTACAAGAATTTACCCTGGAGAAACATTTCCAACAATATAGAAAATACATATGTACGAGGCTCTTCATTGAAGCAGTATAATTGGAAAATATTAGAAACAAGCAAAATTGCCTAGACCTAGCAGGATGTTGAAATAATCTATGGCACCCCCCCCCCCCACACACACAATACTGGGCAGGTGTTTGAAAGCATGAGAGAGATTCAGTATCTGTGAACTAATAGACAGTGATTACTAGGACATACTATGAAATGCAAAAGCAAAGCGCCAGAACATGGCTGTACTATACTGCCCTGTATGTAACAGAAAAAGACGAATTTCAAAATACAAATACTTCTTCATATGTGCAACTTAAAGATATCCAAAGCTAATGATATTAGTTGTGTATAGATGATTGGAAATTGCTAGCTGCAAAGGGAGGTGTAACTTTTTTCATATATTTTTATTGTAATTAATAGAAGGGTTACATATTATTTGCGAGGTGTAACTTTTTAAATGAATGGCTACTATACTGTTATCACTTATAAAACTATGTTATTATGTTACATTCTTCTATCCCAAAAGGAAATCAACAAAGATGGATCAAAATTAAAGGGAATCTAATCAGACACTAGTGCAATAAATCATATTCACATGACATCATTGGGAATCAAGTCATGGAGAACGAGCTCAGGAAGCTTTTCGAAAGTGTCAGACTATTCTCACATACACTAAAGACACGGAGAATTTTAAATAGATACTGTCCTCTGGTTCTCGAGCTTCTTCATAGTCATGGATTAGTAATAGTACATAAGTGATTATGGATAATAGATTTCTCACTGAGGCAATACTCACTGTGCAGAGAGGAAAGGGAGATTGAACTTTGATGTTGGAGCAGAATTTAGAAGAAGTGTCATGAAATCATGCTTTATAGATAGGAAGGTGATAAAGAAATAATAAAGAAAAAGAAAAAAAAGAAAAGGATATGGTTATGAGTTAAGCCATTTAATCTCCTTTTGTGAATTGAAAGGATAGTAAGTGCAAGACACGTGCAGATAGGATAACTCCTATAACACCTACACCATGGTTTGACAATCCTTCAACAAAAGAAACTAGGCTTCTGTTAGAGAAACGGTTGGCTTTTAGGACTGAGATGGAGGCCAAAAGATACAAGATAGGTGCAGAGCACGTTGTGCTAGATATCAAGGCCATGCTCAGAGAGTAGTTATGCAATAAGCCGTAGGAGGCAATTTGAAGGAGCTCCCTCTGGCCAAAAGTGGGATAATTTGAGTATTAAATAAGGAGCCTTTCTAAGAGGCAAGAGGTTGAGTCTCTAGACATGTGGTAGCAGTCAGAAAATATTAACTGCTATTTGATTACATTTCAACCCTAAAGTGTAACCTCCCTGTTGGATAAAGGACTGGTTCCCAGTATTCTTTAAAGCCATGATCACTTTCATAGATGCCAACTGGTTCCTTGAATTCCTGACAGATTCACAGTCCAAACCCAGCTCAGAAGGCAGAAAACTTGAGAACCACAGGACACTTTCAGAGAGGGTAGTTAATTGAAGTGATAAAGTGAAAAACTGAGATTTTTTTTTCCAAAGATGATATGTCTATAGTACACATTGAGTAGCATTATGGGAGAATCTACAATGCAGTACTGAATTCTACATCCTGAACATCCCTGGTTTTTCTTCAAATGTGGCATTTTGAAATCAAATGCTCTCACTTAACAAGTCTACTGTAATTTTCAGATAGAATACAATCTGCCTAGGATAGGGAAGAGGGGAAAACAAAATGAGGGGTGGGGATTGGGGGAGGGAAATGGGGACTGAGACATGAGAAAGGGTATCAATGTTTGTGAAGTAATGCACCTTCTATCTGGTGAATATAATGTAACCCTTCTATTAATTACAATAAAATATATTGAAAAAAAGAATACAATCTGCCTACTCATGACTCCCACCTAGATGGCATAATAGGTATGTAAAACCATACCCAGCTCATTTGTTAGATGGAGTCTTGTAAACCATTTTGCCCAGGATTGGCTTTCAATTTTGATCTTCCATACATGGCTCTACCTTTTATGTCTTGACTCTCATGAATCTTCCTGCTCTTCTATGCATTCAAGCCATTCATCTATCCACCTACAGCATCTGAATAAATATGAATGATTTTGCCAATAGGTCTATCTATCTCTTTCAGAAACATCTCATCTCTAGAAAGGATTGAAAAGTCAGAGTAATGGTCAAGTTGCATGGAAATAGAATGATCCCATGTAATAAGAGGAAGATCCTAAGAGTCTCTTTAGGCCAGTTCCTTTACTGTAGTGATGGGCGGTGACACCCAGAGAGAAAGGGACGTGCACAGGACAATGCAGTGAAGAAGCATCCAGTGAAGAAATGGAGTTGGCCCTTCATTATCTTCCCTTCCTCCTACCTAAGGCAAGCTCTCCCTGACTCTTGACCCCCACAGTTTAGACGAGGGGGTAACTGGACACCAGAGAAGATAAGGCTGAGCACTGTGGGTGCAAATCATTCACAAACTTAAATCTTCATTTGGATAAGACCAAATATTACTTTTTAGGAAAATATGGGTAGAGCTGGATGTTGGTGGTTTACATATGTAATCCTAGGAGACAGATATAAGGATGGAGTTTCGAATGCACTCTGGGAAAGAAAAGTTGTGAGATTCTTATCTATACATAACCACCAAAAAGTTGGAAATGGAGCTGTGGCTCAAGTGGTAGAAAACTAGCCATGTGCACAAAAGCGTATTGACAGCACCCTGTTCCTGAGTTCAAGCCCAAGACTAGCACAAAAATAAAAATAAAAATAAGGGTAAGTGACTGGGAATATTTTTCATTCTGCAATGAAAATTAGCAATATGAAGTCAAACCAAATATTTTTAAATGACAAGCCCCATAAGGACCATTTCCCATTATGAAAAAAAATCTGTTTTATTTTAAGTTAAGCATTAGTACAAGACCAACAATATTAAGTATTTGCTAGTATCTGAGAACTCAAGGATGTTGGGGCAGAGGTGAAGGAAGCAAAATTCCCTTTTTGATAAACAACTATTTGATAGCTAGAAATCAAAATCCCTCAGCCCTGACTACAGGCCCCTATACTGCTGGGGGCCTGGGTGTTTCTTCTCTTTGGGTCTAAACACCACAGAACTGTAAGATGGATATCAAGCCCTACACTAGCTTAGCTCCTAGCACCTTTCTGCCGTTGGTAGGTGTGGAGTTTTCTCCAGCTTTGGTATCCTCATACGTAAAACAAGGGGGAATTGCCAATTTCCTATTCTTTGATCATACATAAATAAACACAAACTCCTTTTCTTTAGCCAAAACTTGTAGAATTGCTACTATGTTTGTAACAGTTTCAGTCTCCATCTGCCCAAACAAAACTAAAATTCCTGTGCTTTCATATTATTCCGTGTCCTTTTTACATAATTTAGGTGGCTTCTGGTTTAATTTGAGATTTAGAAAATCATGGAATTGAAGGGTTGGAGAAGAATTCTTTGACTATCCTTCGTTTATTCCTTCATTGTATAGATGGGGAAAGTGAGGCTCACAAAGGGGAAATGACTTGCCCAAAGTGCTATAGCTAACTGGTATCAGAGCTGGGCTGGGAATTCAGGTGAAGGTTTTCTTTGCCCAAACAAGCCCCACCCCCCTATCTTCCTGACTCAAGAAACAAACCCAATCTGTGCAAGCTCCAAAACCAAGGACCAGCTGCCAAATGCCACAATTCATAAGCTACTATTACTTTGTTGGTTTATCTGATTGTACCTAACATGGCTGGGTGGGATGAGCTTTCAAGTGAGTTTGCATGTTTCTCCTCCTAGTGAATAAGGAAATGAATACTGACCTACTGGGGCAAATGATGGGAATTGAGCAACTGCATCAATCCTCATTTTGAACATCAAATGTGGCTGCTTTAAAAGAAGATAGAACTGGCAGGGTGATAGCCCCAGTGACCAGAAGGAGGGGGCATGACAAAAGACAAAAGCCTGCTTAGAGACTCCCAGTAGCTTAATCTTGTGATTCCATGGAGTGGGTTGGGCCTCAGGGGCAGGCTCCAATTTGATAATGGTTTTGATTTGCATGATGGCAGGAAACCTGCCACCTGTCCTATCAGCTGATAAGGAAGAATCCCCAGGCTGCTCTTTTCCTAGGGCATGAATTCTAGTTGCTAACTAACGCTTTAGCAGTGTGTGGCAGTCTCTGCACCTTGTGGGGCTATTGGCTCCCAGGTAGTATTAGCTATAGGGACATTCCTGGCTGTTTCCAGGGCTCATTTTAAGGGTTGTGCTGCACTTAACACAACCAAGCTCTTCACATTGCTTCTGGGTAATCACTAGAAAGAACCAGATTGTTCACTTTAATCTCAATGTCAGCACAATTATTTTAACCCCAAGTGTGTCAGATTTGACTCTGTATCCCGGAAATTAATTTTAGAGTGGCTGTGAGCTTTGGTACAACAAGTTTGTGCAACAAACAATGAAGAAAATGGAGTAATTAGAGGTTAAATGAATCCTCGACAGACATGCAGCTCCCACCAAACCCAACATAATGCATGCCTGTCTTTCAGAATTAGACACGTGAAGCATGTGACACTGGCCACTGTACACAAACTACTGTCTCACTTCCAATTCCAAAGTTGACACTGGAACTTCCAGAAGCAGATACTAACACCGAGATCTCATTAAGAAGGACACCCAAACAACATCCTGCAAGGGCCAACACAGCCCACCTAGTCAAGCTCTCTAAGGAATGGCTGCCCAATTTGCAAGCAAAAATAGACAGAGTCCCCTTGAAGATCCTACTGCCTGGGTCCCAGACAGGTATTGAAGTCAGCCTCCAGGCTCCACCTTGGTCTGACCTTGGGATTCTCACTTCCATACACTCCTCTACCCCTCTACAGTCCTGATAATGCTGACACATCCACATGGGACAGGGACAGATCAAGCTATACCACAATAAGGGTGCTGTTTCCTCTCATGACTTTTGTTTGGCCTTGAATGAGCACCTGCTTGTCCACATGGATATAAATGCGTGTTCTAGACCCAAGTGAGAATTGGAGAGCAAGTTGTGTCTCCGTTGTGCTACCTCTTCTTCCTCCTCAGGAAAGGTGGGCAGCTTGCTGAATCTTAGTCTCCCCTCACATACAGCCATGGGGTTTCAGGTTTCAGCTCTCAGCTCTCAACCTCATTCTTCAGCACCTACAGAGGGAAGCTGGGTGTAATGGCCGTACCTGTGAGCCCATCAAGAAGACAGATTGTGGCTCAGGGGTGTATTGCACATGAAGTGAGGCCCTACCTCAAAAACAATAAGCAGATGTAGGACTGGAGGTACGGTTCCAGTGGTAGAGGGGTCACCCTAACAAGCGCAGTCCTGAGTTCAAACTCCAATAAGAGAGAGAGGGAGAGGAAGAGAGGGAGACAGACAGACACAGAGAAAGACACAGAGAGAGACAGACAGAGGAGGCTAGACATAATGAAGAAAAGTTTGGAAGAGAAGGGTTAAGAAAAAAGAGGAAAAGAGAGGGGACCATAGAAGAGGAGAGGAGAAGAGAGGAGAGGAGAGGAGAGGAGAGGAAGGGAGGGAATGGGAGGGGAAAGGGAGAGGGAGGGGAGGGAGGGGAAAGGAGGGGAGGGGAGAGAGGAGAGGGGAAGGGGAGGGGAGGGGAGGGAGGGGAGGGGAAGGAGAGGGGAGGGAAGACAGGGGAAAGAGAGGGGAGGGAGGGGAGGGGAGGGAGGAGAGGGGAAAGAGAGGAGAGGGAGGGGAGGGGAGGGAGGAGAGGGGAAAGAGAGGAGAGGGAGGGGAGGGGAGGGGAGGGAGGAGAAGGGAAGGAGAGGGGAGGGAGGGGAGGGTTGAGGAGAGGAGGGGAGGGAGGGGGAGGGAGGGGAAAGGAGGAGGAGAAGGGAGGGAGGGGAAGGGAGGGAAAAGGAAAGGAAGGGAAGGATTTAAGATAGAAATTCTAGGCAAAATATGGATGCACTACTATGCAGTAGGAGTTCCAAAAGGGCATTTGAGATTGTCCAAAGTACTCAAGACTACTGAACTTTACTGCCTTTAGTTCTAAGTGTCCATATTTTCTCCCAATGCTAGAAAACAAGCCAAGGTCATCAAACCATTCTGACCTATATGCCACTTTGTAAGTCAGACCTTGCAACCTCCAATAATCTCTCCTAGAATTCACAGAATGTATCTCTGTGGCCCAGAGTCCAGAAGTGAAAGAGAGGGAAGGATGTAACAGCTGCTTGACTAAATCCCTTTCCAACAAGATGGGATCCTGTGGTCTGCCTGATCCTTTCTTTTCGCAGCCCTAGGGAAGAGTTCTTAGTCTTAAGAAAATGACATTCACAACTATCAATCCAGCTACTTGGGAAATATAGGCAGGAAGAATGTGAGTTCAAGGCCAGTCTGTGAAAAGATTGAAATGAAAGATCCATCTCAAAGGGCCAGGAGTTTGGCCTAGTGGTTAAGTGCTTGCCTAGCATGCGTGAAGACCTGGGTTCGATTCCTCGGTACCACATACATAGAAAAAAGCCGGAAGTGGTGCTGAGGCTCAAGTGGTAGAGCTCTAGCCTTGAGAAAGTCCAAGGACAGTGCTCAGGCCCTGAGCTCAAGCCCCAGAACTGGCAAAAAAAAGATCCATCTCAAAAATAAAGCACTGAGATATTGCTCGAATGGTAAAAGTGCTTGCCTTGCATATAGAAGGCCTTGGGTTCAAAGCCCAGTGCTGGAAAAGCAAAGAGCAAGAAAGAAAGACAGGAAAAAAAAGAAAAGGGTAATTGCCCAACTCCACTTGATGATTATTTGTTGGCAGAGCAAATGTTAAGGTACACACAAAAATACAGTGGCTGCCCACTCACCCCTAAGGATGTTGTAGGGAAAGCTTAAGAGTGGGCAATGTGGAAAAGGTCCTTAGCCATCCTTAGGGCAGAGGGCATGACTGGGAATTCCTAGGGCTAGGTGGAGTCTCATCTCTTGCATACCTCAAGAACCCATGTGGGCAAGAAAAGTTCTCACTAGCTTCACAAAGAACTCTCTTTTTTTCAGCCCTAGCCCCCTTAAGTCCTGTCTCTGGAAGCCTTTACTCTGGGGAGCTCAAGGCCTTCAGCCAGCCACCAAGGCCCCTTACTGCTCCATCCCCCCAAACCCCCATCCTCCATCCCCCTTCCCACTCCACCGCCCCCCCCACCGGGATCATTTTGGATTGTGATACATCCAATTGCGTTGGAAACTAGGAAGAAGTCAGATTTGAGAAGGAAACCTGGGGACAAAAAAAGGAAAGCAACGGGAGGGGGGAGGGCAGGCAAATAGGGGCCTCTTTTGCTTCCATTAGCAATCCTTATATAACTGCTCCAGGGCTGGTAATTTGGGAGAAGGACCCCACAGGATGTGTGTGAATATTCTATCACACAAGCTCTTTCTCACCTCCATGGGGAAGCCCCTGACTAACTGCCCCTAGGCTCCAGGAGGCCTTTTCTTCTTCCTTTGCTACATTTCCAGACTTAACAACAATGGCATCACAGAAAGAGTGAGAATAAAGTGCTACAACATCCTTTCCCAGTCATTTTGATTTGTGAGGCCTAAAGATGTTTAAGGACTTAATGTCTAAAAAACCAAAAAATCCATCCGTTTCCACTAAGCTTCGCCATGTGTCTTTCCTTCCATACAGTTGACTGCTGCTTCCTAGGTTACCCCGGGATGGTGTTGGCGTTGTGAGAGGTGTATGATGGGAATTGGTTTATTGTGCTGATCTATAGTAACTGGCTCCTGTTCCTCCATCATTTATCTCACCTCCCCAGTGACATCTGGGTTGGTCTATTCACACTCTCAGCATTCTATCTGCTCCAACAAACACTCAGCCTTTTCTGCTTGGATAAGGAGATTTTTTAGTTACATCCATTATATGTGTATCAACATTTATGGCAGCAAGATAATTGCCAAAGAGCTCACAGGATAAAAGGTCCTTCTTTATAATGTCCACTGTACCCGTTTTAAAAAAATCAATATTAGCATCCAATAGGACGGTGGTAGATTCTTGCCTGGCTGCTGCATTTTCAAAGCTAGAAATGTGTTTTTCAGGCTAACTGGACTAGAAGACTAAGAAAAGATCCAACACTCACTTCTAAACCCATACGTGAATGGTGTGGGTGTGGCTAGAAGGCTTTTTTTTCTTTGTAATCCTTGCTAACTATCTGATAAGACAGCAAATCTGGATGACTTCTGTGGAAATAACACAATCTAATTTAAATAAGTTTAGAGTCTGTTACCTGTAGACCAAGCTAAAGATTAGGTGGTCTTGCAAATCCATCTGTAGATCTCTGTTAGAAATTCACACTTGCAATACACTTTCCACTTATTGCTTTCAATGGCCTTCTGCAAGTTTTTCCTGTGCCCTCTTTTCTCTCACCCTCAAAATCTCAGCCCCATTTCTTTACCAATGTGACTGTTTATCCTGATGGTAAGACTGATGCTGATGCTTCACTTTCCCAGGGAATAAGTGTTTCAGAAGTCATAGTGCTATAAAATTGGAATGGAATCAGCCTCAGTGGTTAGAGGGCAAGGACAAGTGAAGGTGGACTTGCCCAAGATCACTCTGTTGATTAGTGGAGAGAATTTTCTAGAACACAAGTTTCCCAACTTGTGGCCAAATGATGTGTGTGATAAACTGTTGTAGAGGGAAAGAATTGGAATCCATGGAGAAGACAAAAAAAATAAAATTAACAATACCAGTCCATATGTAAAGCCACTTAAAGGAGAGATGTCCAAGTACTATTAGAAGAGCTGAGATTCAGGATCCATTTCTATTTCATAATTTTCAACAGTAGTGAGTTCTGTACAGGTGATCATAATCTAATTCAAAAGGGAGAAAAGCTATGAAAGATGACCATACTTGAAAAATCCGTGTCTTTACTGAATTGGATGGACAGGATAACATCTGTCCTACCTTAACATGTGTGAATGTGTAGGCCCCACCCCCAGTCGAGCAACAGGCTATTTCCTGGTTGAGTTTAAAAATTCAATGACGTTCCTGTTTCAACCCACACATCTGTGTCACTGTCAGCGTCAGTGGCAGGAAAACAGACGAAGTCACCCTTTGCTAATGATTTCCTAACATGGAATTTCCTTGTATCTCCCAAAGCCTTTCTTCTTCCAATGCCAGACTGCCCCCCCATCTTCCTCTTCAACACATTGTACTTACTGAAAACTGAAAATGGTCACAGCCGGAAGAGAATGGTTTTTAAGGAGATCTTGTAAGGAAGAGCTTTCAGCTGTTGAGATATTTTTACAGGGGGAAGACGGAAAGGACTACTAGTATTTCCAACAGCAGTAAGAACCAAAGAGAGAGATTCCCTCCCAGGCATCTGAAAAATCTTCCAGCTCCATATTTTTCTTTTCCCTTTTTTTGCCTCTTTCCCAAGTTCCACTTGGAGCAACATTACTACACTGGTACTGGAGGAAATGCAGTTATGCAGGCTGGAGACAAGCTCTGCCAGAAAGCCAGGCAGTTCCAGAGAAGGGACACTGATGAAAACACCAAAGCAGAAAGCATTATAGGAGTCCTTTAGTTCCCTTACTCAGAATTCTATTTAATATGCAAACTGATTATGCAGAGAAAAGGGGGCTGTTACTTTAAAGGGAAAAAGCTGATTAGCTGCTCTGGCTAGCAGTAAACAGCTGGTCTGTCCGGCAGGTTCAAGGCCATTTTAGTTTCTCTCTTATGGAGGGACCATATGTTCCATCTCGCACATCAGCAGCTTTATTTTCCAATGATATGGCTCCAGAAGAGAAGCACAAGGGGGGAGGAGAAGGTAGAACCAGTAGTTTACCATTTGATTGCTTCTTTGTGGTTTTAGATGGGTCGGGGTGTGGGGCTGTGGAAGGGTGTTAACACTTCACTGTCTACTCCTGAGACCAGAATAAAGAGCAACCAACAGGTCCTGATAACTTGCACAGGCGGGAGAAAGAAGGAGAAAAATATATGCAAAGTGTGAGGCAACTGATTGAATGGAATGAGAGGAGGTGAAGGGGGAATTTGTGTTTGTCTGCGTTGGGGCCCCTCCCACTTGTCCTTATTTCTCACTTTTTGTTACTGTCAGTACTGCCTTCCACGACAACGTTAATGCAGGAGGGAAGTGGAGCATTTTGGGGGAGGGCAAGGCTGTTGTGATAGCAAAGGATGATTTCGAATATCATATTTGACATTCTTTACTAATAGTTGTAGATCTGCCAAGTTCCCGGGGAGCAGGTGTAAGGGGCCGAGGTGCCCTAAATCTTCAATGCAACGGAAAGTTGGAAGTGCGTGTGTCTTGGACATTTCCAGGCTAGAGAGTATGGGTAGGTAGTGACAGCAGGACTCCAGGTGGTGAACAGGGGCCTTGTGGTTCTGTGCGGCCAACCCAGGCAGCTCCAACGTGTGTGTGGGGGGGGGGGCTCATGCTCCTTTTAAGTCTCTAAACAAAAGGCACTCGCAGAGAATTTCAGCCCGTGCAAGTATGGGGTTGGGGTGGGGGGAGGCAGCTGAAGGACTCAGGAAGGAATGGTTGTAAGCTAGGCATGGAGTGGTAAAAAAGCTCCTAACAGTTTTGGCCACACTGTCAGCCAAGGTGGGCCCGACAGTGTCTCAGCTTTCCGAAAGAGACGCGCGCGCGTCGTAGCAAAGTGAAACCGAGGGAAGGGCGCCCCCTATGTCCTGGCCCCGCGAGCGCGGCGGCCAGCGGCATTAGGCCACCCGACTCAGCGTTTGCCTCTTCAGGGCCCAGCTCCCGCCCGCTTGCGGTGCAGCCTGTAGGGCCATCTGGGCCGCAGGGATTTCGGCTGTGCTTGGCAGGATACGAGCGCAATGGGTGCCAGGGACCGGAGCTCTCCGTGCCTTCCTGAGTTCTTGCAGAGGGTCCTAGAAATATAGATCCTCCTCCCCCATCGCCTCCATTTGCCCTCCGGTCCCCCGAGAGGCTTGAAGCCACTTGGAGGCAGCCGCCCCCGCCCCCTGCCTCTGAGTCCCTTTCCCCTTCCCTCTCTCCAGCCTCCTGGGAAACAAAGGGGCTTTTTATAAAGCGGATTGTTGGCGGCGGCGGCGGTGGCGGGGGTGGGAGGGAGGGGGAAATCTATAAAGACAAGAAGAGGTGGGAGGGAGGGAAGGAAAGAAGCCCAGCGGCGTCCAGGGGCCCCCGAGCTGTGGTAGCAGTGGAGAAGCCCAAGCGGGCGCACTGTCGACCCCACCGGGCCAGTGGGCACTGGGGCAGTCACCCGAGCCTGCCAAGAAGTGGGCCAAGCGGCTGTGATGCTGCCTAGCAAGTCACCCCAAGCAGGCAACACGATTGTTGGGGCCATAGGCCGCAGCCGAAGGGAGTGGTGAAATCCCCTCAGGGGTCTCTCCCCTGGAGACCTAGGCCCTCTCCCTAATTAACTCTTTCGAAATTGTTGGGGCTTAGAGAGACTTTGCTTCTTTGTGGCAGCGCGACCGCCTTGACTAAGCTAGCTAGGTTTGCTTAAGCTACTACACAATGTCCCAAAGCCGGCCTCGTTTGGCTCCCGCAGAAATGAACCTCCGGCCGCGGTAGGGACGGCGTCCCGCGTGGGGGGGGGGGTGGAAGAGCCCTTGTGTTGCTAAACAACGACAGGCCATGTCAGCAAGGGGAGTCCCCTTTCCCTGTATTCCCCAGCTACTCAAGGCTCCTGTCCGCGCGAACACACCCACATTCAGGGTCTCAGGCTCCACCGGACCCAATTGCAGACACCCGATTGGGTGTGAATCCCCTCCACACACACACAGATCGACGCACGTCTGTTTACCCGGGTTCTGGCGGCTCCAGGGCCGAGTTTTCTAGCAAGGTAATCCTATTAGTGTCCGCTCAGTCCAAATTTAATCAGGGATCAGAATGAGACAGCAGCGCCAGCTTTCCAGGAGGTTTCGGACACACTGCATTGGGCTGAGCCTGGCCAAGCCAACTGGCCGAGAAAAGTATTTGGCGGCGCTCCGGGGGGCTTCCCGCCCGCCCTAACCGGCGCCTGGCGCTTATGCCTGGGAGACTGAAGCGCCGAGTTGCGGCTCAGGGACTCTGGGAACGCAGGGTGGGACAGCAGGAGCGGCTGCCTGGAGCCGCCGGCTCCCCTCCTCGCTTCGCTTTCCGTCCCAGGAGTTGGGCAGGCGGCGAGCGCGGGGCAGCGGTTCGGAGCGCTCACTCGACACTCGGGCTTGGCGGCGGCACCTCGGATTGGGGAACGGGAATTGTTCGCCCCGTTGCCCACTGCCGACCGGCCAAGCTGTGGGAGCGGGTAAGGGGAGAGCAGGAGAGCTGGGGGCACCTGATTGCTCAGCGGCCCAGGGGCATGGGGACAGAGTAGAAGCCTCCTGGCAACCCAGAGCAATCGGAGGAGCCCCGCAGCGCTGGTGCCCTTCCACCTTCCTTTCCTGGAATGGAGCTCGCAATTCCAGACGCCGGGTGGGCGCCTGGGAAGAGGCAGAGGCCGCGCTCCCCAAGCTATGCGAGCTGCTCTCAGCCGCGTTAGGCCAGTGAGAGAAGGGGGGCTAACCAACCGCTAGCGCCAGGTGGGGTGTGCGCTCTGAGCAAACTTTGGGGTCCCCCAGCTCGAAGCAATCCGACGCCCCGAATCCTCAGCGATGGAAGCTGTAAGCGGGGGCCACAAGTGCATCCTGGACCCTGAAGGCAGTTGGACCTCCAGCGCCCGCCCTTACCCTTACCGTGTTGCGGAGCTCCAGCGGCGGCCAGGGCAGTGCCCAAGCGGCGGACGGCCGCCGGCGCGGGCAGCCTAGCCCCAGGCGCCCGCCGAATGGCCTAGCTGGATTGCAGATCACCCCCTGGCTAGCGGCCGCTGCCCCCACGCCCGCCCGCCGCTGGCCGCTTCAGCTCGCGGCCAAGTTCATGCTGCCGGCTCTGCAGTGGCGGCCTCAATCTGCTCGCTCCATTCCCACCGCCCGGCTCCGCGCCGCGCGCCCGGAAGGTGGAGTTTCGGGGGTTTAAGTTACTGATAGGCATTTCTCACTGCTGTGTCACTCGGGGAGGAGGAGACACGCACGCCGCACACTCACACACCCTTACACTCACGGCGACGAGCGGCTTTGGCCTTAAAGGAGAAGCTTCGCTGCCCTGTCCGCGACCCCTCTGGCCTGGACCTTCCCGATCCTGGCTTCCAGGCTGGGAAAGCGACGATCGCTCCAGGGGGGTGGAGATACTTTGCAAAGGGGAAAACATTAGTCGCCTGGCTGCATTGTGGCTACCTCCATCCTCCACTTATTTGAAGCAGGACAGCTAGGAGATGGGGGCGAAGGGGCGCGGGGTCACTCACCTGGGAGGCGCCTCACTCTAGGTGGCCTGTGTCCTCGGCGTCAGGTAGATCCGCCTAGACCCTGCGCTGCTGGGGAAAAGCAACAGATACGTTATCAAGGACCCGGGCCCTCCGAACGACGATCACAAACCCTGGGCAGAGTTGCCCTATGTCCCTAGAGCCAGCTTCTGTGTGCCCAAAACACAGAGGGTAGTGAGAACGGGAGAGCCAACACTCACCCATGACAGAGCGGAAAGAACGCTCCAGATGGACAGGAGACCATGACACAGAAACCAACACAGGCACTGGCAGAGGTAACGAGGAAGAGACACGGAGAGATGGAGAGAAGGAGGGCAGAATCGGGGAGCGGAGCCTGCGTGGATCTCTCACCTGCAGTGGGCGGCTGTTGGCTGCTGGGTGGGTAGCGCCACTCACGACCAACGCGTTGGCTGGTGAACCAGCTCGCGCCTGCACAGACGGCCACACAAACAGACCTGGACGAACAGCAGGGGACCTGCACTCGCAACTGGTGGCTGGTGAAGTGAATGAACCCGCCCCCTCCCCCAGCCTACGTCCGCCTCCCCACTCCCAAAGCCCCTCCTCCAGATCTTATCTGGGCACGCTGTCGATGTTGCCCGGCGTGGATGAGCCCCTTTCCCACTGGTCAGGTTCCCTTCCCTGTTGGTCCAGGATAAGTGAATTTCTACCCAAGCTGGATTGGATGTGCCCTCTTGGTTGTGTTATCTGTGGCCCAACATGTGCGGCGTTCGCAAGGCCGCTGGGTGACCTGTACACTGTCTAGTGTGCCACTCTGCCCTGTTCACTCGGAGCCTTAGATTCGAGGCTTGCCACTTCCCTTCCCCTTCGTCAGGGTCCCCGCACCCGGTGGGTTTACTAACCTGGACTTGCCGGACAGCAGCGACAGCTGCGGCTGAGCACAGCCGCAGACACCACGGAATCTCCTACAGCAGCAGCGCAGGGCTCCAGCAGGTACCTAAGTCTAGCAACCCGACGCTCTGCCGAGCCTCGGGCCATAAAGGGGTGGGACAGGCGCGCACTCGGCCCCTCCTCCCCTCCACGCCCACACCGCCAGACCTCGGAAAGAGCTGCAGGGGGGGACCCCTTCAGAAATCAACTCAAATCCCTGGCTGGGCTACGTAGGCACACCACGTAGTGCAATCCAAAGCATGACTAAGTTTCCTGGTGCCACAATCTCGTCTGGGCCTAACTCTTGAAGGATAGGTGCCAGACACAAGAACTGTGCACCACCGAAAGCAGCTCAGCCTGGCACTTGGGAAGATATGCACTTTGTGTGCTGTGGGACAGGGGATAGGTAGGAAAGGGTATGGCTGTAAGGGACTGCACTGTTCCCACCCTTCAAGTTAACCAAGCCCAACTCCTGGACTTTTCCTCTATTCTCTACTCTCTCACATAATTCTATGGTTTTAAAATACAATTTCAGCTACAGCTGCTGTATCACACCTCTAATTCTAGTGACTCAGGAAGATCATGGTTCAAAGCCAGCCCAAACAGGAAAATCTCTGAACCTATCTCCAATTAACCAGCAACAACAACAACAGCAAAAAGCCAGAAGTACTGTTATGGATCAAGTGGAAGAACACTAGTCTTCAGTGAAAAAGCTAAAAAGAGTCAGAACACAGTCCCTGAGTTGAAGCGCAGTATGAGCACACACACACACACACACACACACACACACACACACACACACAGAGCACAATTTCAACTTTCTTTACAGCAGCATCTCCTGAGTTAGTCCAGTAAACTGTTTAGCAGATGAACATGCTTCCTTCTTTCCTGTCCACTTCCCTTTTCCTACCACATTCCAAAAAACCCCAAACTCTTTCTGTACCCATCAATCCCCAAGTGACACGTCTCTGACCCTCCTCCATTGCCCTGATACTGTCATTCCTCTTGCTTATTCATACTGTTCACTCTGCTCTACTCATGCAGATCACCTGACTCTTCCTCAACAAGTTAGCTATGGCTCAGACCTTATAGCCTTTGCACTAGCTGTTCCCTTAGGCTGAAGTTCACTTCCCTCGGACATCTCTGGGCCAGTTCCCTCATTTCCTTTAGTCTTCACATAAATATCACCTGGCCACCCAGTGTAACTTTTCACAGCCCCACACCCATCTCTGGCACTTCCTCTCCCTTTCCCTCCTTTGTTTCCACTCCAGAACTACCCAGCAGCTCGCCTCTATAGGTTCCATCCCCAGAGGGAGGTCAGCCCTCCTTGTCTGATGTGCACTGCTGCATTCTTACTCCTAGGGAAGGCCAACATGCACTGACTGATCTACAAAGGTTGGAAGACTCTGTTTTCCTGGAGCTTTTCCTGGGAAAGAGGCCCATAACCATTGTCAAGTTTCAAGGAGGCATGTGACCTAAACAAGGGCTAAAAAAGACACAAATTAGGCCCAAAGCTTATTGTTGAAATCACACGTGGCTTGTGGCTGCCCTCTAAGGTACCACAAGTTGTCTGCCGAAATGACAGTAGGTAAGAAGCAGAGGTTGGCTGAGGTAGCCAGGGCCCATGTCAGCAAACATGCATACCTGAGTTTTGAGCCGACATTACATTTTCATCCATTTCCTTAGACCTTGCTTGTGCTTTCCTTATGTGAATCCAAGTATCACATTCCACATGACAAAGTGGGAGACTCAGATTCAGAGACCAAGATCTAAATTGACAGGGCACTAAGCAATTGCACTTCAAAGTTTCTAGCACTTCCACTTGCTATGTGGACTCTTCTTTATTGTGTACAGTCCTGCCTATAGGTTCAGGCAACGGAAAAAAATCTCATAGGAGACTCGAGGGTTTGGCTGTCTTTTTCTTAGGGGAGTATCCAGTACCTGATGATCAATAGCTGATGAGCAAAGGGCGAAGCTGGGCTACTGGGACTCTAGGGTATCATGCCAATGCACAGACTGGCCATACCTTTGGTCTAATCCAAATTTGAAGCTCCACACATCTATTACCAGTTACCTGTCATTCAATCATATTCCTGTGAATACATTCCACATTTTTCCAAGTTCACCTGACAAATGCTGAGGATTTTACTAGGCATTTTCTGCAATTCTTTGTGCTCTGCACAGGTAGAGGCCTGTGGAGACGATACATGCTAACTGAAAATAGGGAAACTTATCCAGTTGCTCTTTTGATCCATACTCCCTTGCTCCTAAGCCTACTGTGACTCCCCACTGCTGAAGACCCTGAATGCCATCTGCACCACCTCTTGAGTCTTACATGCCTCATTTACAAAATGGAGTCACGGTAGTAACCTCTTTTTTCAAATGTAGTGAGATCTCAGTTTCCCCATGCACAGGGCCACTTTTATCTGAATGTCATTTATATCTTATCCGATACACCATCACTACCACCAACACAGCAAGTAGGTGTGGAATCGAACAAGAGCCACTGCATTTAGGAGAAAACCTTGAGCCTTGTGTATAAGTCCCCAACACCTTGTGACATTCTGCAACTTTGTAATTGCCTGAGATGTCTGGCAAAGGTGAGTCTTACCACATGAGGAGCCAGCCTCAGGCTTTGTGGAGAATGCATGTGGACACATTATGTTTCAGCAAGCTACTACAGAAGAGCTTGTAGGAAATAAGTTGAATTCTCTCTTTGGTTGGATTCTTGAACAATGTTCATTTTTGAAGAGATGTAGGCAGAAAGCACTTCTAAAAAGCACAGTGGAAAAGGATGGGAGATTGTGAAAATACTGATTTTCAATTTGCTGGTGATCTTCCAGGTTTGAAAACTAGAAACATTTAAGGAAAAAAGTCCTCATCAGTGACCAAAGAGTTCAGTAAGGAGTTGTATGATGATTTGCATCAATTTCATCATAAAAGCAGAAAACTGTGGCTAAGACTCAATGGTCATCTCCACAGTATCTTTCACTTCCCATGCAGACGGTTTCCACACTCATACATAGAACCATCAAAGCATAGGTAAGAATGGGAAATGGCCTTTGCAACAGACATGGATAAACAATTTAGGAAATGAACATAAATCCAGATGGTTGGCAGCTTTCCTCATAAACCATACAGAAGATGGAAAGATATTGTCCAAGCACTTACATAGACAAAAGTATGCAGATGGCTTGCTAATTATTGCTTTTCATGCACTGACATCTTTCCTAATGGCACAGGCACCACTCAGGCCCACATGGGAAGGGCTCTATCCACTGCTCTAGGACCCTTCAGACCATTTACAATTCTGTGATAAATATTTTTAAAAAAAGGAAACAAAACAACAGAACTCTGGCCTCTGGCTGTCCTGGCAACCAGCTCAGCTGCTGCTGCGGCACCATCTTCCAACCATACACAAGGTTAATCTGACCTAACATCAGGAGATTGGCTGGCCACCATCAGACTAGCACGACGAGCAGGAGGTCTGGAGAAAATTCACCCACTGCATATCAGGTGATTACAGTTTGCAAGACATCATCATATAACCAAGAAAAAACAGCCGAAACTTGGGGCAAGGGCACATTTACTGTGTGTCAAAAACAGTGCCTCACATCGGTAAGCTCACATTTAAAAACTTCACGAAGTCTCTAGCAACAAAACTTCAGAGCTGAGCAAACTGAAGCTCAGAGAGGTTAAGCAATTCTTCAGAGATCACACAGTTAGTTACCATGGAATCATCCAAACATCCAAACATCCTAGCCAATCTGGACCTTAGCAGTTTCCATACCATTCTATCAGCACAAAGTTCACCAAGGAGAAGGGAAACAGCATACACTTCACACTTCTAGCTTTGTGCCTGCTGCTTCTTGGGCTGGTTGGCTTGGGTCAATTTGTGTGAAAAGATTGTCATAAATGAGTGCCATGCTGTGAGTAGTTATAGCACAGAAATGGGCACATGCTACAAATTAGGGGAGACTCTTAAACATTTACCTACATAATATTGAAGGCAGATGTCAGAGCCAGACTGCCTGGCTCAGTCTAGGTTCCCCTGCTTGCTTTGTGGCCTGGGTACCTTTGCTAGTCTATAAATTGGAGAAAACAATAGTACCCCCATCACATCAGACTGTTATATGCATTAAATATAATAATCCATGTCAATTGCCCAGGATATTATAATCATAATCCACATTAATAAGGTTTGGGTCAGTGATTCAATAGACTATTTGTATATAGTGTAGCTATAAGATGATAATGGAGTTGAAAAGTTATCACTAGTGACATCACAGTTTCTATGTAGCACAATTGTTGCCATCATATATTTGTGGCCATGCTGGTATAAACAAATGTACCATACTGCCACCCATGTAGCAGTACAGCTTGAACAATTATGTACCATAGAAAACACTTGAACATAATAACACATGGCTGTTATTGGGCTAGGCTTTACCACAGTCTCTACTGTTATTGTAGAGTGTGTCCTCCTACTGAGAAAAACAAAAGTTTGCTGCAAAAAATCTGTTTTATTATACAAACCCACACATCGAATGTTTTCCCTGTCTGTGGATTATACTCTTTTCTCTTAGGCTTGCTTTTACTGTGTGTTGTTTTGTCATCGTGACCCTAAGAACCTTGGCTATACTACTTATATGCCACATAGTGTAGGTGTGTTGGAGACTATCCCATGTAGGTTTGTGTAAGTACAACCTATGTGATTTGCACAATGACAAAATCACCTTAGACATAGTGTATTTCTTAGAATGCATCCCTGTCATCAAGTACATGACTGACGATACAGGCCATCACTTAGTGCTAGTTGTGGTAGACACTTTCACCGAGAGTACAGCAACAATGCTCTACTTCCAGTCGTTTAGTCTCCAGTGCATCCTTCTCATAGCCACTGGGGTACATTTCTAGAATACAGATCTTTACCTGTTTAATATAGATCTATGACTCCCTATTGCTATCAAGGAGAAAGTCCCACTATATATTTCATCTAACCTGGCTCTTTTCCAAAATACCTTAGTTTTCCTAAGGGTTCCATAACAACATGGCTTACACAACAGAAATGTATTGTCTCACAATTCTGAATCTCAGCCAGGAGGTCTGAGTACAGAGTGCTGAGTTAATTCCTTCTAAGGGATGCGAGGGAGAGTTAATTCTGGGTCTCTCTCCTAGCTTGTAGATGGACATCTTCTTTCTAGGTCTTCTCTTAGTGCAAGCCATGTGTTAGCATTTTTGCTTTGTATATAGGACACTAGTCATATTGGATTAGAGGACTACACTACCCTACAAAGACCTCATGGTAGCTAATTACATGTACAATGAATTTGTTTCCAAATAAGGTCACATTCTGAGCTCCTTAGGGGAACTGAAGTTCAAGAAAAGCTGAAGGTCCACAATTTAATTCATAGCAGTCTAACTTCAGATCCCACCAATGCATATCATTCTCACATTCAATAAACACCCAATCTACTTCACCATCCTTCAAAGGGATAATCCATTGCAGCCCCAACTCTTACTCTAAAATGGTGTTCAAATGCCATCACAACTGCACGTGACAGAGTGTCAAATTGGTCTCCATCTGTGAGCCTGTGAAACCAGACTAGAGACAACCCCCTTCCAAAAGGGAGCAGAAGAGTCATGCCTGGTGCGAAAGTTGAACACCTAGCAGGACAAATCCCACTGGATTTCAAGGTTTCAGATATAACCTCAGCCTCCATAAGGACAACCCATGTGCTGGACACAGCAAGTCACTCATTGTTCCGAAGCACACTGTTCTTTCACACATCCATGCTGTGCACATGTTGTTCCCTCCAGCAGCAAGGGGCCCTCCTTTCCCACATCACTCGGGGCACCCTGCAGTCCTTGAGACTCAGCCAAAGCCCTAGCTCCCCATCGGAGAGGCCTTCTTTGACTTCCTCCTAGTCTATTGGTGCAAAGCCCTTCTGGTACTGTGCTGTCTCTAGGGCAACCTTCCCTGTCCTGCTTGGATCTGGTGATCCACCTTCTGTGCTCAGTAAACCATGTACTACTTGGACTCAGGTACTCGCAAGTCTTCATCATATCTAAAGCACACAGGGTCAGGCACAGGTCTTGCACACAGGATAAAAATACCTGAGTGTCTGGGCAGGCCACAGGTATGCTGAAGAATTTCCTGAAGACCTACTGGGTGCACAGCAGTGGATTTGGACCTTCTACTCTTATGGAAGTGAAGGAGGGCAATCTACATCACAGTCATCACATACAACATATGAGGAGTACTTGAGATATTATTAGCTCTGCTCTTGGTCTCTCTGGTTCTGTGCAGAGCAATATATCAGAGTGTAAAGCCAGCCCTGGAGAGCTACATTGGTTTGATTGGTTTGAAACCAGACTTTGACACTTCACCTACCTTCCCTGTGCTTCTGTTTCCTTGGGTATAAATCGGGGTTAATGGTACTTCCCTCACAGAGTGAGTCTGAAGGTTCAGGAGTTAATATCTTCTCAGTGGCAGCTATCATTCAGAAAGAACCAGGGCCTGAGTTGGGATCTGAGCATATACTGCTGGGAGATATGCTAGCTTTGGTAAATTCTGCTTCTCGAACTTGGAAAGGGACTGAGCAAACTAAGTCATAAGGCTGCTTCCTTAGGGTTCACGTGGGGCACTCCTGTTGTGTATATGAAATGACTTCAGCATGCCAACAAATAAATACAAATACACATGTGCACATGGGGAGAGATCACCTACTAAACCAGCCAGTGATGCCACGCGTGTGGTGCTGGCAGCCCTGCACTATGGTTAAGATTCTGTCCTGTGAGGCAAGACTTTGAGTCTTGGCTCTGTTCTACAAGTGGCCCACTCCCGAACCTCTTTTCCCTCTGGCCATGAATCACATCTGGAACCTTGAAATCCAGTGCTACATTTTCAACTTTCGCAGTAGCCATGATTCTTCTTCCTTTTGGAAGGGGAGCATTGCCTCTAGTCTGGTTTCACAGGCTCAGAGATGGAGGCCAACTTGAGACTCTTCTCTTTCCCCTGCCCACCGGCTGCCCCAAGCCTCTTCCAAGGCTGGCATTTTCCCAGGAAGTTCTCCTCTTCGCCCCCACCCTATCCTGGGTCCAAGAGACCAGGTGTGTATTGCAGGTAGCAGCAAGTAATGTTGGAATTGTGGCTGTGTCTCCACTTCCCTGTCATAATCTTCACACAGGATGGCTGCCAGTCAGGGAAGAAACCCTGCTGCCTTGAAGTTTGAGCATAGATGTCACTAGGTACAATTTCAGTATTCTTCCCTATGAGCGGAGGTTCCCATCTTCCTAGCCCTTTCTCCTGAGTCAAAATATATGAGGCAGGCAGCTGCCTAGCTCCTCACTGTGGGCACCTGATCGTTTCCTTGGTGCCTCAGGATGGAGGATACCCGCTGGCCTATGTGCCCCTGACATGTTACCAGGAGCATTTCCACAGTTGCACTATATGGGGAATTACGGCACTGGACAGTTGCCAGGAGGAAGAGAGTGTGAGCTTTACAGGGGACTGAAATGTCCCTGTGGTTCACAGAAAGGAGATTCAGAGAAGCAGGTAAAATCCCAGCCTTTGGCAGCGGCCAAATTTCCATCTCAATGCTGCGTGCTTGAAACCTAATGCCCAGGGCTGCAGCACGCAGGCTGGTGTCGTGTTGCATTGACAAAACAAACCATTTCAGTAATCAAATTCCCTGGACCCAGTGGGTGGTAGATGCCTGCTTGACTTGCTAGGGGGGCCCCAGTGCTTGGTTTTAAAGCTGCGGAGAGCCAAGTCAGCTAAAGTGCCATCATGACCCTGGCAGCAGGCAGCTGGAAGTTTCCCACAGGTAGCCAGGCGCGGCTCGGCTGTCCTGCCCCTGTCTCTCTATTCCTGGCCCACAGAATCCCATTCCAGTGCCCTGTCCTGTCAGGGAAGCTGCAGCCACACACTGGCTCCTTGTTCCTGAAGAGCAAGTGTTGCAGCATGCCATCTGACAGGCACTCCCCTGTCATGGTACCCAGTGGGCTTAGGAAGGCCAAGAGAACCAGAGCAGAAGCCTCAAAGATGCTTCATAACCCTAAACAGCTGTGGCCAGGAGGAGCCATGTTTCTCTGTAGCAGGGTAAACAGCAAGCAGAACATTTCCTACCCTAATGGAAGCTAGAACTAGCTGTCCCCTGCCAAACTCTATGCCAACTCCACTTGCACTCTGCTCAGGGCTGGTTTCTGCTAATGAAATGGCAATTCTGCCAGTGTAACATTACTTTGTGATTTATTAGTGATTATTGATTTTCAATTGTGGTTTCCTGGGACTGTGGGATGGAGCAAATCAAAGGCATCCTGCCTGTGGTTCTCCATCTATTCGTTAGAGGCCAGGGGCTCAGGTGCAAGTAGCTCATCCATGGCCAGACGAAAGCACCTGCAGAGGAAAGCAGCACTGCTCTGCTGCTGTTTCTATTCACTGTCACCTGAAGGACTCTCCAAGCCCCAGCTGGAGCACACAGAATTTGAAGAGGATAATTTTATCATTTTTCTTTCTCATGGCATCGACTGTAGAACTTGTACTCACCTCCTAGGACCTTCCCAGCACTCTTGTTTCTCAGAGGCTTGTCTCCTTGTTTCCCTCTTTTGTTTCTGGTGGTGCCAGGGTTTAAATCCGCACATGCAGAATACCACAAAACCAGGCCCAATAAACAGTTTTTTTTAATTATGGTGTAAGATTTGAACTCAGGACCTTTCCAAGCAAGTGCTCTACCACTTGAGCCATGTCTCCAGCCATCTGTTCCTCCTTTGCAAAGGATTGCTACTTGTAATAGTCTGTTGGACTTTAGCTTGGAGAACATTCCAACTTTTGCAGGAATTGGGAGCATCTGGGCCAGCTGTCTGTAAGGCCTTGTGGTCTTGGGCTTCTACCAGCAGGCTACTGAGCCTAGAAAGTCAAGTTACCCAACACCTTATCTGACACTGTCCATGATTGGCCAGCTCCAGGCTCTAACCAGAAAAGGAACAAGTGCACATCATCTCTCCCAAGAATCTCTTCTGCTCATTTTTCCGGCTCTGAAGTATATAATTTGGGCAGATATTTTTAGTAAATGACAGAATCTCATTGATAGAAAGACCTATGGGTTGAGTTATCCAATGGGAAAAAGCAAATAGATAACACTGCCATTTGCCCTTGTAAGCAAAGTAATAAATCAGCAACAATGCTAGACACTGGGGGACATGGCAGAAATGTCTTCCACTACCAAAGACTTAATGATTAATATCATATATTGATATGTGATCAAATCTTGTTTGACACATCTGTGTAGTCCCAGAAAAAAAAGTTTATACATCTAGACAGATGATAGGAGGCTGCTTTTAGTAAACTTTTTTTTTCAGAGCTGCAGATAACTCAGGACCTGTGCATGCAGGACATACACTACCACTGAACTGTTTCACAAGCCATCTTGCAGTGAACTGAGGCAGATGAGTGACAAAGGTGGTATAGCTACACTGCGCATGTGCTATCTTTACTAAACGTCTCTTGTACTCAGGGTAGAGAAGGCGCCATTTTAATTCTCATTAACGAGATTAACAGCAGTTTGTATACATCTACTATCTTACCTGAGCTTGTCAAAATTTTTCTTTGTTCCAATGTGCACTGTGAGACTTTGATCTTGACATTTTGTAGGACATCATGATTAGTGCATTATGTTAAAGGAATTGCTCGTGTCATGCTAATTGGACTGGATGACTGTCAAATGATACTCATGTAAGACACATGCAAATCAGATGTTAGAAGAAGATACAGGAGCCCTTCATGTGACTGATATTTTTATGGGTCAAATGTTCTAAAACATGCCATGATATCCTCTCTAAAAAAGACTAAGTATTGAATCTGATATCACTAATCCCTCCTTGGTACACAGCATTTGGTGAATTTTCTTTTTTTAGGTTGAAGGCATAGACACCAGTTGGAAACTTTGCTTTAGCATATGTGCTAGGTGGTTCATAGTGGGTTGCTTATCAGTTTTTAATAGAAATTAAAACATAATAGAACCTTGTGGAAGGATAAGACTAGAAGACAAGCTCCTGTGTCACTTGAGCATAGATTGACTTCAGTGGTGCAGTCTTGGCAAACTATGGTAAGAAAGTCAGAATGCAATTCCTGAGATTTTGAAGCAAGGTCATGTGTTTTGTGGCAGCTCCAAGGGTACCATCTGAATCTGGTGGAGAGAACTAGTACTTCACTATACAATCTCAAGTAACTGTAAGATTGTAATTAACCATCATGACTGAGGAATTATCAGTCCTATTAAGTTATAAGGTCAGGTAAACATGCCAGCCATCTATAGTATGATAAAAATGGCAATTGCGCTTGGGATCCAACGAGGTCTACAGGATCAATTAAATTATATTATCAGATATCATGGCCACTCAGGTCATCTGTTATCTGTTGTGTTGACAGACCTTTTCCTCAACTGACCTGCTTGACTCTCTATGTGATCTAAGATCAACTGATGGAGGATAGAAAAACTTGGCGTGATTCTCAGAGAGGCTAGTGCAATATACTGGTGAACACTTGATGAAGGGCTGTTATTAAATTGTGGTTCCTCTAGGAAGGGACATTATAAGCATAGGATTAGTGATCAGCTTGCTATGAAAGGAGAAATGATGTACAAAAGGACGATAAACTAGCTAGTGACAATTGCCCTAACCCTAGTACTTTCAATATGACCTTATTTGGAAGCAAGTTGTTGCAAATGTAATTAGCTAAGCTTAGGTGGCACTGGAGTAAGGTGGATCCTAATGCAATGTGAATGATGTCGATATAAAAATGGTAAAGTGGAATACAAAGACCAACATATAAAGATGATGTGAAGAGACAGAAAGGAAGATGCCCATCTAAAGGCCAAGGAGAATGGGCTGGAACCAATTCTTTTCACATCCCTCAGAAGAACCAACTCTTCTATCTTGCAGAACTGTGAGGCAATACATGGTTGAGCCACCCAGTCTGGGTCACTTTGTTATGGAAGCCAGAGAGAAAAAAAATGAATACACTGGTTGGCTAGGGGCCTGGAAGAACATGCTTGGAATATCAGAGGTCAAAAGGTCTGGTTCTTTGTGTTTCAGCACAGTCAGCTCAGAGGCACACTCAAAAAGGCAAACAGGATGATCCATTCGGTGGATTACATTAACCCATCTCCTTTGATGAGCTATATACCCATGAATGGAGTGTGTCAGGGATAGAGGCCAGGGCGGAGCCAACAGCACTGTATTTCTTCTCACCAAGACTGATCTAATGTTGCCAATGCTGCAAACCCAGCCTGTCAGCAGTGGAGCAGCATACTGAATAGTTGATATCACACAGTTCTTCTAAAGGACAAACAACTTTATTTGTACATTGATTTCCATTGGCACCTTCTATTCTGAAAGGGGCACAAAGTTCAGACATTATCATCATTGACGCCTACCCCAGATATGAATTTGCCTTCCCTATCCATGGTACTTCCACCAGCACTGTTTTGTCAGGGTCTATAGAAGGCCTCATCTATTGACATGGTACCACATATACCACTGCCGCAGATCAAGGGTCACACTTCATGGAAAAGGTAAAACCATGGATGCAACAGTCACTGATATTATCTTATATCTAATCACTCATTGGCATCAAGTCTCTTAGTGGCCCACTTATAGAATGTGTGCTTCTTGTCCCTGAAGGCTTAGCCTTTGAAAGAAGTTCTGGTGTGATAAGTAAAAGCGCATCCACCAGAGGTAAGTATTTCCTTTGAACTTGAAGCTACAGTGGCCATCTGGTCAGATTGTGTTTCTCTTGCCAGTTAACTACAAGGTGGAGAAAGGAGAGATCAAGGTTAGAGCCATGCAGTGGCAACATGGAGACTAAGCTTTCAAAAGAGGTGGCAAATTTCTAGGGCTTCTGGATACAATGATAAAGGTGAATGAACAATTACAGAAACCATAGCCCAACAAGGTCAAGGCAACTAAAGACATTGTTTTCCTGAGGATTATGAGGCTAAGATACCTCAACAGGCATGAAACACATAAATGTCAAAGTGCTGGCCCAGAGAGAATATTTCTAGAGTAGAGGGTGAACAAAGGACTGGGTAAATGTAAATTGCAGCTTAGAGGTCAGCTATGCCCCCAGGGACCATTATTGTTTTTAACCTTCTAGTATTAAGACTCTACGAATACTGTACTTGGCTACCAATCTTGATCAGGCCTCTGGAACAGGTTGACCTTAGACCTCCTTCCTGAGACCATGACTCAAGGAAGAAGTGAGAACATTTTGGTTTCTCAAATATGAAGGCTCCCTGTTGTAATAAGCAATCTGAGTACAATGAAGGGCAGAAACAAATCTGAGGGGTAAGGAGATGGATCCAATCAGATATCGAATGTGTCCCATTTCAGCCCCTTGTGGCTTCACTTGTTCTTTAGTACTGATTTTGCTATGATGGTCGGTCCTGTGAAGATCCCTACTACTTTATGCTGGTGTTGTCTGCTGACACTCTGCTGTATCTGGGAAGCCTGCTTCCCTTCTTTCCTTAGGTTGCTCAGATGCCTCAATGGCTCCCTGAGGCAACCCACTCAGCACTCACACATGTGCATCTTGGTGTTTGGGGGATATGGAATCTTCTTTTTCTTCCCCCATGGAGAATCCTGAGATACATTTCTTAGATATTATTCTTTGCTAGCCATGGGAAAAGGGAGTTCAAACAGCTAGTTGCCTTTTATGGCAACTTAGCTTGGTGCACAATTTCATGTATCCTTACATTGTTTCTTGTCCCTTACTTCTGCTACCTTGAGTTACTGTCTCCTCCTAACAAGGGTCACATGGAAGCCTTTTTGTCAAATACTCTCTTGGAATTGCACCTTAAAGATCACACACCTAATGGGTTGCATTGGTTTGAAACAGACTGTGTTTACATAGATGATACCGGTGCAAAAGGATTGCAGAGAGAGAGGAGTACTACATAATACAGGGAATTGTTTGAAAATGGGACAGATAGTTCTCATGGTATGGGGCTCCAGTAGAAAATTGGTCAGGAGAAAGGGGATGAGCCATTGTGTTTGTGGGGAAAGTGTATTTGTAGGGATGAAAGGAGAAGACAATACATCAAAACATCATTGGATAGTTCAGTTTTGGAAGCATGGATTGCTGGGTGGTGGGGAAGGAAATGGGAAGCAGCCAGAAAAGATCCTTCTTTCTAGAAGTTAAGGCTCTATAGAGTAGAGAACAAAACAAGGATTTAGGACCCAGAGGAATATACCAGTCTTCTGCAGGGGAAGGAGCAACCTGTCTTTCTGTGAGGTTGGAGTAAAGGGAGGAGGATAGGGAAGGAAAGTGTGTGGGAATTTTGTGTTGGGGAGGATGATAGATGAAAACCTCCAGTAGAACAGTTTCCATCTCCTCTGCAAAATCTGAGCTGAGCCTGCTGCTGATATAGTCATGGGGTGGCAGAGGCTAGAGGAGGCTGGTAGAGAAAGCTCAGAACAGCTGCTATGGGGAATTCCAGAAGGATTGAGCAGGGAGCTCTGCCTGCTCTACCTGCGTATGGGGCTCGCCATCTAGGGACTTTGCTCAGAGAGCCTACAGATGTTGGCTGATTGGCAAGCTGGCCATTTGTGGAGCAAATCACTGCAAATATACATTTACCCTCCACTTGACCCGTACTTGACTTTCCTTCTCACTGCCACCCTCACTCTCACATATGCACTCCCTTCCCACTCTCAAACCTCTTCCAAAGTTGTCCCTCAAGCAAGCAACAACTGGTCTTAGATTCCCCCAAGCCACAACCCACATTCTTCAAATTGTATCTCAAAGCCCCACCTCTAAGAAGCTATCTTTGTGATTAATACTGACCATTCTCAGCCCATCAATAGGAACCCCAGTCTGGCTCTCTTGTCCAATGCACTCCTATAACTTGTGCTGCTTTCCAAATTTAGTCAAGGCTAGGAGACAGCAAGTGCCTGTACCAGTGAGCTATTACAATGCTAGCTCTAATGGCAAGGTTGAACTTACCTTGTTGTCTTGTCCCTAGACCAGTAAGGTAGTTCCAGTCTTCCTTGGGAATCAAAGATTTGAGAGGTAAGCTCCACCCAGGAGCCCAGGCCATTCAGGGGTTTCTTAAATAAGTTCAGACAACCTTAGGGAGTCCAAGCAGTAGTTTGATTTATCTAAGAGACCCTTAGCTTTGGGTCCGGAATATCACATGTATTTAAACATGCATGTATGTCATTCTATGCATTTTTTTCTGTATGACATTCAATAACTTTTCTTGCTTCTCCAGAAAGATCTACAATCCTTGAATAGTCCAGATCTATGGCTTCAAATCTCTCTTAGTGGACAGCAGCCTGCATTGATGTAACCACTGGTCTGTATGTGGAACAGAAAGGAGTTGTCACACAGCTCATCTGACATCACAAATGTTGACATTTAAATGGTTGCTGCTGCCTAGTCCGTAAACCACTGGCAAGGGGTTTTGTGAACACCGCTATTTACACCCAGCCAGAATCTAGTCTGAAAACCACAGCATCAATAACCCAATGAATGAATGAAATTAATAGGGAGCTGTCCATGCTTATGAGCCTTAGTGAAATGAATAAAATTGTAATCTGAGTTATTGCAGATGTGAATAACTTCAGAAAGATCAAAAGAATTTGGGCACTGGAACTGGAGTGGAGCTCAGTAGTATAGTATTTGCGTAGCATGTGCAATGCCCTAGGTTCAAGCTACCATCACCACCATGATCATCAATCATCATCATCATCATCACCCCCCACCATCATCTTCATCGTCATCATTGTTTCAAACATCATCTTCAATCATCACCATTGTTTCATAGACATCGGGTTAAACAATATTAAACAATTGTCTTTCTAGCAGGATTTCTCAGAGCCTTCATTATGTAATTTGTACTTTGAATGTCAGGAGGAGCGTAAGATGAACAATAATTTCCAACCATATTGAAAGTTCTATGGCATTTTTTTTCCTGCAGAATACCAGGCAGAAATCCTTTCAAAGAAGGCCTAATACATGGGTCTAATTCAACCTCCCCGCATTACCAAAGAAGAAATGGCAGTCCAGAGAAGTAAAAAGGTCTTGTTTAAGGTCCTGTGAACAGTTCTTCAGTTATTAAATGTAGGTAGGGAAGTGCAGGCCAAGACACAAAGGCTGCTTTAGTAAGTAGTGAGCTTCAGGTCTGGCTCTGCAGGATGGAGCAAGGGCCAATTCTGTAACGCATGGTCCAGTATTGGCTACTCATAGTGTATCACTGTGGCTTTGCCATTCCCCTGGTGCTTGTGGCTGGCTAGAACCTCAAGTCTTAGGCTCTTCCCCTGACCTAACTCAGAAACTACACTGACCAAGTTTCCTAGGGGATTTCATGCTACTTTCAAGTGACAGGCAAGGAAGCCCCCTGGCCACTTATATCCTGTCTTCTGCCAGTATATTTGGATCAGAGACCATTTCCTGTTGTTTGAAAAGGGCAGTTTATTACAATGTAAATGGAGAATGCAAAGACCTGGCCTCCTTGGGGATGAGTAGAGAGTAGAGCACTGTCACTCTCTCAGAAACCCACCCCTGTTCATGGTGTACAACTGATGTTGTACACTTCTGTGCCATTTGCCAGCCCAACCTGTACTCTTGCTCACTGTATCAGATAGTTTCTCTGCAGAAACTGAGTCAGTAGAAGAAATATACAGAGATGTTTAAAAGAAACGTTTTGCACAAATATGAGGCTGAAGTGTGGTATTTGCCTTGTGTTAGTCAGGATCCTCCAGAAAACAAAATGTGTGCATGTACGTGTGTGTACATGCATATGTACATAGAGATTCATTTGAGAAACTGGCTCATAACAGTAGAGGCTGAGCTCTGTAACAATGGACAGTAAGGCTTGGAACTCCAGCTGTTATATCTAGGTGGTGGAGGGGAAGACTGAGTGCACAAGTTCTACTTCCTAGCTCAGGGCTTTTTGTATGTATCTCCAAAGCCCTCTTCTTATTTCTTTGACCTACCTAACTTTAACTGCTACCAACTTGTTTGCCATTGACTATTAGGATGATGATGATGATGATGATGAAGAAGAAGAAGAAGAAGAAGAAGAAGAAGAAGAAGAAGAAGAAGAAGAAGAGGAAGAAGAAGAAGAAGAAAAGAGCTTGGCTAATGACAACATCTTACAGTGGCTCCCTTTAGTCACACTACAAGGTAAATCTGAGGCCATTTGACACTTTGGAGAAAAAGCCAAACTGTGGACAACCCAACCAAGACAGGATATCAACTCTTCCTTGACTTTCCTGCTTTTTGCTGGCAGTCACATTTCTCTTGGGGCTTCCAGCTCTTGGCATTGGTGTCAGGATAGAGAAAGAAGAAAGGAGGGTGAATTTCGGTTGTATAGTAGAAGGAATGAGCCAACTTCAACTTTAAGGGTCTCCTGTGTGCATGAAGCCCCCTTTTTACAGTTCAGGAGGTTTAAATAGGAATGAGACTTCTCCAGCACTCCTTGGCTTCAGAGGGTTGTGAAGAGAAGAGGACCTAGCATGAATTCTTCCCAGCATAAAGAAGTGCTGGGCTATGCACCAGCAGCTCATGCGTGTAGTCTTCACGACTCAGGAAGCTGAGGTGTGAGGATCACAGTTTGAAGGCAGCCCAGCTAAGAAAGTCTAGGACACTCTTGAATTCAATTAACATCCAGAGAACCTGAGGTAAAGCTGTGGCCCAAAGTGGTACAGTTCTAGTCTTGAGCAAAAACACTCAGGAATAACACTTGGGCCCCAAGTTCAAGCTGCACAAGCCCTCCTACCCCAAGAAAAAAGTGCTTGGAGCAAACTGACTGGGCACTGGCTTTTGGGTCTTCCAGCCGTAGGTTAGGCAGTAATGTATTGAGGGAATCCTGATAAGGTAACCAAGGTATAGGTATTGCTCATCATTCCAGGGCTCAGAGTCAACAAGACTGCCATAATCACGTCCTCTTTTCCAGCTTGGCCCTTCCTGCACATTCACTTTAGATATTTTAGTATGTGAGTCAAAGCCCTTTAAGAGGCAGTCTGGTGTCTTCTCAAGCTGTGTGTTCAGCACCTGAAACATCATCTCAGGAAGCCCTGGGGGCACCCTTTGTTGATGTCTGGTGGGCAGTTCCAAGTTCCAGTGAAAAACCAGGAGCCCCACTGTGGATGCCATGTATGTGACGTTGCATACCTCCCCAGCCAGGTTAGATAACCCTCTCCCTTATACACAGTGGTCTACTCCTGTGTCTTTTAGGAAGGAGGGGTTAGTTCAGGGGCTGCGCAGCTGCACTCCAAGAATTTACAGAGCACTGACAACTCTGAGCTCCTGCACACTGGAACCTGCTCTCTTTCCCATAGCATGGATTCATTCTTGCCGCAGCTCATCCTACTAGAAGCAGCCAGCCCTGACTCCAGCCTTTCGAGTATGCTCATTTGGCTCTGCAAGGGACTAATAAGCAGTGTGTAGGCAGTGGCACTCAATCTCACTGAGACCTGTGATGGACCAACCTGTTGATTTGTGGGCCCTCCTGGAAGTTGGACTCATTCTCCTTACCCAGAAAAATTTCAGCGGCTCCAGCATGAGTTGTCTGGACCATTCTAGTGCTAAATTTGTCAGGGGAAGAATCCTAGGAATTCTTTAGGCTCTCGGATTCCACCTTGTTATTTTGGGGACCAGTGAAGAAGGGGCGGAATCTATGAAATTGTATCCTTAGCTTCAACTCTGGAGCTGCGGGAAAGGCAATGCTAGCAGCCTAATGGAGGGCTGACACCCCTCCCCCCACCCTACTCCAGTCTCCTTCCTCATTACCATGGCCACCAGAACCACTCAGGAGTTTCTGGTTTGACAGAATCCTGGGAGCCCTCTGCTAGCGGCCTCTGGCCTTCTTTGCTGCTGTGCCTGTCTGTGCTGCAGAGAGTACCATTCTCCATCACTTGCCTTCTGAATCCTCCAAACCTCCACCCATTCTGGGAAGCCAGCTCCTGCTTGGCTACACATGAGCCCCCAAAGGAAAGCTTGGTACTGGGGCCTGGCTTTCCTACTCTATCTCTGCAGTGAGTCCTAACATTATTGGAGACACGGAACCATCCCTATGCCGTGGCAGGGTAGGATGTGACTGCGAGCCATGTTGGGGACGTACCAATGACTAGTGGCCCATCTCTCACCTGCTCAACACTGCATAGACTTTAAATTGACCCCCCTGCTCATGCACTAAGATATCTGGGTGTTGGGACCCACTGGGGACAACTTATCTCACCAATGCCCAATGCTGGGCTGGTGTAAAATGTTTCATCCAGTTGATTCTTTCAAAGGATTGTATGAGTAAAGGAGCTCGGCTCAAATGGACTGGGACTAGTACCCTTCCCAGACCTGCTGGGAGTACAGGCTTGGAGGACACAGGCCTGTTTCTGCAAAGTAGCTGTCCCTTGCTGCCCCAGATATCTGCAGTCTATTTTCCAGGCTGCAAAGACAAGTTTGGGGAGTACATGGTCCCTCTGTTTCTCAAAATGAAGAGAGCTGAGCTGGTGGCGTCTAATTCTGTGATTGAAAGAATAGGTCCCAGGGGCTTTCTGCAACCATCTGAGTACACTTCGGTCCTGGGGCTTGAGCTTCCTCCCTCAGAAAAACCTAGGCTTCTCATGAACGGTTAGTGGAACCTGGTCATTGTCGACTAAAGTATGTCAGGAGAGGCAGGAGGGACAGAATGTGGGTAGGGAAGGGTTGGCAGAAGAGGGAGAGGACTGTCTGTTTTCCAAGGAATTAGAATTGTAGAAATAAGCATAAATTACAATCAAGTTCCAGCTAATACATGCCTTGAAAGATAGATTGGCTTATATGTTCATTGTACCCAAACTTTAATTAAATTCTTTAAAATGAAAACTTGCCCTGTATTATTCTCTTAATTGACCCAACCTGGTGAAAGAAGGCCTTGTCTGGAACTGTGGTGATTGTGTGTTAATAAAATTTATTTCTGTAGTCTCGCCCAGCGATGTATTAAAAAATGTGTAGGCTGAGGGCCAATCACCACGAAGCAAAAAGGAATGAAACCTCCGAAGGCTGCACCCACTCCCTGTTCTATTAGCTTGCTCCCTGTACCCCAAATTTATCTGAGAATGCTTGAGATTGTTTTTCTTTCTGGCAGCAAGGATTTGGAAGTTCCTATGCTTTTTTTTGTAGTGGGTACCATGAAGGCTCTAGAAATTCCTCAGAAACATGACCAGTGAGTGCTAGGTGATGTGACTTCTTAATGTTGGTAATATTACACACAGCTAGCAAAGAACTGAAAGCCATGAGTTTGTCTCATCTTTTATGATTTCATTCAGAGAAATTAGAGGCTGTGGCCAGCCCAGCTTTTAAGCCCCATCTCTATAGCAGGCTTCAGTGCTTGATGCTGCTATTGTATATCCCAGCACATGTTCTGCTGATAGCTCATGGTTGATTACTGTCCCTCTTGGTGGTGGTGCTTTTATAAGACTAGAAAGGTACAGCCAAGCTTTGGGCTTTCCATTCTCCCAGTGCTTCTGGCTGCTTCCCAGTGCTGTAGGCTACAGTCTTGGGCCAGGCTAAGTAGACAGAGAAGGAGCTATCTGCTTCCTTGCTGGATAGTGCCCACTCAATTCCAGCTCAGATGATCTCCATGCCTTGTGATATTACACAGGATTCAGGGAGAGAAAAAGAAAACAAACCAGTTTCCTGACTAGTGAGAAAACTGTACCCCCATGATGGCATGGCTTCTGATTCCTCTGGGACAACTAGATACTTTTTCAGTCACTTAGCAAATGGACAGTGGAAATACTAAAAGGAATCAACACCATGTCCTGGCTTGGTAGCTATGGAGACAGAAGTACCTGAAGTCTCTGGTAGGTGCTATAGGGGGCAATGAGTACAAAGCACTGCAGGAGCTCAAGTAAGAGAGTGACTCAGCTTTCTGATGGGCCAGCTGCTGGCAAAGCAAAAGGCTTCCCAGGGAAGTGTCATCAAATCTTGGCTTTAAAGGGGTAGTAAGGATTTGCCAGAAGGAGAATCAGAGAGATTGATGGGAAGATATGGCTGCTTCCCGTGGGGTATTGTCTCCCTAGTGGAGATAGCCACTTACCTCTGACCATGTTCGTGTTTATCCATCCGATACTCACACTGAAAAGGGTGATTTTAGGCCTGCAAATGGAATTGGACAGTGCTCAGCCCCACATGCCTGTGTGGAGAAGGCAGGAAATGAACAGAGAGTAGGGGTGAATGGCCTGTCAGCACTGCTGATTGTTTGATAGGGAGACATACATGCACATGGGTGCACGTGCATGCATACACACTGTAACGACCTGAGTTCACCTCACACTTGATATGCTACACCCTAAGCCCTGAAATGTCCGTTTTAAAGGTAGGACCTTTGTAAGTGAATTGATTTTAGATGAAGCCATGAGGGTGTGGATGCCTAATAGGATTCCTGTCCTTGTAGTAGGGGAAGCCAGACCATGTTTTTCTGTCATTAGTGAGGTCAAACAATGAGAAGAAGGTAATCATATGCCAGAGAGGAAGAGACTTTGTACCAGAAGCCCAATGTGCTAGCACCTTGATCTTGGACAATCTGGCTTCCAGAAATGGAAGAAATACATGTTTAGGGTTTCTGTCAATCTTGTGACAGCAGCCTGAGTCCACAGACACACACCTGGGGGGTACGTGCGCAGCACCCACATGTATACCTAGGCACACATGTACACACAGGCACCCATATTGCATGCATACACACATGCTAATAGAGAAACACAAACAGTCCCATGCCTGCGCCTAGAAGTATGCCCACCACACAGCCACATGCAAATGCAGCTCTCACAGATGCGTGAACACAGCACAAGCACATTGATTCCCTTTACCCCAGTTCCACAGACCCCTGGACTCATGGGCAAGCAGTCAAAAGGCTTCACTCTATGAACGGAAGCAAAGTCTAGAACAGACTCTCAGTGTCCTATTCATTATACAGTCTAAGACTCTGAGTGGCCCTTTCAGAGCAGCATGGAAAATCCTGTCGTGGGACTCTTAGATGGCACAGCCCTTCCTGAAGAAGACATATTAAAATCCATTCTATTATCTCTGCTTCTACTTCCTCATCCCCACTGTCACCTACTCTTATGTGCCAGGAAAGGGACACACGGTAAAGGCAGAGCAGGCAGCAATTGCAATCTTACAGTAGAGAGAAGATACTCTTAAATCTGGCCTGTGGGAAAGGTCCTTGGGCTGTGAGTGAGTGTGCATGTGTGTCTGTTCATATGCATGTGAGATGGTATCATGAGTATGAGTATGTATGTGCATTCAGTGGGAAAGCTAATGCACACATGTGTTTGTGTTTGTGTCTCTGTGTGTGAACTGCAGATGACAATTCTTGCTGGGCCCCACTGCAGACATAGCCGCTGCAGCTGCCACCAGACTCCATGCTATTTCAGGGATGATAAAATGATCCTGGAGCAGCTTTAGGGGAGTGATGAAGATACCTTGAGACCTTGGAGCCCATTGGTAGACCTAGGGATCTGGCAGAGTAGAGGTACATAGCCAGTAGGCAATCAAGTGGATTCCTCCCCATTGTTAACTTGTCTTCTAGCAATGGATTTCTAGAGGATGCTGGGAGATAATGGTGATGTTGACTGGCCTTCAAGAGCGTCTCTTCCTGAGGCAAGGCTTCTTCAGGGTACTACCATGCTTACTCTTCAGAAAAGATGCCTGGCAGCACCATATTACCCGCGTATATTTCTTGGGCCCCAGTTGGTAGTCATGAGTCGTCTTTACCTCTTCTGGACACTCCTATAGATCTTATCACCCATCTCGTCTCTCATGTTTATTCAGCTCCCCACCCAGTAACCCTGACTTTTGAAAAGCTGCCCTCTTTTGTCTCTGTCACTTTGCCTGGCCTTCTGCAGTCCACATGGTTTGTCTGCATCTGAGATCCTGAGAGCTTCTTGTCTCTTTACTTTAATCCACCAAACTTCTCATCACCTCTGGACAGTCTGCCTGCTAATTTTAGCAAACCTTTCTCCCCTCCATTATACACCGAGGAGAACTGAGCATCAGCTATGAGGCATAACTACTCCAAGATCACTCAGCAAGGGTCACCTGGCTCCTGATCATTATGAACCTTGGGATATCAGTTTCACACAATCACATAAGTTTAAGAGAGAAAGGAAGAGCTCAGGATGCTCTGAATTTAGATCTTGAGAAAGAAGTGAAGTAACAGATGGGACATGACTCAACACTCTTGACTGTGTCATGCCTCCATAGGCCATGAGTACATCTGAAGCCCCCCAGGCTTTTGAGCCCCAGGCTGCTCTTCATTGGTTGAAGGAGTAGATTTCTCATTTGCACATGAACTTTTGCTCTCACACAATTTTGGCCCAGTAGACTGAATTCTGTGACCATGGAAGCTTCAACAAATGTGAAACTAAAGATGAGGACAGGCAATGGCCTGTGGCGGAGACCTATGGTTAAGGCCAACCCCACATAGAATCAGTACCTGGAACTGGATCAAGGAGATTGGTAGCTCTGGTAGACACCCAGGGCCCGCTGGCTGCTGGCTGCAGCACTACCAAGCCTTGAATGTCTAACTTGTAAAATGGGGATAGTAGGAAGCAATGGGAGGTAGAAGCCTAAGCTCCATGCAGGTCTTTCTCTGTGATTGTGAGTAAGTCCACTCTCCTTTCTGGCTCATGGCCTCCACATCCTAAGATGTGGAAGGGAAAATAGTTCAGAAGAAGATGCATTTTGAGAAATGAGGAGGTATCTAGTTAGTATACCGAGTACTAGCTTGGTTCAGGCTCCATGCTGGGGGCACAGCATGGGCATTTGAATCATGAGCATGACCAGCTTGTTCTTCTAGCCAGGGAGTGACAATCAATAGAGTTGAACATAATACAAGATTTCCAAGGATCTTCTGGCTCTGAGGTCCCAAAGGTGGCTTGTAGTTAACCTATGCTTGGGGATTTACTGCTAGACCTACACAAGAAATGAGGTTCCACTGTGATACTGGAGAGAAAGAGAAGACCCAGAGAGAGAAAGAGAAGATACAGTGAGTGAAACAATCATCTAAGTGGTCACCAGAGCCTGTAGATCTGTTGCCTGCACACATGATCCAATGTATCTCATTTAATCCCATCTGCAAAGTGCCTTTTACAATAGAAAGCTTCTGTATTAAGATCTACTAACTCTGACCCTTTTTTATAAGAGAATACAGAAAAAGGAGTATTATAAGTAGGACATGTGACAACAGAAGCAAGAGGATGAAGTGAGTTGAGGAAGGGCCACAAACCATGGAACATACTGCTGCTTCAAAGAGGCACAGAAACACATTCTACCTTGGAGTCTCCAAGAAGAAGTACAACCTGCCGGTGGTCTGATTTTAGCCCAGTGTGACCCCCTTCAGACTTCTCATGCAGAAAAACAAGGGCATCAATCTTTGTCGTTTCAAGCCACCAAATTAGTGGTGATTAGAAAGCCAATACAGGACTTAGAAATCTAATACAGAAAGGAATTGGCTCTTGTGTTCTTATCTTACGCCCCTATATGGTCATCCAGCATTACATTGGTCGCATTTAGTTCATAGCTTGGGACTTGTGGCATGGGGAAAAACTTAGTATACTGCTTGATTGTGCCCCTTTGCTCCCTGCCAACCACTGACAGAAGGGAACTTCCTGACTGGAGGGAAATTCACCAGTAGCCCTTTTGGGGCAGGGAAGCATGGTCTGTGTGAATCAGGTTAAGCACACTTCCATCACTGATTCCCCAGCGCTGATGCCATTTCCAGCATCCCTACCTGGGCATTGATCCAAACCATGGCTGTAATGTTTGCAGGGGCAGCACACTGATGGAATTGCCATGTCTGAAGAGCTTCAAACACAGTGGAAGGAATTCTTGAACATCTGTGCTCTGAGGCCCTAGCAGATCTGGACACTGGGGTTAAGGAAAGAACACAGCTTTTGTCCAGGTCATTCAACTGACTCATCATCAGATTACTATAGAGCTTGAGGCTCCTGATTGCCAGCAGCAAGTTCTGTTAGCCATGAACACTGGCCCTGATAGAAGAGCCAAGGACCTAAACAGACATTGTTCAACAACAGCTGCAAGGAACCCCATTAGCCTACTGGCTCAATAGCCTGTACAAGAAATGTACTTCTTCACTGGTCCTTTTAAGACCTAGGTTATCTACGACTGCCCCAAGAAGCCTTGCTCACCAGATACTTAGATTCACCTGAGAGAGGGGCCATGGCTAAGACCCATCCTAGTTCAGAATGCTATCTGGGTCGTCTTCTCCTTTACTTGGTACATCTATATGGAAAACAGCCATAGCAGGGGAGAGATGTTTGTCCAGAAAGGAGCAGAGGAAGGAGGTCAGGACAAGTGCTACCACATCTGAACCCTATCATTTGGGTGGCTAGGACCTTTCTAGAAGCTTCTAGATGCAGGAAAGTCCTGATGTTATAGAAAACAGTTCTACTACCTCTGTCTCCCCTCCAGGACCCAAGTTCCATCCTTAGGATCCTTTGAACAACTTTGAACTACAGTGAATTAGACAGAGAGAGAGAGAGAGAGAGAGAGAGAGAGAGAGAGAGAGAGAGAGAGAGAGAGAGAGAGAGAGAGAGAGAGAGAGAGAGAGAGAGAGAGAGAGAGACAGAGAGAGAGACAGAGAGAGAGAGAGAGACAGAGAGAGAGAGAGAGACAGAGAGAGAGAGAGACAGAGAGAGAGAGACAGAGACAGAGCCAGACCAGAGAGAGAGAGAGAGAGCAGAGGTTACAGTGTTCCCATCAAGAAGTCTGATTGGAGTGGAGAAGAGGTAGATAGATATAGTACCTGTGGCACTCCAGATGCTATGTATCACCAAGAATCTTGAGTTATAGCTTCAAGGATTTCTAAGGACATCCCAAACCCTGAGGTAAACCCTATTACCCCCATTCCACAAGGAATGAAAATTAGACCAAGAGCAGTTTATCTCGGCTCAGGTGGAAAGGAGCTGACTGGGGAGGGAAAATCCAAAGACCAGTTGCTAAGTAAGCCATGTGCTCGCCAGGTCACTACCCTCTGAAAAGCAGTTGTCCCTGAACCACTTGTTGAAATTTTTCATTGACTTGCATTTTTATTTGCAAGACAGTGAATCTTTATTTCTGATTGATCTTCAATATATTTTCTCTATTGCAAAGTAGTTAATGGTCTGTAAACACATTTTTAAATGCACCTGGGACCTATCTTTTTTATTTTTATTCCAGTGTGATGGTTCCCCAAGTATGGTTCATAAATAGTGTTAGGATCACCTGGGGGCACACCACATGGATTGAAGCCAATTCTGGGAGCAGGGCCCCACCTAGACTGATGACATAATTTGGGGGGTCCAATGAAAAATGAAAATTGGGAGCGTTTTCTGGAAAATTTCTTATGTATTTTAAGATGATTATATCAGAGTATTGAAGTGGGGGATGTGCTGGGCACAGGCACCATGAGACTGGCCAGGTGGCACACACATGGAGTCAGCCTTCTGCCTATCCACTGTCTTTCCACAGTGCTCTAACGTCATTCAGATGACCACAGAAGTGAGAAGACTGCAGCTCTGTGTTTTCAATTTCAAAATAATACCCGTTTTTATAGAAAATCTAGGATATGTAAAAATACATAAGAAAATTAGTTTTTAAATGAATTACAATTGTTCTCACTACCATCTACTCTTCATTATGACACCTTTAACAACTATCATTTTACAAATTTATTTGGCAGCTTTGGGGACAGCACCCAGGGCCTTGTGCAAGTTACAATTGATTGATTGGCCATTGAGCTACCTGTCCCCCCCCCAGTCCTGACAATTATCATTTATAATAGTGGCATATCAGTGTCAGCCATCTTTGCTCCTCTTGTCCTCTGCTCACACCTTCTGTTCCATTGCAGTGGCATGCTGTTCACCTCAGCCACACCAGCTGTCCTGTGCTTCCTGTCCCAGAGCTATTTAGTTGCAACAGCCTACTTAGACATTCTTGGCATACCTGGAAGCATGAAAATCAATGTCCACTGGGGCACTGTTAGATGAAGAGATAAATATATTGTATTGGGTCCTTAGATGAACCCCAAGTGATCTGAGTCATGCAGCTGTCAGCGATCAATACAATAATATGCCTTGGACTGACTTCTCCCCCTTTCTTCTTCTTTGTAGCAGTTGTGGGGTTTAAACTCAGGGCCTGGGCACTAGTCTGTGAGCTCTTCTGCTCAAGGCTAGAATACTAATGCTTTGTGCCACAGCTCCACTTCCACTTTGTCTTCTTTCACGTTCAGTTTTCCCCTGTTGTTCCCTCCTAATTCTGTGCACCCACTTCCCTAAAATAACATACTCTAGACTCTCGTTTGAGAGAATACGAGTTAAGATAATACTCTTCTAAGTGGTGAATGGAGCCTTCATAGCTTAGCCACTCCTACTTGTTGGGAACAATTACACCCCAGCTCTTCTCTATTGTACACAGAAGCAGAACTGATTTATTGTAATAGTTATTGAGATATCCGTGAATTTCCAAGCATAGAATTCTAGAGACAGAATTCAGGGGCCAAGTGTTGAGCATTGTTCTATTCAGAATTTTGTCATGTCTAAAGGAGATGTCAGCTCCTGACTAGCCAGAAGAAAAGACTTAGCCAAGTTTTCATGATCTGAAAGTATAGGAAACACAGGCTGGACATATCATCCACTGAGAATAAGTGGCGAACAGGGGACACAGATATCAGCACATGTACTTTCTTGGACATCCATAGCAGAATACCATACAGTACCTTAAACAACAAACTTCATTGTCTCCTTCCTTGAGGGTAAAAGCCTGAGACCAGGTTGTCAGTAGGACTGATTCTTTCTGAGGGTCATCAATCAGTCCATCCCTTCCCTTTTTCCCAGTTTGCATCAACCTCCCCTGTGCCTTTGTTTTCATACTCTCCTTATGTATCTCTGTCTAAACTTCTCTAATATGAGGCCATTGGTTATACTGCATTATGGGTATACTTGATTCTTCTAATATGACCCCCTCTTAACCAATGGGGTTAAGATTTCAACATAGGAATTTGCGAGGAGATCAATTGAATTTCTAGCAATCACGGAACCGAGAGTGGGACCAAGTATCTCCATAGGATCAGAGGAAATGAAAAAACTAGTTTTAAAAGCCATTAGAAAGAAAAAAACGTAGTTCCTGTGTAGACGAGGGTGTAAACTTGTCCAGGAGGCACAGTACTGCGAACCACGGTCCTAATTCTGGTAGTCTAGCACAAGTCTCCTTGAATGTAAGGTTCCCAGAGACATGACAGGGCACATGCATTAGAGCCCACCTAACTCTCATTACCATTTATCACAATGCAAACAGATCCACTGACAGCAAATGCTTGACTATCCCAGAACAAGGAAGTGACAGTCAGGCTGGAGAAGCTACCGCACACATGTATGCATATTTTATGGTTGATTGTCTCCTTCATTTTCTTAACACATATGTTCACATCAGTGAAGTTTAGCATAGCCCCTAATAGCAGATTTACTCAAGGCTGCGTAGCAAATCAGCAATGGGCCAAACCTCTGTGTCTTCCTGCACCTCTGCATGTAATGTCCAGTCCTTGCTTCCGTATCACAGTCCATGCTCATTTTAGTAATATGGTGCCCAATCATAATATCCTGGCTCAAGTAAACTTGGCAAATGTAGCCAGTAAAGTGTAGGAGGTTTCAGGACCCTTACTGTGCCATGCGCATGGGGATTGTTCAAGAAAAGATAGACTATATAGAGCTTCCCATGTGTTTTGATCTCAGTGAACCTTCGTCTGTTACTCTGGTTAGCTTTTCTTGAGACCCCTGGGATGGGCCTGTGAAAGTCTTGAGCAGCTGAAACGTCTACAGGGCAGAAAATAGGGTAGAATGGCGCTTGGGAGCCTCCTGCTCAAGTGATATGGTGATGAAGCAGGACGGTAGTGTGAGGGCAAAGGCTTTTAGGCCCAGACGTGCCTGCTGTGGACTCTAGAACTAGAACCATTTGCAACCTCAGAAGAAGCACTCAAACCTTTCCTTGATAGTATACACTAAAATAGCTCAGATTTCTTCTGCATTGAAGTGTTGTCATATTCCCCCCATCCTCTGAAACAGCTGGTCTTCTTTTCTGTACACCCACACCTACCATCATGCTTAATAGCACATGTACCAGTCAGCAGCCAAGAAAAATACAGGGACTACTCAGGCCAATTTCCTCTGTTCATGATCAAGTTCAATGTTTCTGAGGAGCCTGAGACTTTCCAACAGAAGAAAAGGTTGGGAGGACTGTGCTCGGCTGTGTATCAGCTTGTTGAGGAGAAGCTTGGGCTGCCTTTGCCCTGGTACCTACAGCATGTTCTGGTGATTTATCTCTGCTCTTGGATCTTTTGCCAAGAAGGCCAGTGGTGGAAAGGAAGAATGTCTCTCTAGCAGTTACTGAAACAACTACACCCTGTGGGCTGACACTGAGATTTCAGTGTCAGTAAAGCAAATATAAGGAAGGGACATGTGCATCTGATACAACTTATTTCCCTGGCTGAGGGCAAGTGTTTTTCTTTTAATTTCTTTTAAAGAACTCCAACTATAGTGTGAGATGCGCAATCCCAGATGGATGTGAGTAATGATTTCAACCCTGCCAAGGCAGAGACTATCAAGGCAGGAATCCCAACAATAGGCTGACCTTTACACAAGGCTCTGATGGCATCCCGTGGCAAATATTCTCTGATGTCTCTGCTCCTATCTAACCTCCAGACTGCCTCCAGTACTGAGTTTCAGTAGATTTAAATAGGCATCACACAACATTTCAATCTCAAACCAATAGACACCAATTGATATTCACTTGTTGAATGAGATCTTACAATTCTACAAGCCCTATGTCGCAGGTATTTCCACCCTTTTGCAGATGGAAATTGAACAAGAGAAGGAAAATATTTCGTTCAAAAGTGAGCAGCTCATCAATGGCAGGGCTCTACCAGACGCTCAAAAATATGGCTCTGTCAGTAGAAGAGGTGCCTCAAATGTGTTCCACTTAGTTGGTAAGGGAAGGGGAAAGGAGCTAGTCCAAGGGCTGCAGGAACCAATCAATAACCCAGAGCTCTCTTGTTTCCTCAGTGCTCAAGGACAAAAGTACAAGCCAAGCAGGGAGAGAGGGCCTACCATCAGTATTCAGATGATCTGTCACTGGAATTTAGGTGCCATAGAAATGGACATTAGCACAGTGACTTCCTGCTCTCTGCTGTATCAGAACCGGGATATTGCTGATTTGGGGGATGGGGTAAGGAAAGAATCAGAAAATCTAGCTGACCTCAAAGGACATAATAAAAAGGTGCATCCTGAGTTTGGCAGAATACTTCGTTTTACTCATGAAGCACCTGCCCCAAAATAGAGTGAGAACTCTTACATGTGGCCAGCCAGAGGGCTTGGAAAGTGAGAAATTAAAAACACTTCAGCCACATTTCCAAGTTCAACATCAAGTGGGAGACTTATGTAATTGTCACTTAGTCATACTATTAAGTATACAAATTGCCAGGCTGATAATAGAGCATCACTCTATCTCCCAAATCCTCAGGGCTGCAGTGGCTGCGATGCAACGGAGAAAACTTCCACCAAAGCCATTTCCTACTTCTTTACCCTTCGCACTTTTATTTTTATTTCAGTCCCAAACTCTCAACTTTTCCTACTTTACTAGTTGAATAGGCACCCCATCTCAGATGCTTTTTTTCTTTTTATGCTAGTAGTAGGGATTGAGCTTAGAGCCTTGTGCTCTCATTTTTATTTTTTTTCAAGGCTGGTAATCTCCTTTTGAGCTCTACATCCATTTCCAGTTTTTTTTGGTCATTAATTGGTGATAAGAGTCTCACTGACTTCTGCCTGGGCTGGATTTGAACCCTAATCTTCACATCTCAGCCCTTTGAGTAGCTATGATTAGAGCCATGAGTTATCAGCACATTTTTCTTAGCACTTGGCACATCTTTAGATTCACTCTGGTAACCACTTATCCTAGACCATCTTCAGAGGGTAAACTCTCTGTCTCTCCATCTATGACTGTCTCTGTGTCTCTGTCTCTGTGTCTCTGTCTCTGTGTCTCTGTCTCTGTCTCTGTCTCTGTCTCTCTGTCTCTCTCTCTCTGTCTCTCTCTCTCTCTCTCTCTCTCTCTCTCTCTCACACACACACACACACACACACACACACACACACACACACACACACACACACCTAATATATGATCAGTTTGGTTTCTCTAGAGTACCCTGATTAATATAAAATCTCAGGAAGTAGGTATAAAAACTGACAGCATGAGATAAGGAAAAAAAGGAGCATCAGTAACAGGATGTGTTCTTGAAGGTGGGAGGTTAGAATATTATCTATCAACTCCTGGATCCATCAGCCAAGGGTTGGTCCTAAGATAATTAATGACTGCACTCTGGCTTGTGTTTGCAGACTGACAGAGAGGGCTTTTTCTATTTGAGAAAGGCTTTGGAGCATACAGTGGAAAGATATGAGGTGTGCTATCTAGATGTGATCACTGCATTGTAGGTGAAACTAGAGCAGAAGCAATGGAAAGCATTCAGTATGTATACCAATTCATAATGTCCTACCTGTTTGCCCCCTATTGCTGAAAATGCTTTAAAGCCATTACTTTTAAAGCTCCACGATGCTTCAATGTATAGATGTACCAGTTACATTGTTTCTATGATTTTAATCTCCCAAAGAATACTGTGGTGAACATCCCTTATACTAATTTACCTGGACTGCAATTATATTTCTACAGTTGAATGGTTAAAACTCAAGAACTGTTCTCAGTTCTAGAGGCTAAAGTTCCAAGGTCAAGATGTGGGCAAGGTCAAGGTTGGTTTCTTTTGAGGCTTTACAATTTGAATTTCAGATGTGTATTTCCCCTGTGTCTTCATGTGTTCTTCTGTAAGTGTGTGTGTGTGTGTGTGTGTGTGTGTGTGTAAGGGGGGAGAGAGAGGGAAAGAGGGAGAATAGACATAACCAATCGCAGCTTGCAAGAACAGAAGTGTATTCTAATGACTTCACTTTAACCTTACTATTTCTTTGAGGATCTTATTTCAAAATACATTGTAAGATACTAGGAGTTAGGCTTCAACATATGAATTTGGCGGAGGAGGTCATAGTTTGGTCCATTAATTCCCTAAGTACATATTTTTGTATAGCAGACTATTTTCTCATCAGACATGGCTAAAACTAGTTGTTTCTCAGTCTGCCTCTCCCACTTGATTAATCTACTGAAACACAGGAACTGAGTGTGATTTAACCTAGTTTCCCCAGGCCAAGCTTTGAGCTACTGTTACATAGCTTTGTGGACATTCACCATATTACCAGCGGTGGCCACTGATGTTGATGAAATGCTTGCCAAATGATAGATACTTTATAGACTTTGTTTCTCTCTTTTTAGTTAAAAAAGTATTCCTTACGTACCCATAATTAATGGGTAGTCTTTTGACACTGACCACATGCTTATACCCCGTTATTCTCCCCCATTATAATATATTGTCTTAACTGTTAAGACAGTTGTAACGGGAGAGGGTAAAGGGGCATAACATCAAAGAGCATTATTATGATTTTTGCTATAACTGTCAACATAATTCAGACAACCCAAGAAGAGCCGGAAAGCTTAATGTCTTTACCCATAATATTTTTACTCTTTGTGTAGTTCCTGATGTTCCCAGATTTCTTCTTTGATCATTTCCTTTTTGTTTAGAGAACTTCCTTTAGTTATTCTTTTTGGATAGTGATATTGGCAACAAATTCTCTTTGTTGTCCTTTAGAAGGATATTTCTCTAGATATAGATTTTTTTTGGATGAAAAGTTCTTGAACAATGTGCCACTTACTTTTGCTTCTATGGTTCTTGATGAGAAATATGTGGTCATTCAAATGGTCTTTTCCTTTAAAGGGAAGGTGTCTTTGTCCCTCACTACATTCAAAATTTTTCCTATACTTTTTTGGAGTTTGTAATTATTTTGGCAAATACATCTAGATATAGATATCACCTATCTGTGCATGCCCACACACATATAATCTAGTTTGGGGTTCACTGAGCTTGAAATTGTAATTTTGTGCATACTTTGAAATTTTCAGACATCATTTCTCCAAGTGCATCTTTAAGTACTATTATCCCTGGTCTGAAGGACTTTTATAACATGAATGCTAATTTTTCTTTATAATCTCACAGGTTCCTGAGGCTCTGTTCATTTTTTTAGTAAAATTTCCTTATATTTTTCAGATTGAGTAAATTCTATCATTCTGCCTCCAAATTTAAAGATTCTGCTTCTGTTATCTGTAACATACTATTGAGTGCTTCCAGAGAAAAATTCATTTCTGTGATCAATTTGTTCATATCTAAAATTACCATTTAGTTCTTTTCTACGTCTCCCATTTCTTTACTAAGATCATCTTTCTTTTCATTTCAAGCCTGTTTATAATTGATTGTTGAAGCACTTTTTATGACAGCTGCTTTCAAGTTCTTGTTAGATAATACCAACATCTGATTTGTCTCCATGTTTGTACCTGTGGATTGTCTTTTCCCATTTAATTTGGACTTTCCTAGTTCTTGACATGATAAATGATTTTGATTATATCTTGGATATTGTAGGTATTTTGTTATTAGACATTGTGCTGTATTTAAATCTTCTGTTAGAGACAGGGCTTATCTGACACCATTTGTTGAGTACGGAGGACAGCTGCCTTGTATAGTCTGTGACATAAGAGGCAAAACAAAAACCCAGCGACCCCACCACTACAATGAATCCTAGTTCCCAATTTCTTCTCTTGGCCTTTTTATGTTTGTTTTATATGTGATGCGCATGCGTACTTAAGAAGACAGAAGTGGGTCTCCTCTATCTTGTCCAGGGTGGACTTTTTTTTCTTTTAATCCTTATAACAATGTAATGAAGCAGGTACTGATGTCATCTCTGTTTTCTTTTTTTTTTTTTTGCCAGTCCTGGGCTTGAGCTCAGGGCCTGAGCACTGTCCTTGGACTTTCTCAAGGCTAGAGCTCTACCACTTGAGCCTCAGCATCACTTCCGGCTTTTTTCTATGTATGTGGTACCGAGGAATCGAACCCGGGTCTTCATGCATGCTAGGCAAGCACTTTAACCACTAGGCCAAACTCCCGGCCTGTCATCTCTGTTTTACAGAAGAAGTAACTGAAACCCATAGACGTCACTTCGATACCACGTGCTAAATCCAGACTAAACCAGAAGACTCACTGTAGATCACTGGTGCAGTTCATTCTATGATATAAAACACATCTCCAGACCTAGAAGAACACTACAGAGCATATGAAGAAATGGTTATGTTATCATCTAGGATATTCAAGAAAGAAAAAAGTGCTGGGCTCTGTCACAACAATGGGCTAGCATGCAAAGTAGCTGACAGGTGTGAAATCAAGGAAGGTTGGTCTATCACATGTTGTTTTTGTGGTGGGCAATGACTTTGTTTTGCCCTTTGGGCAGAGAGTAGAAACCTCTTGCATGCCCATGTTTGTGGCTGGCATGTCACCTATTTGCATTTTTCTATAAATAGGCCTCTTTTACAAGCTGAAAAGAGAGGAATAGGCAGATATTTGTAAGAACCAGAGGAGTGGCAGCATGCCTAGCTCCCTGTCTTGGTCAGTGGTAGGCAGATTGATAGGGATGGTAAGAAACATACACAACTGACCTGTGGCATTCCTTGTCTGTTTAAGTTGTTAGAAGTGTTTACTGATTATTTTTTTCATCAGAGGTTCAACATCGCTCACTGTTAGCATCCCGGGTTTATAGATGATGTCTGTGAGGCCCAGAGACGTAAAGTGACTTACTTCAAGTTTTGTAGCTCCTTTCAAGACTTCAGTTATGAATCATCAGCAACTAGTTCAGTGCCTGGCACAGAGGTAAGGTAGCACTTCTTGTTTTCCTTATATTCCTGACTGCATTATAGGTGGGATCCTGGTAGGGGCGGGAACATATCGTAGACTTTCAACACTTATTTGTGTTCAGAAATCCACGCTTGGGATGTAGATAGTAACAATGAAGGGTACACCTACCATAACCCGCTTACCTGACTTGGAAGCTTGTTGACACTGCACCCTTACTTCAGCAGAGAGTAAACAGTGGCTGGCCCAAGGGTTGGCATTATTAAGAAAGAGCATAGCTGGCCTAACAGCAGAGTTCTTCTGCTACAGGTAGAATCTGTAGCTACGTTCTTCCAACTGCTTAGAAAAATGTTTCCTGGGGTTGGTCCATCAACAACTATTTCTTTCTCCCCTACTTGATGCCCTTTGAATTGGTTCAACCTGGTGACTTCACACTAATTACAAGCCTTCAATTACAGGGCCCCAGACAGCGGCCGAGCAGACGTATCTTGTGGCACATCTTATAAGAGACAGCAGAGCTCATCTATATGCGGCTAAATAGAAATATTGCTATCGGTTAAGGTTCATAACAAACCACTGCTTAGTCTGAGCAGGGAGCTTCTCAGGAAGCTGGAGGAAGACAATTCATCTGGCTCCTCCACAATGAGCCTCTAGGTAGCATCCAATAACCACAGCAATTTGTTGCACAACATCTTTCTCGCTCCCTCTCCCCCCTCTCCCCCTCTCCCCCTCTCTCTCTGTCACACACACACACACACACACACACACACACACACACATGCACACACACACACATACACACAGAGGGAGAGAGAGAGAGAGAGGGAGAGGGAGAGAGAGAGAGAGAGAGAGAGAGAGAGAGAGAGAGAGAGAGAGAGAGAGAGAGAGAGAAAGAGAGAGAGAGAAGATCTCTACTGTTTTACTTCATGATGAGATATAAAACATTTTACAGCATTATGGAATGACTGTGTTGTTATGAGACTCCTTGTATCTCCATGGAAGCTTTCGTAGGGGGGGCATTGTAAAAGCTGAGGGAGGAGACTCTCCCTTGAGTGGCCACCAAAGTTTGTCTGGAGCAGGGAAGACAGCAAGATTCATATTGCTCACTAAATAAGTCAGGATCTTCTGTCTGCTAATCTAGCCTGAACTCATTGACAGGGATCTAGAAACAAGGAAAAGGTGAGCTAGCTCTGGATGCTGGCCAGGTTGGTGTGGTGGGAAGACTGAAATCAGCTTCATAATCTCCTCACTCTGACACTCTAGGTGTGCCACTTGAAGCTTAGGATAAACTGATCATGTCTACTGGGTCAAGAAAATTCTGACTTTTGGAGCCCGTGTGATGAGAAACCTGGGAGATATTTGCCTCTGTAATGCCAGCAGAGCCTCAATGACCCAAGTCTGCATCACATTTATGCAAGATAATATGCAATCTTTTTGTCCTGGAATGCTCTGCTAGTGCCTACTGAGCATATACCACTGCCAGAATTTGCCTATAAATACAGAATCTTCTTGAACCTTCATTACCCATTGCCAGAGTATATGCATTTCTTTGGTTTATAAGCCTCCTATGAAACTATGTATAGTAGCCTGTAACTAACAGTCATTCTGCCTTGTGGCTATATCACTGCGACGTTAGCCTCTGTGGATTCATCATTTTCTCCTCCTCTGTATATGTATAATATCTCTCTTAGGTAGACTCTCATGATTATATTCATACCCTATCTGGAAAATCGATGATGATATCCCTATCTCAAGATCCTAAAATTGATCACAGTTTTTGCCTTAGATGGTAATGCTCACAGGCACTAGAGAGTAAAAACTGGTATTTTTGGGGGGGAGGGGGTGGGAGGAACAATTCAACCTATAGCAGCCAATTCAGGCTTTTGCTAGTTCTTCACAGAAGTGTGGTGGGGAATTGCTTCCAGGAAGAGGCATTCTGGAGCTAAAAGCAGGTTGGTATTGCTGGAGTGGAGGCACTCAGGTTGGGGTAGGGTGCTATACACCTGTACAAGTAAGTGAGAGAGTGTTTTCACAGAGTCCATGGTGGACCACTCTCTGGATTTTACATCCAAAAGCCTAGTCCAGAAGAAGGTCTCAGGAAGACTGAGAAGGAGGCAGAAAATGGGAGAAGGAAGTAAAGATGGGTGGGTAGAGTGGATAGACAGAAAATGAAGGGGGCCAACAAACACTCCTTAAGTCCCTTAGCCCGTTCACGTGCATTTCCTCACAATTAAAACAGTTCCATTCCTGCATGCTCACTCTCGATCTTTCTCAATGTTCCCATTTATTCCATTTGTTGGCTCTAATTCTGAGCTAAAATGTCCTTTGGAAGACATTACCATTGTTTGCACCTCTCTCTGCTCACCAGCTTGGCCTGGCAAAGTCAGGATGGAATTTGAGTGGTTGCATGGTTTTATCCCCATGGCTGTCTTCAAGACCAGCTTTTAAGATGATATTCTTCCCTTTCCAGGCTATGCCTCTTCCTGTTGAAAAGGCTGACATCCTAGAAAGAGACTTCTGGGAAGTCTCTTGCTTTGTACTCCAGGATAACAGCCTTCCTCGCTCAAGCCAATTGAAGGTTTTTCCTCCCCCAAGAGCATGACCTGGGTTCCAGAGAGCCTTTGCTGCCTCTATTACAATCTAAACTCAGTGGTAATACTGTCAGTGGGAGAAATTTGTCACTCGTATTCACTCGGTGCTGTGCAGGCTTCATACTTGATCAGATAAGTCTGGCAGTCCTACTTGCAGAATCTACTGCTGAAGTGTGTGATGTGAGAACCTCACACAACCAGCAAAGTGCACATGGCTAACCTTTACTGACCAGGTCTACTTTTTAGGGCTAAGCCTGAGTGTGTGGTTGCCCACGGGAGGCAGAACATGCTTCTACAGCAGACACTCTACAAACACATTCTTTCATTCATTTTCTATTTTTATTTTATCTGGTTTTGCTTTTTAAATTATCTTTAGTTACTTGTACAAAGGAGTTTCCATTTAACAAAACAGTTTATGAATACATGTATCTTGATCAATGTCATTCTTTTCAACATTCTCATTCATCCCTCCAAACCCACTCCTTCCGTCGCTTTTCTTAATTTTGATAGCTATGCATTTAATTTTTTTACTGCATTTTCCCCTTGTCCTCATTCATTTACCCAGCCTCCCTTTCCCTTGACCTCACTACCCCTTTTCAAGTACCTGTTTCTTGGAGGTAGACATAGTAGAAAGACTGATGATTAGAATCATACAGAAAGATACTCAGATACTCAACTCACTGTGTGAGTTTACATAAGCTATATACTGTCTCTGAGTCCCACATTCCTCATCTGAAAATGAGGGTGTAATGATTTCTACCTCATAGGGTTAACATGAGAAGTGAATAAGCCAGTGACTGTCAGTGAGCAAAAGGCACTCCTCTGTCCTCCTTTTGAACTTCAGCTCTTGGCAACGATCCCCTGGGAGAGTGAACTGCCCAGGACTGGACCCCACAAGGAGAAGTTTGAAGTCAACCACGGAGGTCTGTGCTCTGGGAAAAGGGTGAAAGGGACAGGGAGGATGTACTTACAAGACAGAATCTGACGATGGAACAGGTGGGCTGCTCAGAGCGATCAGCAGGAAGAGGTCACATTTCTGGGGCCACATTTTTGTTTTCCAGACAATCCAGGACACTAGACAAGTCTCTGTCTGACTCTCTGCTCCTCTCTCCTCTTTATTTCTCTCTCCAATTTATTTTAAGGAATTGGTTCATGTGATTGTGAGCTGGCAAGTCTGAGATGTTCAGAGCAGGTTGATGCCATCTTGGGTTAAATACTAAAGACTCAGGTAGAAAACTCAGGCAGAGTTGCTGCTTTGCTATCTGGGAGTTGAATTCCTTCCTTGGGAAGCTTCAGGCTTTGCTTTTAAGGCCTTTAACTGATTGGCTGAGGTCCAATCACATTATCTCTGATTGGTAATCTTTACTTAAATCAAATGATGGCCAATGTAAATCACATCTAGAAAATACCTTCATAATAACGCCTAGATGGGTATTCAAGTAAACAACGGAGCCCCATAATCTGGCCAACTTGACACATTGCCCAGCACGGGCATCATAATATTAGGCCATTCCCCAATGTCCCCAGCTTTTTGTACCTTTGGTCAGTAATCAGATCAGAAAAGTGTACTATAGTATCCGGATGTAATTGTAATAGAATTGTTGGTGTCCTCTCTGTCATATCATCACAAAATAATCACAGAAGAGAAGGGAAGGGGGCCAGGAGTTTGGTCTAGTGGTACAGTGCTTACCTAGCATGCACAAAGACTGGGGTTTGATTCCTTGGTACCACATACATAGAAAAAGCCAGAAGTGGGGCTGTGATTCAAGCGGTAGAGATCTAGCCTTAAGAAATCCCATTGACAGTGCTCAGGCCCTGAGCTCAAGCCCTGAGACTGGCAAGGGAAGGGTGTTGAATTCCTGTTTTCATTAAAAGAAAATCTCCATTCATCTTCCTGTGTGTGTTTTTCCTAAGTGGAGAAGGAGAATGTGGGAAGAGAGTTGGGTTCTTATGGGATTTTGGGCTCTCCATGTCCTCTTGCCTATAACCTGTGTGAATAACTTTCAAATGGTCTCTTGGCCTGTGGCCCTCGATAACACACGCTGGCTCCATTTATTCTCTGGTGTAGCTTATTGATATACACAGTGTTTCAGACCTAGAACATGAGGGGTTTCTTGTAGCTTAGGGATCAGCTTGACATTTAGAATCTTAGCATTTTAGGCAAAAATGTCCTTGCAATTCACTGTCCTTTATCTTCCCCATCCAACAACGGCATACCCCACACACTCTTATAAAGCTTACCAAATATCATAAAGAATGTTTTCAGGCCCTCGGGGTGTGTGGATTTGGATTCTGTGACAGGTGCAGTAAGCTGGGTTCCAGCTGGAGGGTACATTCCATTGGGTGAGACCAAACGTGGACCACAGAGGACTTTTGTTTTTGTCTATAATGACATGGAGAAGTGGTAGATACGGTCAAAGAGTTCTGGATGTGTTTGCACTCCCTTTTGGCAGCCAAGAACAAGTGAATCTTCTGAAGACATTTGAGTTGATACTAGAGTGCTGTTGAAACACCAAGAAAGGCGGAAATGATTGCACAGTGAGTAAAAAAAATCCCCCCAAATTCATATAGTGAGTTTTAGTATCCTTGAATGTCATTTTTCATAGTATAAGAAGACTTTTTGGATGGAACTGGGAATCATGAGATAAGAGATCTCCGTGGATTATCAGGGGAGTCCTAAATGGAATTATAAGTGGTCCCTATAAGAAAGAAGCAGGGTGACAGTTGCTACTGATATAGAGAAAAGGCAAACTGTAGATAGTGATAGAAGTTTGAGTGATGAGGGCATAATCTGAGGACTGTCAACAGCCACCAGAGGCTGGAAGAAACTAGCAGAATTGCTCTTAGAGCCTCCAGAGAAAAACTGCTTGATCTTACTAGTTCACTAGTTCCCTACGTGTCATAGACCCCAAGGCCACCACCATGACAGCTCTGGGAAAAGATGTTCATTTACAAATCAATGCCATTCTCTAGGAAAGAAATCACATAGTGTGGAAGCATTGTTCAAATGGTACAATGCTTGCCTGTAAGTTTAAGGACCTCAGTTACATCCCAGTACTGCTAAAACCAACCAACCAACCAACCAAACAACTCAACTGTTGGAGGTCTGATCATCAATGTGTTGATTTTGGGTGGGGGGAAACTCTGGAAGTAGTTATGAAGTCCTGAGGGTAGGGCCTATATGATGGGATCTGTGTGCTTATAAGAAGAAACAGTGAGAGGATGGGCAGCTAGTTATGAACCAGCTTGTGTCCCCAGAATACATGGCTATAACCATTTACCTGGGGAGAGACCCAGAGACCAGTGCTGCTTGGCTGGAGAAGCATAGGGTGTGGGTGGCATTGTCAGTTCCAGGCCATTCAGTCAAGGAGAAAGATCCACAAGTCAGCCTGTCAGATGGAGTCCCTGGCACAGTGCCTCTCCAGTTTTACTTCCCTTAGGGGAGCTTTCCTTCATCCTGAGTCCAGACAGAGTAAGACTCAGTTCATCTGGGAGAGGTGCCACTTCTGGCAATGCTGAGTAAGCTCTTCTGGGACCAGGCCTCAGCAAGAATGACAGCTCCAGACTGCAAGAAACCAAACCCACACCTGAAGGCACCGGGGAAGTACCCAAGCAAGTCGATTCTGGCACGGAGTCAATACCTGGAACACACAGCAACCCTGGGCAAGCTTCCCATTTGTACAGTTACTCCTATGGGCCAGCCCCATTTTGTGCCCTGAGGGGTGCTTAAAGCTCCAAGGGAAACTCACAGTCTTTCTAGTGACTAGACAATCATTTTTTTTGTCTGAAGAACAAAAGGGCAATCCCAGCTGGTGAAAAGTGACGGGGAATCCCACAGACGAAAGTAGCAACATGGAGCCTTCAGACACAGTGCGTATGAACATAGATCTCTGCCTGATCTCAGAGATATGCTTGTGTGGAAAGGGCAGGGTAGAGTTTGTCGTTGTTATTATTGTTGTTGTTGTTATTGCATACCTGGCCTCTCCCTGACAGTGAGTAACTGCCACCACATTCTGGATGCAGATAAGCATTAGTGTGGGTTTCAGCAAAACAAGAGCATCACTGTAATCATGATGGTTGGTCCTCGTTGTGTGATTCCAGGGATCAGGAGTGAAGAAAAATGAAGCTGGGAAGAAAAGAGGGAACCCCCATGGGAGTCCTTACACTGCGCAGCTGCTGGCCTACAACTCCACTACATGTACAACCTGCATGCACAGCCTCATAGTTGGATTTCTAGGAGCAGAAAGAAGAAGGGAGAATGTAATCATAGATCCTTTTTCCCTCTGCTCCACAGTTTGCTCAACAGGACAGTCTTTTCTCTTCCAGCCTTCTCCTGAGTGTGCACTAATCAAGGTTACCACAGCATCCCATGCCCCTGAGCTAACAAGGAAACCTCTGGTGGGTGGCACAAAGTTCACAGTAAGGACAGGAGGTTAAAAATCTTACACTTCCCCAAAGATTGTTTTCTCATCTATGGCAAGGAGATGAATAACACTGCCTGTGCTAGACCGATCAGATCCCAGAGCAAATGATTCATAGGTGTTTCAGCTCAAACCATGCTTGGTGACACTGGCAGATAATAAAGGTACCAGGAAGGGCTTGAGTGTTCAGGAGTGCTGACCCTGTCTCTGCATATGCCACCTAAGCTGAGACCTCTTTATGGGCTTCACTCTAGGCCCCAATTCTAAGGGCTTCCATAGTGGTCCTAAAGGCTTGCTCTAGTAGGGCTGGGCTTCTTACTCATAAAATGCACTTGGTGTCTGGGTTACCCTCTCAAGAGTAAAGCATTGAGAGTTTACACAACCAGTGTCACTTAGGATATATTTTGGTCCTGCAGCTTTCTTTTCCTGGAGACAAGGAAAGTAACAAAGGAGTTTTAACTCCTTGTCCTAGATCAGTTAAGTCAGGATCAGAGAGCGTTTGAAGCCATATTGCATATAGGTGGCTGAGCTGAGACTTGATCCTAGCCCAGCCCTTCCCCCTGCACTATTTCCTCATTCCCCATTCTCTCCTCCAGAAATGCACTCTACCTCACCTCTTGGAACTGAAGGACTCAAGAGATTCAAGTGTCCTTCTTCCTGCCCTGTTGTCCTCCGACTAGTGCCACGTTTTGTTAGACAAACAAAATGGATATAAGGCTGAAATAATTGTCTTCATTCTGAAACCAAGAGTTTTTTCAGATAACAAAATCTTCTGTGGCCCCCAAAAGGCTCCTGTCTGCTTCTGCTCACCAGTATGGAACAAGCCCAGGTAATTGCCACTTCTGTGTAAAGACCAATTTGTCTAGGGAAATGAACATGGTTGATGAATCAATTAAAACTCCAAGAGCAGTACACAGGAAATGAAAGAGAAATGAAAGCTCTCTGCCCCACCCTGCTTTCCCAAATGCCTGTGTCCTGCTTGACCAGGTAACAGTCTCCTTTCTCTTTGAGCATGACTCCAGCTTGTCTGTAGGGGGCTGAACTGACAGTCTGGCACTGTGGAGTTCTAGCTAGCTCCCCAGTGGATCCAGGTTCCTTAACTGGGCCAAACCAGGCCACAGGAGCTTCCCTGGGCATCTCTGAAAAGGAACATGAGCTGATCCCCTTCCTGCATAGCCTTGTACTGGGCACATGCTTATACTTCAAGGTATAAGAAGCTGACCTGAAATTTCCTCAGGACTGTCAGCACAGCTGGACAGTTAGGTTGACAGTAGATTCCTGGAAAGAGCTGAGAACCTGACTCTTTTACACAAATGCTGCTATGAATCAATGTTGTTGCCAAAGCCACTTGAGACTGGACAATCCCTTAAGTCCTGTCTGGCTTTTGGGACCCTATTTGCCAGCCCTGTACTCTTTCAGGCTATAACCCAAACTCCTGTGGTGGAGAGTGGGTTGGATAGCTGAAGCTACCTGCCATAGTGGTTTGCTCATTTGCATGGAGCCTTGCCTTTTTGGTCTGTTTCCTGTGGCTGGGACACAAGCCAGGCTTCCGAGCCCCTAAGCTCTGCCTGCTGGGAGTCCTGCACCTATGGGGAGGTGAGCACATGCATGGCATTGTGGGAAGCAAGGTTCTGATTATCACTACTTAAACAGGGTCAGTACTTCTCTGAACACGCTCCCTCACAATGGACTGAGCAGCATAGAAACAAAAGCATGCAAAGGCACAGATGACTAAGAAGCATGATTCGACTATTCTTTTCTTTCTAACCATGACTTCTGAGGCGAGTCTTTGTCTTTCCTTCAAGTAGGCATTGCTCATCTCTCAGAAGAAAGGTATAAGATACCCACCCAGACAGGAATGGCATTTGGGGCCCAGGGATCAGGGACTTGTTTCAGGGAACCCACTGCAGCAAGCTGGAGAGTTTCGAGAGACCATGGGGGCATTTGATGACCTAAGAAGACTTGCACAAAGAATTGAATACTCTTGGCAAAGAATAGAATCCAAAGAATGATAAGTTTGCCAGAGGTTAGATGTATCTATCACTGTTAGAATGACTGGGCTCTTTAAGGTGACTGAAAATTGGATTTTCATCTAAGAAGTCAAAGTTGCAGGTACTAGATGATACATGTTTTCTTGAAATTTACCTCTTAGCTTCTGGAGAACATAGAGCACATCTGATTTCTAGTCAAGGTCTCAGACAGAGTGTTCTGTCACTATACACTAACTAGATTTTCAAGTTTGGGAGTCCATTCTGCCTGTGGAAGACTGAGGTTGTGCATGATTGGGAACTGCTTGCTTATGCCACTGCCGTTGGACCTTGGCAGAGATCTGGCTTCAGTGTGGCTTGTCCTTGAAGGAATATAGATGCACAGACTACATGGAAGACATCTGCTGCTCCTGCATGTGTTGAACACAATGTTGTATCAAAACGAATACATCGTTTCCAAGACAAGACCTTTAGACCCCAGGAGAAAGAAAACACATACATTTTTAGTTGTGTTTCAACATCAACAGACTGAAAGTAGCTGGCTTCAAGTTCAATGAGATAAGCCCTGTGGTTGATTAGTAATGTCTGACAGGCCAATAGAAAGGATGATGGTATATGTTTAAGGATATCATTATCCCTGCTCGTGGAGATATATAGAGATCTGGAGGGTATGTGTTAAGGATGTAGTTAGGAGCATGGTTCTTAAAAATCTAGTGACTTAGCTGGGTACAGTGGCTCACACCTGTAATCCTAGCTACTCAGGAGGCTGAGATCTGAGGACCAAGGTTCCAAGCCAGCCTGAGCACAAAAAGACCTGAGACTATTTTCTCCAATTAATCACTAGAAAACAGAAAGTGGGGCTGAGATTCCAGGAGTAGGGTAGTAACCTTGAGCTGAAGAGCTCAGGGACAGTGCCCAGGCCCAGAGTCCCATGAACCACCAATAAAAGCATCTAGTGACTTTCCAAGGTCATGTCTCTAGGGTCTATAGGGTCCTCAAATCCTGCTCTTTTTGTGGGGGTAGCAATCAGGTAGCAGTACCAAGTGTTTCAGGCAGTCATGTTGCTGCCAAAAATGTCAGTGTGATCTGTGCTTTCACTGGTGATGGTAGCAGTGGCCCTGGATTTCCATGACCTGGTGATATAGGGCAAGAAATTTGAACTTTCCTATAGGATGAAAACAGTTACCACAATAAAAGACTGTGATCTCCATGTTCTGCAGTAAGTGAGGTTGAGTGTATTTCTTAGAATTCAAAGGGAATTGATATCCTATGAGATAAGCCATTTTTTTCCTAGTTGAAAAGCTTTCAATGAAGGCCACTACTTGTCCCTCACTTGCCAACTCTGCTATGACCAGATGAGTCTGTGCTCAGAAGGCTCTTAGGAATCAGACATCTACAACTCATAAGCCTGTTGAAATGTGTTGCATCTAGCCATGAAGATGCTGGCCCTATGGGGGTATGAGAAGTTCCTGGGCACTATTTGCTTCCTAGTGAGTCGTGGCCTCAAAAGTCTTGTGTAGTGTATTGGTTATACTCAATGGTTTGAACACAATATTTATTTCTATCCTCACTACAATGGCCTCTCCAATAGCAATGAAGAAATGAAGAGCTAGGTTTGGAATGTGACTTGGTGGTAGAGGGCTTGCTAGCATACATGAAGCCCTGGGTTCAATTCCTCGGTACCATGTACATAGGAAAAGCCAGAAGTGGTTCTGTTGCTCAAGTGGTAGTACTAGCCTGGAGAAAACTCAAGGAGAGCGCCCATATCCTTAGTTCAAGCTCCAGAAGTGGCAAAAATATATAAAGGTCTATATCCATAGGGGTAAAAGAAGGGTGGGGAATGAGCCAGGCATGAGAAGAGGGAATGTGTAAAGGATGGGAACATTTTCAGAAGAAAGAAAACAAAAAACGAAACCTGCTCCTGCCAGCAAAAAAAACTATGAGACAATAGATGGAGAAAAGGTATTGACAAGATCCAACACCCCTTTATACTAAAAGCTCTGGAGAAACTAGGAATCCATGGCACATTCCTCAGTATAATAAAGGCTATGTATGACAAACCCACAGCTAGCATTATACTTAATGGCAAAAAGCTAAAGCCATTTCCTCTAAAATCAGGAACAAGACAAGGATACCCACTCTCTCCAATCCTCTTTAACATAGTATTAGAATTCCTAGCCAGTGCAATAAGGCAAGAAGCAAGCATAAAGGGGATCCAAACAGGGAAAGAGGAAGTAAAACTTTCCCTCTTCGCAGATGACATGATTCTGTATTTAAAGAACTCTACAGACTCCAGTCCCAAGCTGCTTGAGCTGATTCAAAACTTTGGCAAGGTAGCAGGGTATAAAATTAACCCTCAAAAATCAACTGCCTTCCTTTATGCCAATAGTGAGAGGAACGAGGCAATAATCAGGAAAGAAAATCCTTTGGCAATAGCCTCAAAGAAAATAAAGTACCTAGGAATTAGCTTAACTAAGAATGTAAAGGACCTTTTTGATGAAAACTTTAAAACCCTAAAAAGGAAATTACAGCAGAACTAAGGAATGGAAAAACCTGCCATGCTCCTGGATTGGAAGAATTAACATTGAGAAAATGGCAATCTTGCAAAGGGCTATCTACAAATACAATGCAATACCCATCAATATCCCAATGTCATTCTTGAAAGAAATAGAAGAGGCAATCCAAAATTTCATATGGAATAATAAAAGATCCCATATAGCAAAAACAATTCTTAGCAGAAAGAACAACACAGGAGGGATTTCAATACCAAAATTTATTATGGAGCTATAGCGACCAAAACAGCTTGGTACTGGCACAAGAACAGGCCGGAAGACCAATGGAATAGAACTGAGGACCCAAATATTAACCCACAGACGTATGGCCACCTAATCTTTGATAAGGAAGCTGAAAAAATACAATGGAAGAACGACAGCCTCTTCAACATGTAGTGATGGCAGGACTGGTTAAGCACCTGCAGAAAACTAAAGTTGGATCCTTCTTTGCCACCCTTCACCAGGGTTTACTCCAAATGGACCAAAGACCTGGAGGCAAAAGCAGATACACTGAAAACTTTACAAGAAGGAATAGGAGATACACTAGATCTCTTTGGCACAGGTCAAAACTTTCAAAATAAGGACCCAGAAAAACAACAAATCAGAGAAAGTCTGGATATGTGGGACTGCATTAAACTGCAGAGCTTCTGTACGGCAAAGGATATAGCTAGCAAATTATCTAGAAAGCCTGCAGAGCGGGAGAATATCTTCACTAACCATACAACAGACAAAGGCCTCATAAAAATTAAATCATTCCAAAACTAATCTCCAAAGAAACAACCATCCCATCAAAAGATGGGCCAAAGACTTAAAGAGAGTTTTCTCTGAAGAAGAAATAAAAATGGCCTATAGACACATGAAGAAATGCTCGACATCTCTAAAAGAAATGCAAATGAAAACAACTCTAAGATTCCACCTCACTCCAGTTAGAATGGCCAGGATCAGGAAAACTAATAACAACAGATGCTGGAGGGGATGTGGCCAGGAGGGATCACTACTACACTGTTGATGGGAGTGCAAACTGGTTCAACCCCTATGGAAAGCAGTATGGCAGTTCCTCAAAAGACTAAACATAGAACTCCCCTATTGCCCAGAAATTCCACTACTTGACATTTACCCAATCGTCCAGAAACAAGGCCATACTAAATCCACTAGCACGACAATGTTCATTGCAGCACTATTTACCATAGCAAAGATATTGAACCGACCCAGCTGCCCCTCAGCTGAAGAATGGATCAACAAGATGTGGTATTTATACACAATTGAATTCTATGCTGTTGTCAGAAAGAACGACGTCGCCCCATTCATAAGGAAATGGAAAGACTTAGAAAAAAAAATCATATTAAGCGAAGCCAGACTCAAAGGAACATAGGCTCAATGGTTTCCCTCATTTGTTATAATCTGTAGAAACCTTAGGCTCTCCTAGCAGAGACTTACAATAGAGCAAATCCTAGACACATAAGGCCATATTGGATGACACTAACTGTAAGGACCTCCAGGATATAGAAACAAAAGCCATATAAGGAGTGATTGTTGCCCTTAATGTACTATGTTATCTCTCATCTCTTTTGCTGTCCCTTGGTTATCTCATATTGTTACAGTATTTCACCTGGTTATCTGATATATTGTACATATGCTTATTTGGTTATTTGAAATAGGATAGGGAAGGGGGGAAAAAGATGATGGGTGGGGGTGGGGGGAGGGAAATGGGGACCAAGACATGAGAAAGGGTATCAATGTATGTGAACTAATGCACCTTCTATCTGGTAAATATAATATAACCCTTCTATTAATTACAATAAAATATATGGAAAAAAGAATTAAAATAAAAAAGAAAAGAAAGAGGACTCAATAACTGCATACCCAAAGCTATGGACATGGTAATGGAAATATAAACATAACTATATAAACATAAAACCTATGACTCTATAGACATAATGTTTTATTTCATAAATTAATATGTTTCTATGACATACAAACCCTTAGCCTAATTGTGATTAGGTTCTAAATACTAAGTCCCAGTGATTGTAAATAGAGATTCCCTCCTTGTACACTTGTATGTTGAACTTGTCATTTAAAATATGATGTAAAAATCAACGTTAATAAATTCTTTAAAAAAAAGAAAAGAAAACTATGAGACAGAAACTTGGAAGAGTATAAAATTAGAGAAAGTTGGTCCTCTGTTCCCAGAGTGTGAGGTAGGGATGAGTACTAGAAAAGTCGCTCAGCATGTGTATCAGGAGCAGTAGTTAATCATCTTTTCCGAAGGAGGGCACAACCACCGTGAAGGAGGACAAGAGGATTGTTTGCTGGAGACACACCCAATTGAACAGTGAAACAGCTTACTGACAACCGAGATTGAACAATTCATAACTGATGCGGAGAAAGCCCTCAACTTTCTCCCTTACTGGGATTCCAGAATGCCAACATCTAGGCAAAAGAATATAATCTCCCAGGAGGGAGATGGGAGGGTACCACTATAGGAGGGCCTGGCCAATCCAAAAAACTGACACTTGAGAACTCCCAGCAAAGTAATGGAGCCCCTATCAGAGCATCCTAAAGTGAAGCTCATCACGTGAGAAGGCTTGCCACTGCACACAGATTCTAACAGCCTGATAGAGCCCCTATTCTTACTATGACTGGAGAGGCCAGAGGGTCCTGATAGGTGAAGAAAGCTTCTTAAATGAGAGACAGAGATCCAAGCCAACTAAAAAATAGACAAAAAGGAAGCAAAGACAACATAGGGAACTGAAGAAAATTCACAAAAACAGACGCTAAGGGAGAATCAGTTTCCTTGCCTTCTAGCTAAGGATATGAATTTGAAATTTTTGTGAATTTTCTTCATAGCCCTGTTGATGCTTAGGTTTTAGTCCGTCCACTGAGACTGATTTTATACTTCTGACCTCTAGAATTACAAGATAATAAATCTCTGTTGTTTTAAAATATATTCTAATATCCTTAGAAAGATAAGAGTAAGAATTATGTCAAAAACAACTAACTGCATACTGTATGATTCCAAATATGTGACACTGTAGGAAAGGGTGAAACTGAGCAGACAATAAGATCAGTAGTTGCCAGGGATGAGAGGCGTGGGGAGGGTGCATATACACAGAACACAGGATTTCTAGACCAGTGAAACCACTCTGTATAATACTATAATGGTAGAAACATGCCATTATGAATTTTCCCAAACCAACAGAAATTACAATATGAAGAGGGAGCCCTCATGTTAACTATGAACTCTGGGGAATAATGAAATATCACGATAGGTTAATTAATTCCAACAAAGGCTACAAATGCATCCCCTCCGCTGCAGCACATTGATACTGGGGGAGGCTATGCTGTGGGGTAGTAGGTATAAAGGAAATTTGTCTACTTTCTGCTCAATTTTACTATCAAGTTGCTTTAAATCCTATTAAATATAAGAAGAATAAGATGCTTTGGGAAAGATACAAACCAGAGGTCAAGACATGGCTCTTGGAAAATAAAACTAGTCTAGCAGAAGGTTTTTTAAATATATTTTTATTGTAATTACTAGAAGGGTTATATTTACCAGATAGAAGGTGCATTACTTCACATACATTAATACTCTTTCTCATGTCTTGGTCCCCATTTCCCTCCCCCCACCACCACCCCTCATCTTTTTCCCCCCTTCCCTATCCTATTTCAAATAACCAAATAAGCATATATACAATATATCAGATAACCAGGTGAAATACTGTAACAATATGAGACAACCAAGGGACAGCAAAAGAGATGAGAGATAACATAGTACATTAAGGGCAACAATCACTGCTTATATGGCTTTTGTTTCTATATCCTGGAGGTCCTTACATTTAGTGTCATACTATATGGCCTTATGTATCTAGGTTTTGCTCTATTGTAAGTCTCTGCTAGGAGAGCCCAAGGTTTCTACTGATTATGACAAATGAGGGAAACCATTGAGCCTATGTTCCTTTAAGTCTGGCTAACTTCACTTAATATGATTTTTTTTCCAAGTGTTTCCATTTTCTTACAAATGGGGTGATGTCATTCTTTCTGACAGCAGCATAGAATTCCATTGTGTATAAATACCACATCTTGTTGAACCATTCATCAGCTGAGGGGCATCTGAGTTGGTTCCGTATCTTTGCTATGGTAAATAGTGCTGCAATGAACATCGTTGTGCTAGTGGGTTTAGTATGCCCTTGTTTCTGGACAATTGCGTAAATGCCAAGTAGTGGAATTGCTGGGTCACAGGGGTGTTCTATGTTTAGTCTTTTGAGAAACTGCCATACTGGCTAGCATAAGTTTTAAAAGCACAAGTAAAAAAGTTGGAGATAGAGTTGAAGAAACATTACAGAAAGGAGTGCAAATTTACCAAGAGTTGAGGCACTGGAGATTAAAAAGATTAGACACTGAGGTCAATCCAAGAGGTCTAACATGAAAGTAACACTAATGTAAAAAAATAATAGTAGAACCCATACAAGAACACTTTTTGCCTAGCATCGAGTCCAAACAATTTGACATTAAAAAAATCCATCATGAAATTTAAAAACACTGGAAATAATAAGCAAATCCTAAAGCCTCTGAAAGGAGAAATGAAGCCAAATTCTAATAGTGGAGTAAATATACTTTGAGGTCTCTAGGATTGGGCCTCACATATGCTTCTTTTCATAAAGATATTTATTTTTTTTTTGCCAGTTGGAGCTTGGACTCAGGGCCTGAGCACTGTCCTTGGGCTTTCTCAATACTAGAACTCTACCACTTGAGCCTCAGCATCACTTCCGGCTTTTTTCTATGTATGTGGTACTGAGGAATTGAACTTGGGTCTTCATGCATGCTAGGCAAGCACTCTACGACTAGGACAAACTCCCGGCCCCGATATTTAATTTTTTATTTAATTTTATTGTCAGGATGATGTACAGAGGGTTTATAGTTACATCAGTAGGGTAGTGAGTACTTGTCTGGTTTGACATTATTACTTCTCCCATGTTTTTCTCCCACTTCTCCAAGTTGTAGACTTTATTTCCAACATATTGTCTTCTGTGAGATACTTAAATAGTATTCTCACTAAAGTGAGAAGGAAAACTCAAAAAGGAAAACTGTGATATAGGAAATAAACTGGTAAAAAGCCCCCAGTGGCAGGGCCAGCTGGCAGTGAACCTGGATTCCTGAAATTGGGGGCAGGGACTAGGAAAAAATAGAAGAGAGACAAACAGATGGGGTTCGGGAGGACTACTGCCCAAGCCAGCAGCCCAAGAAAGCTGTGAGCTTAAGACTGCAGCCCCGTTTATTTGCAAATCAAAGCTTATATACTTTCTTGAAACCAGGGAACTGCCAGGGGTTACATTCAGATGGTAAATCTCAGATCAGTTAAGCAGGACAAGGCCAAAAAACAATAAAGCAATAAAGCAATAAATCAAAGAGATCAGAAAGTTCACAATACAGACAATATAGCTCAGAAGTTCCTAGGCATGGCACCAACTTGCTTCTTAGTGTGGGTATCTTACTGTGATGTGCAGATTCAAGGGACAGCCTGGCTCCACACCATCCTGGCTCCCAACACCCCAGGATGACTTAAACATTTTGAAAAACTATGGAGTTTTCAAAAATTTTGATAAATAAATGATCAGCGTATTATGGAAAAGGGAAAAAAAATAGAGGCACCATTGGTCCAGGGTGAAAAGAAAGTTTCTTTGAGAAAATAGACCTGTATTTACATAATTGCAAGAGCAAAATACCACATTCTGAATTAAATAAAAATGGTGACAAGTTCATAGTAGGTATTTGGGCTAAGGAAGGAGTAGATTATATGAAGGCTGCCCCAATATGTTAAAGTGAAACAATTTTCTGAAATTGTAGCAATCCAAAAAAAATCAGTAGAAATGTATTATGTAGAAATCTGGAAGTGTGCACAGAAGCTAAAGAGTTACAGCAGTCTTTAGTGGCTTCTCTGTGCTGTTGGGATTGGGGGTGTTAGCAGTGGGGAAAAACAATGCCGATTTTTTTTACAAGTGTGATGTTTGAATTAACTAAAAACCATTTACAAGAGTCATCTTGATAAAAATAAAAGTATGTTATGTACGAATCTCTTGAACTTCATGATCCATCCAAATATATAAGTTATGTGATATTTGCATGTTTATTTACCAGTAAGATCGTAACACAACATAATAACTTATTCAGGTACTGGTCAGAAAAGATCTACAGTCTAGAAACATGAAGGGGCTTGTCAATGGCTCTAGTAGAAGTATGGCAGGGCAGGAATAGATACAGCTTGCTGACTTTCTAGCCTTTGCTGTGAACCCAGATCCTCCGAGAGCACAGACCGACTATTGCTCCCTAGTAGTCCTAAGAATCCCATATCCCATTGGGTCTGCAGTTATTTCTCTGAGGTAGATCTAATTAATATCTTCTGTGACAAGCATACTGAGCCAGAAAGGTGTTGAATAAGGGTTAAATAAGTGGTGAAAATGGAGGCCAGCCTTTTTGGATAAGAGTTCTGGAAGGGAAAAGACATGAAGGGGATGTTTTGAATTAAAGCTAGATTCACATGGAATTGTAAGAGAGAGCCCATGTACCCTCCACCTAGTTTCCCCAAATGGCAACGTCTTAACAATCTGTAGCATACATACTTAAACAGTCTGGTTTGGAGAGCCTGACCACAGGGTTACTGGGGATTACCTAGACCCCTTCCTGCAGTATTCATGTGGTGTTTTCATTTTGTCACTGTCATTGTGTATGTGTGATGTGTGTATTTTTAATGGAAATCTCATTTTAAAAAGTTGCTTCTGATGTTTAACACAAAAATGTTTTATTTGTCATACAGTATATGTAATAGGAGGAACCTTAGCAGTTTTTGTTGTTCTTTCCCTTTGAGTAAGGGTGGACAGTTCCCTCCCACCATGTTGGTCTGGTTTTGCTGTCAGAGTCCTCCCTCTGTGCAGAGTGATGGGGCTCATTGGCTCTTGGGCTACTGGTGGCCTAGAACCTGTAGAGCAGGCCAGCTGGTCCAGTGCCCATGATGAGGGCAGGGTGCTGGGTACCCTGGAGTGCGTGGCACAAAGTCTCAGGCCTAAGTCCCCGCTTAGTCAGGGCTGGTGCTAGCCACTGTTGTGGCATCAGTAGGTGCCCTGCAGTCTAAGTGAGAATGGCACTGCCTGTCACTTTGGCTGCACATGGAAAGGACACCCTTTTTCCTTCCTCCAATATTAGGCATTAATTTGACCCCCTCTCTTGGTTCCAAAGATCAAGGAATGTCAACGTTACTTTAAAGGACCAATGGGCCACCTGTGAACAAGGCCCCTTCCCCAGGATTCCTCTGCCACTGCAGGGAAGCCCCTGGCTGTCCTAGCCTTGAGAATGGTGTGAGGATCAATGACTGTGTGTATATGATGTGTTTATTGGTTCAGCTTTGCTTTTTAGTTTTTCTTTTTTCTTTTTTTTTCAGTACATACTTCTCATGTGTTACTCTATTAATTTTGTTTTTGAGAAGTTGGGTCTCAAAGTGTAGAAGAAAGAAGTCTCCATTGATGAGATGGATAGAGTAATTGGAAAGTGGTTGTGACAGTGGGACCTCTTTTCAAGGAACAGCACTGCTATCAGACTGGAAAGGAGAGCCTGGTAGGAAGGGAGGGAGAGGGGGAAGAAAGCACTGAGCAAATGGGGGGTTTTGTTGCTTTTTCATGTTTATTACAGAAATTCCTCTTGATCCTTGGGGAATCATGGCCTTTCAATATACGCACAAACTTTGAATTGTACCTACTAAATTATCGCAGGGGACTTTGGATACCCAAGGAATTCCAACTTTCTGGGATTACGGTAGTAATTCCAGCTGTACTCTGGACTTTATTTTGCTAACCTAACCCTACTTGAGCAACTGTAAATTACTGCTATATTAATGTTTTAAAGCACTGGGATAGTCTAATTCTAACTTGTAATTAATTATGTTTGCCAATTATCTGTTTGAAATAAATTTGTGTCTGAACAGCTATTGAAAATGTTAAGTCGTACCGATATTATTCATGACAGCTTTGTACTGTGGGATGTGCTTAATAAAAAAGCAAAAAGTTAAAAAAATCTGTAGCATAATATCACAACCAGGATAGTGATATTGTACAGTGAAGACACAGCACAATTCCATCATTACTAAGAACCCTTTGTATAGTCATACCTATTTCCTTCAGAAACAGCCCATACTTAGCCTCTGGAAATTATTATTCTTTTCTGTGATGTCGTCAACTTGAGAATGTTACACAAATGAAACAATACAGGAGGTAATGTTCAGGGCTTCACTTTTTTTTTGCACTTAATAATTCTCTCAGCAGGCAGGTAGATAGGTGTGTGTTCAATAGTTTTTTTTTTTCGTTTTCTTGCTGAGAAGAATTCTGTAGGAATAGATGTATCACAGTGTGTGCATTCATTTACTACTGAGTAGTTGCCTTAGCCTGTGACTACTTAACCCCTGAGTCCATTAATCCTTCAGTGTTTTCCAATAGGATTGGTGTGAGAATTCTATCAGTTCATATTTGGAAAGGTAGAGCAGAAACCAGAGCATGATACACTCTGTGTGAAAGTTGCTCAGAAAACCATCACTAAATGGCTTGAAGAAGTCCCAGATTTGAAGAAGCAGCAAAAACGCTTGCCTTCATGATGATCAGAAAGATTGCATGAATTTAGACTGGAAGTCAGAAAGAAACCCTTTCAGAGAGCTTGTGTGTCCAGTCTATTGAAACAAGTGCAAAGATGCTTGTCAATAGTCCTTATTTTTCAACTTTCCTTTGGTTTGGAAGCAGAAGCAGGGTTACCAGTTCTTTTCCAGTCTCTTAAGCCCAGGGTCCCTCCCAATGCTCTGGTGTCCAAAGCCATTCCTCACAGTGCAGCATGTGCTGACCTTCCAGGGCCTAGTCAAAACATCCACCCTGTTTATAGCAGGCATTACTAAACTGCTGAAGCAGACGCCTGCCTCAGGGGAAGCAGGGGCACTCTTGGGCTGCTCTCTGCTGCAGCTCAGCCTTCCGGAGTCCAAGTTCCTTGATAAGAGCACAATCTGATATAGGAACAGAGTGCAGTCTTGGCTCATCTGGCTCCATGACACCAATTGAAAGGCAACATTTGCCAATTCTAAACCCAGTGTGACAACTCACCAATCCCTGGTCCAAGCAGTCCAGTGGTCCCAGAGGGAAAAAGAGCAGCTGTTGTGTGTTTGTTGTGGCACTTAAACCCATTCGTGCCAAAGAACGACCAAGTAGAGAGGGGCTCTTCTCACAGAAAGCCCCCTTCCTGATCCTTCTCCAGGCCCTCCCTCAGACTGAGAATTTAAACTGGGAATTTGCAAACTGAGTTGCACAGGGGAAATCTAGGACCGAATCTGGGCCAAAAGGGTGGTGGTGCAAATTGCATTTCTCTGTTAATTGTCATCTGTTAATTACATTAGAAAAAAAGGGTAGAAGAAACAGCAGCTCTTTCTCCCACCCCATCCTGAGGAAACCCAAAGCTCAGTGTGCGCCCTGGCTCAGTGAGCCATACACAACTCCAAGATACAGAAGCACACACTGAAACACATCGCTAGCTATATTTAGAGATAATGGATTTTTTCTTTCTTAGGGCTTGATATAAACTTTGATTACATAGCGTTTCTTTAATTTGTTGCTATTCAAGAAAACCCTGGGAGCACTATGGTGAGGCATGCCTAGTTTTTTTTCATTTGCATTTTTCATTTGCATATTTTAATTTCCCTGACTACAGCTCGCCATCCATATGTGGACAGTCCCCGTGGGAGGAAAAGAATACTTTTCAGGATAAATAATATCTTTTATGGTTGGGGATTTGACCAACTGCAATTTATTCATCTAAGGGTTTGAAGGAAGTATGTGAGTCTTAGAGAAATTAAGTATGGCTTCTTCCCCATGCCAGGCTGCCCAGACCAATCTGAGCTAAAGAATGAAGAACTTGATAGCAGACCCCCAAAGAGTTTTTATCTTCTCCAATTTCTAGATTTCTTAAAATAAACAAGCCTTCGAAGGACAGGAAGGCCCTGGAAACAACTTCTCACTCTTTCTATGGCACGGAGATGAGCCACTGAGGCAGGAGTAGGCCATAACCCAAGAGTCTTTTTGTCTTTCCACTCAAGTGGACCATGCTGCATTGGTCCTTGGGGAAAAAAATCACAGCCCTGCATCTATACTCCAATTTAGAAAGATCTCTTCAGGGCTTCCCATTTTATTATTATGCAAAATAAACAAAATAAACCTGCCATCCATACTACTGGAAAATCGAAAGTGTGAATTTCATCTCCCAGTATAGTGTTATGTAACAATATGGAAAGCTGTGAATCAGTCTTTAACCTCCATAACAAATAAAACCAAATAAGCAATAAAAAGAAGGAAAACCAAGGCCAGGACTCTTAAAAAGAGGATTATGGCTAGGTGCTGATGGCTCAGGCTTATAATTCTAGCTACTCAGGAGGCTAAAATCTTAGGATTGTGGTACAAAGCCAACCCGGGCAGAAAAGTTCATGAGATGCTACCATTAACAACAAGAACTGGTACTGTAGCTTAAGTGATAGAGTGCTAGACTTATATAAAATGAGCTTAGGGACAGTGCCCAGGCCCAGAGTTCAAGGCACAGGACCCTAAAATTAAAAAAAAAAAGATAATCATGTTTTACTCCTGTGTTTACTATGTGGAAGCTCATCTATTGGCCTTCCTTAGGGATTGTGAGATATAACATTTGCTGCTAGGGGTCATGTTTCTCTAAGGACTTTTAAGTCTCAGGAGAAACATCAAGATTGACATTTGGGTTTCTTTGGTAGACAGTGAGGTGCAAAAATGTATAGCATTTATTTGTTTATTAGAAATAGGGAAGAGAAGGGGAAAAACAAGCTGGTCAAGAGGGGGTGGGGGAGGGAAAGTGGGGACAAAAACATGAGAAGGGTTATCAATGTGAGAGAAGTATTGTACCCACTCCACTACTTGAAGAATGTAACTGTAATCTCACTATACATTACCCAGACAGTGAACTACAATAAAAAAGGACAAAAAAAGATATATACAACACTTGTTCCTGCTTTATAGAAGTTACAGCATCGTAAGGGAGCCTGAGTTAACCAGCAAATATAATAATCCACAAAGAGCCAGGCCTTATTACGAGCCAGGGTTCTCTATCATCACAGAGAACCCAGAATTCTACAGATCATCTTAGTCTACGCACAGCTGCTATAACAAAACACCACAGATAAGGTGGCTTATATACAGGAGAAATTTATTTCTCATAGTTTTCAAGGCAGTGATGTCTGAGATTAGGCTACCAGCATGGCTGAGTTCGGGTGACTTCTTCTAGCCTGTGGGCTGATGAATTTCACTGTGGTTTCGGAGACATAAAAGTAAATGAGCTCTCTAGACATTCCTTTCTAAGAGCACTTATCCCATTCATGAGGGTTCCACCCTCTTGATTTATTTAAACCCCAAACTGTTCAACTCTAATGCTATCAACTAAGCTGATGAATTCTGGAGGAACATAAATATTCAGACCATGGCAGGAGCCAAGCAATCGCTTAGATAATTTTGCAACAGTTTTTTAATACATAGTATAAGTCTCTAGATGCAAAAACTAAAATGAAAACAGAAAACCAAGAAGCAAAATGAATCTGGGTGGAGAACTATTTCAAATAGCTTTAAAACATGGCAATTTGATTAAGCATCCTTAATTGGTTTTATCCTAAAGGGACAAAAAGAACTGTAAAAAATTTTTAAATGTTTTTTTTAAAATGTAATAATCATATGGTTTGTAGAAATGCTAGATGAGTTATTCTGAGATGTGTTATTCATGCATGTGTTGTGGGAAAACATCAGCTCAGCTGGTCTTATCCAATGGAAAAGGGTAAATAAGGCATCTTGTAGTTCTGAATGTGAATTGAAAGTAATAATGGATTGACTTAAGTTATCTTGAAAGTTTTTCTTACCTCTCTCTCTGAGAAGCCTTAGAAACAGTGGCAAAGCCATTAGCAATGATGATTGCAGTGACTCCATCTTGATTTTCAGATATCATTGTCCATTGAAGCAACTTCTCCAAGAACTTCTTGGACATGTGGCTGGTTCTAGGACTAGGCCATCAAGTGAAGCGGAAGGGTTTGGATTTTTGTTGTTGTTGTTATAAAAGAAATGAAACACCATATCAAGGACTATGAGGGCCATGGCAAAAGGACCTTGAAACTAGATTTTGTCAGTTCTGTCTGGCCAATGATATACTTTGAGGGATTGAAGATACGAATGATATAAAATGTTGATTGGGCAGATGCTAAGAAACCAAGTGTTTACTTAGAAAAGTAGTAAATAAAAGGGGAGAATAGACGGAGGGATGGTGATGTACACCTGTATTTCCAGCATGTAGGAGGTTAAGATCTGAGACCCTGTCTCAAAGAAATCAAGGGCTTGGGGGAGTTGTCTCATCAATACAGTATCTAGAATACAGAGCACTCTGGATTCAATCCCCAAGATGACAAAAAATGAGATGAAACATTTCCCTTGCTTTTTCTATACAAACTATACTTCAGGGCAGTCAAGTAGCTGATGATGAGAAATTTCTTTGTATGAAAGTATTACCTATCTGGGGCCGGGAGTTTGGCCTAGTGGTTAAAGTGCTTGCCTAGCATGCATGAAGACCCGGGTTCAATTCCTCGGTACCACATACATAGAAAAAAGCCAGAAGTGGTGCTGAGGCTCAAGTGGTAGAGCTCTAGCCTTGAGAAAGTCCAAGGACAGTACTCAGGCCCTGAGCTCAAGCCCAAGACTGGCAAAAAAAAAAAAAGAAAATATTACCTACCAAAGCAGTATGGCAGTGCCTCAAAAGGCTAAACATAGAGCTCCCCTATGACCCAGAAATTCCACTACTTGGCATTTACCCAACCATCCAGAAACTAGGGCATACTAAATCCACTAGCACAACAATGTTCATTGCAGCATTATTTACCATAGCAAAAATATGGAACCAACCTAGGTGTCCCTCAGTTGATGAGTGGATCAACAAGTTGTGGTATTTGTACACAATGGAATTCTATGCTGCTGTCAGAAAAAAAACCACATCGCCCCATTTGTTAGGAAATGGAAAGTCTTAGAAAAAATCTTAAGTGAAGTAAGCCAGACTCAAAGGAAGATAGGTTCAATGGTTTCCCTCATTTGTCATAATCAGTAGAAACCTTGGGCTCTACTAGTAGAGATCTGCAATAGAGCAAAACCTTGATACATAAGGCCATATAGTATGAAGCTAATTGAAAGGACCTCCAGGATATTGAAACAAAAGCCATATAACGAATGATTGTTGTCCTTAATGTACTATATTATCTCTCATCTCTTTTGCTGTCCCTTGGTTATCTCATATTGTTACAGTATCTCACTTTGTTATCTGATATATTGGATTTATTTGTATTTGGTTATTTGAAATTGGACAGGGAAGGGGAGAAAACCAAGATGGGGGGGAGGGGAGGGTAATGGGGACCAAGACATGTGAAAGGTATCAATATATGTGAATTAATGCACCTTCTATCTGGCAAATATCATGTAACCCTTTTATTAATTACAATAAAAAAATATATATATAAGAAAGTATTACCTACTAATAAATGAGGAAAGTACAATACACTAACATTTCTAATATAGTTCTAGTTTTATTTATATTCATTTGTATTTATAGAACCCACCTGAAAAACTACATCTCTGTCTATATATCTTATGAACATATATGTATACTAAATTATATATGTATAAAATATGTATTATACAAGTTATATATTATAAAATATTTATTTCTATGTTATTGTTATTTGCAAATATAGAAGCGGAGAAGTCTCACAATCTGTTGTTAGCAAAGAAGAAATTCGGGAAGAAATATTGTGGTTAAAAAGTCTAAGAATCAGAGAGCTGATAGGTCAGATTCCAGGTTTAGATCTGAAGACCTAACAACCAGGAATAATAATGTCAGGAGAAGAGACATATCTTAGCTCAAGTAGTCAAGAAGAGTGAATTTTTTGTCAGTCATAGGTCTTGAACTCAAGTTCTGGTCACTGTCTCTGAGCTCTTTTGCTCAAGGATAGTGCTCTACCACTTTAAGCCACAGCAACACTTCTGGGTTTTTGGTGGTTATTTGGACATAAGAGTCTCATGGGCTTTTGTGGCTGGGCTGGCTTTGAACTTCGATGCTTAGATCTCAGCCTCCTGAGTAGCTAGGATTACAGACGTGAGCCACTGGTGTTTGGTGAATCAGAATGAATTTAATGTACCCCATTTTTTGTTCTATTGAAGATGACCATCACCTTTCCTCAGTTCATCAAATCGAATCCTAATCTGTTCTGGAAACTTCCTTACAAACATATTCATAAATTATGTTCAATCATGTATCTGGGCAATCATTATTCCAGTCAAGATTACGTTTTTCAGCTGAGCATTATTGAGTCACATTTGTAATCCTAGCTACTTGGGAGGCTGAGATCTGAGGACTGTGGTTCAAAGCCAGCCCTGGAAGGAAAGACCCAGTGAGACTGTTACTTTCAATTAAATTTTTTAAAAGGGCAGAGGTAGAACTGTGGCTCAAGAGGTAGAGTACCATCTTTGAACAAAAAAAGTTCAGGGACAGTGCCCAGGCCCTGAGTTCAAGTCCCATATATTTTTTAAAATAATTTTTTATTATGATTAATAGAAGGGTTACATTATATTCACCAGATAGAAGGTGCACAACTTCACAAACATTGATACTCTTTCTCATGACATGGTCCCCATTTCTCTCCCACCCTCCTCCCACTTATCTTGATTTCCCCCCTTCCCTATCCAATTTCAAATAACCAACTAAGCACATATAAAATATATCAGATAACAAGGTGAAATATTGTAACAAAATGAGATAACCAAGGGATATGCCCCATTTATTTTTGATCCAAGCTCTATCTATGTATTCTAAATATAAATTCTATTCATTCTCAACAATTCATTTCCAGACATAGGGGTTTTTGTTGCATGGATTTACCGATTGAAAAGTTTTAATTTCTATATTGTACATTTTATCTACTTCTTTTGTGTGACCTTTAGTGTTATATCTGAACTCCTTAACTATTCCCTTGATCTCAAAGATTTGCTCCATGTTATTTTTTCTATAAATTTTATAGCATATCTTTTAATTCCATGATTCACTTTGCATCTATTTTTATGTAAGCTTTGGGATTTAGATCAAGGTTCATTTTATGGCTTACCGATTCTTATTTGCCCTAGTACACTTTGTTGAAAGGACCATTCTTATTTTGTTGAAATACTTCACAAATAATTTTGCAACATTGTCAAACATTGTTGATTCTATTATTTTTGAATTCTTCAGAGTAGATCATTGATCTTGTGTAATTGCAACCTTAGTATTAGGTAAAGTGATTCTTTTGCCTATATTCTTTGACAAGACTACACATGGCAGTTCCTCGAAAGACTAAACATAGAGCTCCCCTATGACCCAGAAATTCCAGTACTTGGCATTTACCCAATCATCCAGGAACAAAGACATACTAAATCTACCAGCACAACAATGTTCATTGCAGCACTATTCACCATAGCAAAGATATGGAACCAACCTAGATGTCCCTCAGTTGATGAGTGGATCAACAAGATGTGGTATTTGTACACAATGGAATTCTATGCTGCTGTCAGAAAGAATGACATTGCCCCATTTGTTAGGAAATGGCAAGACTTAGAAAAGATCATATTAAGTGAAGTTAGCCAGACTCAAAGGAACTTAGGCTCAATGGTTTCCCTCATTTGTCATAATCAGTAGAAACCTTGGGCTCTACTAGTAGAGATCTGCAATAGAGCAAAACCTTGATACAAAAGGCCATATAGTAGGAAGCTAAATGAAATAATCTCCAGGATATTGAAACGAAAGCCATATAATGAATGATTGTTGTTCTTAAGGTACTATGTTATCTCTCATCTCTTTTGCTGTCCCTTGGTTATTTCATATTGTTACAGTATCTCACTTTGTCACCTGATATATCAGATATATTTGTATTTGGTTATTTGAAATTGGACAGGGAATAGGGGAAAACAAAATGAGGGGGTGGGGTTCGGGGAGAGGGAAATGGGGACCAAGACATGTGAAAGGGTATCAATGTATGGGAATTAATGCACCATCTATCTGGTAAATATCATGTAACCCTTCTATTAATTACAATAAAAATATATGAAAAAAAGAATGTTCCATTCCATGTAAATATTAGAATAGGGTTTTATATGTGTACAAAAGCAAACCTTGCTAGTGTTTTGATGATGGAAACCATGCTGTCTGTATATTAATTAAAATCTTTTTGTTAAATCTTGAAATCTTTGAAGAGTGTATGTCTGTCTGTTTTAGATTACTTTGATTTCTTTCATAAGTCTTTTGTAATTTTTTGACATAGCGGTGCAAATTTGTTTGTGTATTTCATTTTCTTTGATACTGTTCTAAATGGTGCAGTATATTAAGTTCTAGTTGTCATGTATTTGTTGTTCCCATATAAAAATAGAATTGGATTTTTTTGTGTCTGTCATATATTTGGTTCCCTTATTAGTTCTTTGAGGGAGGGCTGTGATTTTGGAGAATTTCTACAAAACAATCATATCATCTGCATTAAATATAGTTTTCTTTGTTCGTTTCTACTAAGTATACCTTTTATTTTCTTCTTTTGCCTTCTTGACTTACTGAAGTGGTTAGTAATTCTATTAATATGTTGAGTTAAAATAGTGAAAGCTGATAGCATTGCATTGTTCCTAACCTTAGGAGAATTGGAATACATCCAGTTTTTCACAATTAAGGGATTCTACATTATATTAGGTATGCTAGTGGTAATACAGCTATGTTTTAGAAAGAATCAATAATAGAATTTTATACTATACCATTTTATATTTCTAATAAAAAGTTGAAATGCTCAAAACATGGGGGGGGTCGTAGGAAAAACGAGACAAAGATTTCTTCTTATTTGGACTTATCCAAATGCAAGAACATTTGCATGGAGTGAGAATCTGATGATAATAAGAATCATTGTTAATTGACTTGTGATCATGGCATATTAAATATGTTTTTCCAAAAAGCACTTATTCACACTCTGCGCTGAATCTAGATCTTCAGCGTTTCAGTCTAGTGCTCTTTCCCCATCTACTGCCTCTCAGCCAAAGCAGCCAAACAGAATCTCTGTAAGTCTGGCTGAAGCAGAAAGAACTGGGGAGGGGAGGGATTAATCTTTGGCCACAACAACTCACAGGAAACTGCCTGTGCCATCCAGCATATCAACTGCCTTTGCAAGCACCCGGCCCAGATGTGTCAGTCCTATGGACACAGACCCTTTTATGAGGCTTGTTCAATGGTTGTCTGTGAGCCCAGGGTTGCCCAGCCACCTCCTGGCCAGGGACATGCTGGCCAGCTGCCAAGCCAATGACAGAGTTCACACTCTCTAGTCTTTGCTCCACCTTCATGTTGACTGGAACGTCTCCATCTTTCAGAACATAAGGGGGGGACACTGCAAGCACAGTTGCTGGCTGGCACGGCTTAGGCCACTCTTCTTTGTATGCGAGCCATGGGCATTGGGCACTGATTTAACAAACATCTACTGAGAAGCCGCTAGGTGATGAGGCATGCACAGGTCTGGAGGGCAGGGCAGGGGAACGATGAGGATCCCTAGGCACAGCCTGGTACACAGCCACAGCAGATGTCGTGAAGGGATTAGGACAAGCATGGAAGGTTCTAGAAGGCAGGCCAGGGTTCAGTGTTGTGCAGGACATAATGGTATTGGGGAAAGTCAGGACCGCACAGGATGAAGGGAGTCAATAGTGGAAGATGGGGAAGAGGTGTTTTGTCCAAAATGGACAGTGGGCATCTACAAAGGGGAATGCAGGCAGCTGAAGGGAGGAGCGCGCAGTCACAGTGAGGAGGAGAGGCAAGTGTAGGTGAAGGGCTTGCCAGAAAAAGTAGTATTTTGAGCAAGAAAAAAATGATATTATCAGATGAGAGAGTGATATGGCCCAGAGTAATGAAGCAGTCAGATTCTTTTCTACTCTGACTATCCTATCCTTCATGAAAATACTCTGATAATATCTAGTAACTTACAACATTTCCAGAGAAGCAATTTGAGCCCTTGCCATGATGGATGGACTCATAAGTCATCCTGTGAGGGAATCTTGGAAAGCAGATATTTTATATCAAGTTGTATCCATTTCTCAGAGCAGACCAATGCCTCTATGCTACAGAACTCCTTTCTCTTCAGCCACAGTAGTATGGCTTTTTGGTCTTGTGGTGAAAAGTAGCCTAGATATTCATTTATGAAGGAATTTGAAACAAGTTTCAACATAACAAACTATGATACCAATGAAGAAGCATTTATTCGGAAGCAAACATTTACACAAAATGTCTTATTGGCTCTTTTGCCAAACTGTGTGGGTTATTCCCTGCTCCTAGCCCTATTTTATACAATAAGAAATCAAAGCTTTGAGCAACGAAATGTCTTGCTCAAATTTATATCTGGATATAGGAAATCAAAACAGTCTTCAAAGTTAGGATTGTGAAACTTTAAACTTCATGCTCTTCCTACTGTATAACACCTTAAGACATACTGTATTTTTTAACATTATGTAACTATTGATTCATAGGAAATAGTAATTTCCTGTATCCTTTATCAAGTTTCCTCAAACAAAACGGTGCTACATGATGCTAACTAAAGTATAGCATCAAATATAGAGATTGATTTTGGCACACCTTGTACAAGATTCGATGACATTCCAGCACATGTGTGGACTTCTGTAATCTTTGCTTCAATCAATATCCAGAACTGGTCGATCACCACACACACCCTCATCTTCTACTACACACATATGTTCTCTCTCCTTATCTCCATCCCTCTCTTTCATGCAAATTGATTATTGTCGTCCACTTAGTATAATCCCCTTGACACTTATCTAAATTGTTACATGTGCAAGTAACTAACTTTTGGTTATTGCTGAATTATATATCGTAGGATGGATATACCATACTGTTTTAAGATCAATCACCCAGTGAAGGACGATTGGGTTATTTGCAGCTTGTGTTATTATAACACACAACACTTTGTTAAAGTAAGTTCTCCTGTCTTGATAAATGGCCAACAAAGCAACTACTGAGTTATTTATCACTTATATATTTAATTTTATAGGGAATAGTGAAATTGTTTTTCAGATTAGCTATTTTACACTCTCACCAACAATGTGTGAGTGATCTACTTTTTCTGTATCTTCTCCAGTATTTGGTATTGTCAATATATTTTTTAACTATGCGGGTAAGTAAGAAATAATGATACTTCTATTTTAACTTACATTTATGATGGGGACTACTGATACTTTGCTTATTTTCATGTGCTATTTTGCCATCTATGGATTACCTTCTGGGAAATAACTCTTCACAGCTTTGGTTTATTTTCTAGCAAGAGTGTTGATGTTGACCTTTGAGATCATTAATATATTCTAGTTGTAAGTCCTTTGTTGAGGATGCAATTTGTAAATGTTTTCTTCCAGTCTTTTCATCCTCTTAATATCACCTTTCATGAACAAAGCATTTAGTCTTTGTGTGATTCAATTAATTTCTGCTCCTGCTCCTCCTGCTCCTCCTCCTCCTCCTCCTTTCCTCCTTCTTTCCCCCTCTGTCTTCCCTCCCTCCCTCCCTCCTTCCCTCCCTCTCTCCCTCCTTTCCTTCCTTCCTTCCTTCCTTCCTTCCTTCCTTCCACCTTCTTTCCTTCCTTCCTTCTTTCCAATTATGGGTATTAATCACTTCAGAACCAGCTGCGGAAAAAAGTATACTTCCTCCATTGAATTGTTTTTTGCAATTCAGTATTAGGTCTATTGAGCCTATTTATTTGTATGTGTATATTTTTTCTCTGTCTCATTCATTAGTGTGTCTGTCCCTGTGTTCAAACCACATAGGTTATAATATTGAACAAAGTAAGTCTTCCCACAAACTATTTTTTTCTAAACAAAACCTTAGTAGTTTAGTTTTTTTTGTTTTTCATGATAATGAAAATCTGAATACTGATTTTCTTTATGATAAGATTATCCTGCTCAGATTTTGGTGTGAGTTTTGGTAATAAACGTCTATAGCAAAACTGCAATATTTATGGATTCATTACACATGGTCTTGGCAATGCATGGTCAAAATAATACAAAAATTAAATTTTCATGCACATTATATAGCTCAAGTGAGGCAGAGAAGCTGTCATTCAGTCCTGAGTTGTTGCCAGTTGACTTAAATCTTCATCTGTTTCCCTGCCTGAAATTTTGTAAAAATATGCCCCCAAAATTGTGCTCCCAAAGCAAGGTAGATATTGATGTGCTAAAATTGAAGTGATAAACTGATATTTTAAAATTTGTTTTAAAAGTGGTACATCTTTTATGGAAGCTGAGTACTGTTATATAACAAAATTAAAGTGTCTGTATTATAGTAACAAAATCTATCTTGAGCATTCATGGTTTATTTTCTCAGTATCAATCTCCTTGGAATCATACACTGGCAGATATCAGTCAATGGTCAGTGGGCATCTTGACCATATTGAGTCTTCTAATTTTTTAATATAGTATGCTTTTCCCCATTTGTCTAGCTCTTCTCTGACTCTTTTTAGCGTTTGTGTACTTTTCTGCATAGAAACACACTTGTGCTTTTAGATATACAGGAAAGTATTTTTGTTGAATTATTGTATTTTTGTTATGATTTTCTCCTGTTTGTTGCTAGTGTATTGCAGCAGTATTTTTGAGTGTTAATCTTATATTCTGCAGCGTTACTGAAGTCACTCAGCACAACGTTTTGTAGTTGCAATGGAATTTTAAATAGAGGCAATCATGTGTCTTGCAAATATTGAACTTTCTTTCTCCCTTTCTGGTCTGTATTACATGCATTTCTCTTCTTTTCTTTATTAAGCTGTCTAGGACCTGTAATAATATAATTGAAGAAGAGTCATAATTAAAAACATCTTGCTTAGCCCATATCTTTGGTGGAAAATAGTAGATCTAGCATCATTAAGTATGAATTTATGTTTTGTACCTTTGGTCTTTAACCACTTGAGTAAGTACCCTTTGTTTTAATCTACTCAGAGATGATCTGCTTGTAATTCAACTGCATTAATGACCTACCCTTATGATTTTATTTGACTTTATCTCCTATCTCTACATACAGACACACATGGGGCTAGGATTTTAATGCAAAAATGTGGGATGAAAAACTTTAGTTCATAACGCCTTCTGCTCCTAATTGCTTAGAGCTATTTTTTTAAAGCACCGTAAATGGCTGTTGAATTTTGCTACATGGCTTTTTTGCATCGATCAATATTATTTTTCTTCCTCAGCCTGCTGATATGATCAATTATATTGATTGTGACAAATCAAACCAGACTTGCATACTTAGAGTAACTGCCCAATGATAGTGTATAAAACCTTCCCTAGATTGCTGAGTTCTATCACTAAAATAGTTTAAAAATGTATTTTGATCATATTCAAATATTTTAGGCACATATATGAAAAAGGAACAAAGGAGCTCAGTGAGATTGATTTGAGAAGGGGAAAGGGGGAGAAGAGAAAATGATGGAGGGGTTGAGTTTGATCAAGGAACTCTGCATGCACATATGGCTTTCTTGAAATGAACCGCCTTGTACGCTAATTGAGGCTAATAAAAACATGGGAGAAATGAATATAGCTGCATGAGAAATACTGGTATGCATTATTATTTCTTTAATACTGTATTTTTGTACCTTTATTCTGGACTTAGATGGATTTGGGAAAGTTTTCTTCTCTTTTCTTTTTTGGAGGAAACCATATCAAATTGCTCTTCGTCTTTAGACTTTTGGTAGAATGCTTCAAATGAAGTATCTTTCCTGGGGAATATTTAAACTATGAATCAATTTTAATTTTTGGTGGTACTAAAGATTGACCTCAGGGCCTCACACTTGCTTGACTTACTTGTTTGGCTCCATTTAATCACTTGAGGCACATTTCCAGCCCAGACTTTTTCTGCAGATTTTGGATATGGAGGCTTAGAACTGTTCTACCTGTACTGGTATTGAATCATACTCGTTTGGATCTCAACCTCTTGAGTAGCTAGGATCATAAACACGAGTTGTTGGTGTTTGAATCTAATTTTTTTATGTCATCATGCCACTTCAAATTATTGTATTTACATTGGGTATGTTTTTGGTAGTTTACTTGTCTAAAGACTTGATTTATTTTATCTAAGCTGTCAAATTTCTGTGTTCTAGTAGAATTGATCATAGTTTTCCTTTATCATTCTTTTATGACTTCATGGGCTATAGTATATCCCATTTCATTCTTGATAGTGGTAAATTATGTACTCTGTTTCTTGTTTTGTCAGTATTGTAACACATTAGTCAATTTTATCAGTCTTTTCAGAAACTTGCTTTATGTTTGAATTTTGTCTTTTATATTATTTGTAATTTTCACTAATTCCTGTTCTATACTATTTTCCCTTCTTTTTTTGGATTTATTTTGCACTCATTTTTCAGCTTTTAAAGTAGGACAATTGATTTGAGCAAGAAATTTTCCTCGTTGTGGTTTTTTTTTTTTTGCCAGTCTTGGGTTTGAGCTCAGAGCCTGAGCACTGCCCTTGGGATTTCTCAAGGCTAGAGCTCTACCACTTGAGCCTCAGCACCACTTCCGGCTTTTTTGTATGTATGTGGTACTGAGGAATTGAACCCGGGTTTTCATGCATGCTCAGCAATCGCTCTACCACTAGGCCAAACTCCCGGCTGAGAAATTTTCTTTTTATGCACTGCACTCATTTAGTGCTAGGAATCAATTACACACAACATATTATTTTTTATGATTTCAGTGATTTAAAACGTGTTGAGGGTCTTTTTTTTGCCAGTTCTGGGGCTTGAATTCAGGGCCTAGGCACTGTCGTTAAGCTTTCTCAAGGCTAGTACTCTATTTGAGCCACAGCACCACTTCTGGGTTATTCTGTGTTTGTGGTATCAAGGAATCAAACCCAGGATTTCATGTATCCTAGGCAAACATTCTACCACTAGGCATAACTCCCAGCCTTCAAAGTTTGTGTTCTAGTGTATGTTCTATTATTGTGAATGTTCTGTAGTTATTAGGGGGGAATAGGAGGGGGGCAGGACTTTATTTATTTATTTATTTGTCTGTCCTTGGCCTTGAACTCTGGGCCTGGGCAATGCCCTTGGGCTTGCACTCAGGCTAGCATTCTTCCACCTGAGCCACGGCACCACTTCTGGATTTTTCTGTGTATGTGGTACTGAAGAACTGTATCCAGGGCTTTGTGCATGCTAGGCAAACACTCTGCCACTAGGCCATGCTCTGAGTCTGAGACTATTTTTGTTTCATTCCTGAACCATATTTTAAATGTATGTGGTGTACTAAGTTGACCTTTATATTCTACACTGAAAAAACTGGTATACCATTCCTTCAGCCTTTCATAATTTCTAAGATAAATGTACTGGTGGGCTTTGTGGTTGTTGTTGCTGCTGTTGTTTTCGTGTGGGTCATGGGGCTTAAACTCAGCCTGGGCGCTGTCCCTGAGCTCTTCAGCTCAAGGCTACCACCCCTATACCTTGAGCTACATCACCACTTCCCATTTTCTAGAGGTTAATTGGAGATAAGAGTCTCAAGTCCTTTTGTTCCCCAGTTGGCTTTGAACCTTGATCCTCAGATCTCAGCCTCCTGAGTAGCTAGGATTACAGGCATGAGCCATCGTGCCCTGCATTGCATTAAAATTGTTTTTCCTTACTATGAATTGAGTGTTAGTGTTTTTGTGCATTTATATAACTTACATTAATTCCCAAGGTGTTGGTTTTACTAGGTGAAGTCTTTAGAAAGGTAATTGGGATATGATGGCAGAACTTTCATGAATGGGATAGGAAAAGGTACCCGGGGTCATGTTCAGTCCTTCTCCTCCATGAGAGGACACAGAAAATAAAGATGGTTATTTTCAAATTGTGAAGATGACCCCTACCATAACCCTACTATGGTTACTCATGCAGCCTGTAGAATTGTCTCATATACATTTCTGTTGCTTAAGCAGCAGTTTTTAGAATTCTCTTGAGTAGCCTGCTTGATTTAACCACTCCCCTATACGTAATAAATGTGATATTTCCCTGCAATAGTTAACATTTTTTCTTTGTTTTTAGTTTTATGAAATCTAAGTATGTTGTGGCTCAGCATGAATTTCTTTGAGTTTATTCTGCTTAGATTTTTCCAACTTCTAAAAACTTGGGAAATTTTCATCCCTTATTTCTTTCACATATTTTCAGTCTCTCTTTCCTCCGCCTCTCCTCCTAAGGCTTTGATAATAAGCATATATGATCTTTTTTAAAAATTTTTCCTGCATAGTCTTGGAGCTCTGTTCACTCACTTTTTTCTGATGTTTCTATCTGTTCTTTAGATTAGGTAAATAATATTGGTCTATCTTCAAATTCACTGTTTCTTTACTCTGTCCTGTTCATTCATTTGTTGAGCCCCTCAACTGAGCTGTTTATCTCAGTCATTGTATTTTACCATTCTAATGTAATTTATTGGCTATTTAGTTTTCTACTTCTTCATCAGAACTTTGTTTTCATTTGTTTCAAGAATGTTCATAATTGTTCATGGAAGCATTTTTTATGATGGTTGCCCCCCAAATCCTTGTCAGATAATTGTAACATTTCTGTCATCTAAGTGTTGACAGCTGTTGATTGTCTTTTCTCATTCAAATTGTGATTGACGTAGTTCTAAGCATGCCAAGTGATTATTGAATGTATCCTGGGTATACTCAGAATATCATGTTGAGATTTTGGATTGTACTTAATTCTAATTTTTGCAGCAATTCAATCTGTTGAGGTGTAGTATGCAGGCCCAGGTGGTGGTAGATACTCTGGCTTTGCTAATAACACCCTGCGCAAACATTGTCAGATTATAGTACCTTGTACTGGTTTCTTGCCAACAGGTGGAGTTAACTCATTTACATTAAAGCCATATTTGATTAAGTTACAACTGTGAATCCCTTTTTACTCGTCCTTTATTCTCCTTACTCTCATCTTCTCTATACACTGGGCTTTTGGATGGCATGCTTAATTATCTCTTGGGTGACTGTTTCACAAGAGGACTTCATGTGCAATCCTAACTTCTTCAGCAGTAAAGTGTTCTGAATGTTATGCTTTTTATCAGGGTTGTCTAGTCTGCAAAAGAGATTCTGGCTGCCATCCTGTTGTCAGCTATGTGGCATAGCGTTCCCAGCTAAGTGATATAGTGCAATAAGTCTAGCTTTGGGTACCTAGATTTGAATTTCATCTCAACCCCTTACTTGCTATGGACCTTTAGACAATCACTGTTCCTTGAGAACCACAAACTGTAAGCCATGATGGGACTATGCTAGGCCAGTCTTACTGAGAGCCACACATGTTGGTGGATACACTGTAACAAGAGTAGTATATGGGAGAAGCAATGTCCAGTGAGGCCTTGTTCCTCCCTCACCCCTAGAATCCAATAGTAACAGAGGGCCTGTGTCCAGCTGGTGAGACACTCTAACATGTAATATAGGCACTATGAGTGGGTTTGATCAAAGACTTAGCCAGTACTGCACCTTGAGCCCATCTGTTCCCAGCTTGAGATACCAAGGATAGTGTATCCAGCAGAGACCCAGATTGCCTGTCAGATCTCCATGGCAAAAGTGCAGAGATTTCATGTCATTGCCACAGGGCAAATATGGGCCAGAAGAAGGGATCGTGCTACAAGTTACCTTACTAGGAAGCCGAAAAGAAAAAACTGATGGGGGAGTAGGGGCTATTGGGGATTGCAGTACCTTGTAGATGGGACTTGCTGGGACTTTAGACCTAGAAGGCACAGTGAGTCTTGCCATAGAGCCTCACCAGACTACTCTATAAAAAGTGTCGTGTCCCCTAAGAGTTAAACAGGAAGAAAATCCATCATTCTAAACCAAAAAACAGCAGAAATTTCCTGAAGGAGCAGAAATCTGAGACAGAAGAGATTTTACCAGATCAGATATAAGCTTTTTAATTTGCTAGCTGATATCTTTAAACTAATTTTCAAAGAAAGAGAACAAAGAGCCAACAGGGCCTCTGGGGGCACTCGTTTTCTAACTGAAAAGTGCATCAGCTTGGGTGACTGTAGACAGACCCACACCTGCAGTCTTAGTCCTGTGGGATTGAGGCACACAAGGGACAGGTTGGTAGGGGAGAAGAGGATACAGGAGGCCAGTGGCAGTAATGGGAGCTACTTGCTCTTTGCCTTTAAGAGCTATTTATCATCTTAGTGCTGCTTCTTCTAGTCTTCTGGACTCACACAGATAGAAATCCCTGACAAGGAGGCATTTGACACATACAGGAAGGACATATGGGCCTAAGGCCTGAGTGAGGTGTCTGAACACCTGGAAGTGAACCTCGGCTCCCCGCTTTCCTCTCCTGTCCTGATTATTGATAGGACATAGTAAGGCCAGGGCCCTCGGTTTTGAACTTTTCTCAGCTGACCTCCCAAGCACTTATGTAAGGAGCAGAGGGAATGAATATGTTCTGGCCACTAAAGACACCTGACAAGTGATTCAACCCCGAGTTAATGAGCCTGGCAAGCCTACTACCTCAGCTTGGGGTAGAACTGCTCCCTGAAACTTACTTTAATATCAAACCCTAAAGTTGGTTAGAAACCATCCTGCAAATGCCTTTTGAATTTTCTCTGAAACTCTTGCCTACCATTCTAAGAAGTATCTTAACTTTAAGTCCTCAGGTGAACAAATTGTGTTCCTCTCTGAATATGAGATTAGCAGAGAAAATTGTCTCTTCTTTTCTCTGCTGCTATAAACTCTGGCATCTATGTGATAGGCATTGTTTTGCTTTTTGTTTTTTTTTTCTTGTCACTCTGGCTAGCAGTGAACTTCTGCATACATGTTATGTTTAGTCTCCAAATTATGTTCACCTTTGGAATTCGCAGGATCTTTGCTTCTTTTGCCCCATTTTTTTTCTTAATATGTTTATTTTATTAATTTAGGACAATACTACCACTCCTTTGTCAAGTTAAAGTGAGGCTCTACCAACAATGCTTTTTGGTAAAGTCTAGGGCAATAATCATAAACTAGCTGTGTGATTGGATCACAGAATATTACTGTGTGGTATAGCAACTCCAGTATTATGAATACTGAGAGAGGGAGTCCACGGAGCTCCCTAGAAGACATGATGGAGTAACTGGTCCATTGTACATGCTTACAGCATTGGAGAAAGGGGCCACAACTCCCCAGCTTTCTTTCCCCAACCAAGAGAGGGGATAAAACTTGTTCAAGCTTATGGTCCAAGGTAATATCAAAATGAGAATGAATATTTCCTTACTTGTCAGTCTGTTTCACTTAAGCCCTTTTCCTCTCCAGTTTCACAAATGACAAAACTGAGGCCCAGAGAAAGCAATTAGTTGGTGATAACTCTCTGGTCATAGAATGAGTCTACCAAGGAAGCTTAATTTCCTTTTGTCATGTTAATGTGTGCAATACACCTAGCAGAGAAAATGCACTCTATTCTGAGGCAAACCAGACTCTGGTTTTCACCATGCAAATGGAGACATAGATTAAGTCACAAAATAGTTTGATCTATGTCACAGTGAATATGAACAGCAGTCAGATTCAAGCAGGGGATTCTGGGAAAGCATTATAGCAGATTTAAGTTCTTCATTTTTTTTTGCCAGTCTTGGGCTTGAGCTCAGGGCCTGAGCACTGTCCTTGGACTTTCTCAAGGCTAGAGCTCTACCACTTGAGCCTCAGCACCACTTCTGGCTTTTTTCTATGTATGTGGTACCGAGGAATCGAACCCGGGTCTCCATGCATGCTAGGCAAGCACTTTAACCACTAGGCCAAACTCCCGGCCCCAGGTTCTTCATTTTAAAAAGCAGTTGGGAGCCACCATGGGAGTAACTTTCTAGTCTGATTTGGCACTGAGTAGAAGGCATTATACCCTACCTTTGCATTCATACAGGTACCAGTGGTCACTGAGCAGTTTAGGTAGCTGTGCCAGAATGGAGTGGCAGGCCTTAGAAGTGTAGGCTAAATACCACCCAGGGGACTAGGGTTGGCATTGGCAAATGAACAACGTACTCCATGCTGCTCTACTCCTCACACTTCCTGGAGAGCCTTATGACCTGTGGAGTGTCCCAAGTAGTGAAGGATACCAGTGAAAGTGGGATTGGACTCTGACACTGGAGAACGGGAGCTGGGTAATTACTCCATTAGAATTCAAGAAATAAAATATATTTCCGGTGATTAACTGGGTTTATTTATAGACCATGAGGACTGAACTATGATATTTATAGAATGTCATCGCATTAAGCAGTAATAGCACAATTACATGTTTATGAAGTCATGGGTTTGCAATTTTTCCTAGAATTCTCTGACATTTAGATCTGGAAATTCTACATTTTAACAAGCTAGAACAGCAGCTATTTATTTAAGGATGAACAGTAGAAATGGTCTTTTCTGTAACTCTTTTCACTCCAATAGCCAGAAATACTCCAATTCATTTTGATTTTACAGAAAAAATGACATAAGGTACAACAAATAACATACTTATTTTTTGGAGCTCTGATTTCTTTCTTAAATAGTGCCTTTCATTGCTTGGGATTCTTATATGCTTGAACCTTTATCTTTAGGATTTAGTGTGATGTTTTCCTTCTTTCTGCAATGATTAAGCCAGGTTAAGAGACTAGTATGTATGTACTCGATATTCAAAATAATATAGTGCATATGAAGTGAGATCTCACATGAGGGGTTCAAGTTGCTTTAATTCATCCTGTCACGCAGGGTGTGACAGTGAGAAAAGTGGGAATTCTCTTGTGGTTATTGATCATAGTGGCAAATCAGCAAAGCCAACTGGATTGCCCTACCAGGGAAAATTCTAGAAACACTTTTTAGGTTTGGTTGCTGGTCCTCAAGCTCTGGATCATTAATTTGGTAACAGCCGTTTTTACACAACTTAAATCCCCTCCCCCCCAGGCTTGTGCATACCAGAAGTGCTAGCTGGTCATATGGTCTATAGTCACTTGGAGATAGTGATGTGCTGATATTGTTAGCTATAGTCTTGGTATGAATAGTTACATCATTGGGGCTGCTTTTAAGCTAGCAACACATTGTCAATAGCCACTGATTCCAACATTTCTGATGATTTAATGATCATCTTACAGAAGCAGCAGAGATTAGATGCACTGGTCCACTTCCTGGGCTTAAATCATGAGCTAGATAGCTTGCAACAATGTGGGAGTCAGGACTTCTTGTCCAGAAACAGTTCTATTGGATCACCCTTCTTATTTCCTTCTCTGAACATCCATTTTCTAGATGTCAGATGATAAAAGTTGTCTTTGTTTTGTCTGCTTCCGACACATTGGAATGTCAAGAGCTTATGGTCAGGGAAGTGCTTAGAAAATATGACAACTTCTTCTTTTCCTTCCAACTCCTCTGTGAGTTCATTTAACACCTCTCTGTGCCTTTTTATAACTTGCTTATGTTTGCAGGTAGCAAACTGTGTGACTCTCTTCAGAGAGAAAGTCCTTTGTGACACTAGCTGTGTGTCTCAATATTTAAAACATGAGTATTCTAGCAAGTAATCACATACTGACTAGCCAGGGAATCCTATTGGAAGTTTGAAATCATTTATTAGTGTATGGAGTGCCCCTGGAGCAGGGCACAACACTCAAAAGTTCAGTTTCCTTAGCCTAGTCCCACATCACCTCAAACAGAACACTGTACCTCCTAACTTTTAGTTAATTAGCATACCAATTCACTTAGCCCTATCCTAAGAACTAATGTCTGTCTCAACAAATGCCCATTTCCTCATCAGAGAACTGAAGGCTTGAGATTTCTGGGTCAGAGAAAAAGGACCTGTTGTTAATACCTGCCATGGGGCAGGCCTCTATGGTAGCACCTCATTGCTTCGTTCCCACAAGAAGATAGATGATGCTGGCAGTCTGCCCTTTACACTTCTGTTTCCTATCCTGGGGCCCTAGCTCTGGTTACTGCACATCTACTGCAGGACCTCCTGAAGGCATGCTGTCACTTAACAAGGTCTCCTGAGACTTGTTCCTTTTGTTAGTGTTCATCATCTCAGTAAATAATCCTTCATCTGCCCTGTTGCCCAAGTTGGAATCCTGGCAGGCATCCTGAAATTCAGTGTCTCCTGCATTTCCACCAGCTAGTTAGTCAACTTAGCATTCTGTCCATTTTATCCCTGTGTCTAGGATCTGTCTCTAGATTCCCAGGCCTATTGCCTAGGCAGGAGTTTTGTTCAGCACTCATTCGGCCTGTAGTCAAATCAGTTTATGGTCTCTGTCCCAGCAATGTGTTGTCTGACATGATCTTTCTAAATTCCGTTTTCCTCCTTTCCCTCTCCCTCCCTCTCCCCCTCCTCTTCTACCTCCTCCTCCTCCTCCTCCTCCTCCTCCTCCTCCTCCACTCCTCCTCCTCCTCCTTTCCTCCTCCTCCTCCTCCTCCTCCTCCTCCTCCTCCTCCTCCTCCTCCTCCTCCTCCTCCTCCTCCTCCTCCTCCTCCTCCTCCTTCTTCTTCTTCTTCTTCTTCTTCTTCTTCTTCTTCTTCTTCTTCTTCTTCTTCTTCTTCCTCTTTTGTGGGTCATGGGGCTTGAAGTGAGACTAGGCTCTGTCCCTGACCTCTTCAGCTAAAGGCTACCAGCCTAACCCTGGGCCTGGGCATTGTCCCTGAGCTCTTGAGCTCAAGGCTACTGCCATATCCCTGAGCCAAGCCCCATTTCCCATTTTCTGGAGGTTAATTGGAGATAAGTATCTCAGGTCCTTTTGGGCCTGGGTTGCTATGAACCTTGATCCTCAGATCTCAGCCTCCTGAGTAGCTAGGATTACAGGTGTGAGTCACCACTCCCTTCTTACTCTCTTCTTGGCTTAAAACAGTTCTAGGGCTTTCTACTGTGTTTATTTTCTTAAGCAATATATATCATGTTCCAAGGTTTCAATGTCTATTTATCTGCTCATGATCTGCTCACATCTTTATCCATAGCTCTCAGCAACAGGTTCTATATTATGAATCATCTTTGCACGCCATATGGACTTCTCAACCTACATTTTCTTGATCTGAATGCATTTCCCTTCCTTAGGTCTGCCTCTTCCCCAGTGCGTCTACCGCAACATGAGTTGCCATCACATCATCAGCCACCGAGCAGGTCAAACCAGAGATGAAAGCCATTGTTGATGCTTCTGTCTCATGCATTTGGTACTTTGTATTCTGGCTTGTAATCATGTCTAGAATCTCGCTATGTCATGCGTCATCATTTTTGTCTGGGTTATTGCTACTCCTGCCCACCTTTCATTCCATCCTTTCTACGGCAGTTTGTGTGCTCTTAAAACATAGAAGTGATGCTCCTTTTACTTTTTAAATGTTCAAGTATTCCATTACCTGTGTGAAAAAGAAATTTGTATACATTATCTCCATTCTTTATAACAATCCAGCAAAGTAGCTATTATCTCAGGAAACTGATTCTCTAGGAGGAAACAATAGCCAAGTCAGGGTAAGAATTTAGCTCTGCTTGGCGCTAAAGCAGGAACCTTTTGCTCATAGCATATGGACTGCAGCAGGGGCATGTGAGGTTTATAGATAAATTGCAAGCTCTTTCTTAACTGCATTCAATCTACCTCATCCTTCAGCATCCCTGCCCAAAGTGGCTCTCCCAGACAGCCACTAACTCAAAGATTTGGGAGGCCATTAATATGCCCTTCTATTCTTCATGAGGCCTCCCCGTAGCTTTTTGCTAATGTTGAGACATCAATTCCTTATAATGGAACATGAATGCATGGATAGAATATGCTCAGACAAAGAGACAACTTCTGGCCTCACTAACCAAATGGAAAGGATATTGATTTTCTGCTTCCATACTTCCTGGGTTGTTGGGTCAGTCAAGGTAAAAGTAGACAATGAAAATGCTTTGCCAATCACAAAACATTTCACACCTGGGTATGTGGGCTGACAAGGCAAAAAACTCTTATTTTCCTGTTATTACTGAGTAGACAAGAAGCAGTCTTGTACAGTAGAATAAGAAACAATGAGCTAGCATGATTCTCTGTATAGTTTGTTAAATTAGACTGTTTTGTAGTTGCATTCTGCCCTGGGCCTGAAACCAAAATCTCAAGGCCAAAGCACGTCCCTCACTGGCCCCTCCGGCGGAGATAAGTGATTCTCTCTGGCCCTGATACCTGGGTAGGTGTAGTTTAAGTGTGAAGCAGGGAGCATATTTACTTGAATTCCAGACTTGGCTCAAGTTTCTCATCAGTTGTGCAGCCTGGACCACTTAGCAGTCAGTGACTCAGCCTTACCTATAAAATACAGTTAATAATTATTTTGGCAAAGAGTGAGTATTGGCTTCTGATTACATAACTACAATTATTTCTGGGGTCAATAAGTAGGAATCCAGTCTGAAAGCCACAAAATGTGGTAAAATAGTAAATACCAGCATCAGTTGGCATCTTTTCTGGGCCAGGTGCTTTGTGTATCCTTACCATTGCTAGGAAAGTGGTACTTCTGATGTCCCAGGTAGAGTATACAGAAAGGAAACCCAATTTGATGGAGCTGGTGGGGAGGAGGATTTTGCTCAAAATCACAGAGTGAGCAAAATGGAAGAGCAAACCAGCACCTCTGTCCACAGAGACCATTTCTAGTTTTGTGTAGCTCAGTGGAGATGGGGGAGGTGCAAGGCAACAACAAATAGCAGCCAGCATGGCTAGGTGCCAACTGAGGAAGGAAGTGGGCAGCATCTCCAGAACAAGAGTGTGTGGAGCCCAATGGACTAAGCTACGTGATCTTTCTCAACATGCTAGAGGACCATGGGATAAAGGTTGGCAAGAAGCCAACCTGTGACTCCACATCGAGGGGGGTCCTTGTGGGCTTCTCAAAGCTAAAAACACTTGGATGTAAACTCTGTCCACTCCATCCCCAGCCTCGCTGTTGGCTGCTGCCTGGCAGAGCTGATGTCCAACTTGGTGTTAATGATTAACGCGCAGCGATGGGATTGCAGAGTTTCCGAGAGAGTCCTGTGTCCAAGAATGAACCGCATTGCTAAATCAGTGAAGACAGTTGCCAAGGTAACCCCCATGTAATCTATTTAACCGGCTCCCCAAACACCAATCAAGGTCAGATAACGCACTCGCGCACCATATGAACACACTCAGACAGCATCAAGCTTTGTAGCAAGACAGCAGGGAGGGAAGAAACCTCATTAGGAAGAAGGATAAAAAGCACCCTAAATTTCATTTTGAAAAGTGTTAATTGGGAATGCACTTAGGCTTGTGTGAGGGCAGCGCCCACCATTCGGGGGCATGTCCTGGCCACAGAGGAAGTCCCTGGGGGCCATTTGTTCAGAACTTCCACAATCTTCCCACTCAGGATCAAAACAAAAGACGCCACTGAACTAAATTATTCATTTCATTGTGTTTATTAATGCAAAAGCTTCTATTTATATTTTAGCCTAACAGTAGTTTTATCCCCCTTCAGGGGGTCCTGTTACCTGCCTTAATCATTCAACCAAGACCCACCTTCCCAGCACTTCCCAATAGTCCTAGATTCCTAAAAAGACACTAAGGAGCAACCAAAATGACATTTCCTTTCCCCTGACCCTCCCAGACTCTAGAGAGTGGCTGAGGGAGAAAGACCACTTTGCAGAATTGCTGCGTCATAGCCTTGCATTTCCTGCTCCTAGTGTATTTATAGGAAAGATCCTGGGCAGGAGGTAGAGGAAAAAATGAGGTGAGGCTGGGGTTGTACCATCTGAATACCAGGCCATAGTTATCTTGCTCACCGCTGTCCTGCTGGGGTTGGCATTTGACCAGGAAGAATTAAAGCGGGTTACCTCAAATGATGAATCTGAACCACATCTCCAGGATTCTTTTTGGTACCTTTGGGCTGAAGCTGTCTCCATAGTATCTAGGACATCTTGGAATATCTGTTTTGTTGACACATCATCTAACTGTCTATGGTCTAATCTTTACCCAGTCAATCCAATCAATGCAGCATGGTACCCTTATCTCCACAGTCCCCAACATGGCACTAAGTTCATGGAAGAGTCTGGGAATTGGTGTGAAATTAAATGGCCCACGGACTCACAGAGTATATCCTGAGACCTGTCTTCCTTCTCCCCAGCCCTTGGTAATCTTGCTTTCAGTCCTTCTCCATAGGATACAAAAACATCTGACCCATTCACTATCCAGGGGAGTAATTGATGGGCATGCCAAACACTTTGAAAAAGAGAAGCATTTTTAACAAGATGCACAATCCAGTCTACATTTGCCAAATTTGTGCCTTGACGCCTCTTTTTCAAGTGTGATTAACTTGAGGAACTCCATGTGGAGGTACTGAGAGCTAAAGAGCTCTCAATGCTAATGGTTTCATCAGAAAATTAGTAGCTCATGTTTGGATTTCGGCCCATCAGGCAGAATGCTCATGCCACTCACAGCCCACGATAGAAAATCTTTCTAAATGAATGAAAATACCCCAAGACAGAATAATTTTGACTTACAAAAATGTATGTTGCAATACTGGGACCTTTGAGACACTACTTCCCTATCTATCCTGAAAACATAGGAAAAAAGGCCATAAGCTATAGTCCATCCCTGGAAGGGACTACTCATGTCACATGAAGCCTGTTAGCAAATACTTCAGAAGATGCATCTACAGATGTGGATATGGGGAAAGAGGCAGGCACTGTGCTAATGAGGTACAGAAAGGTACAAATGGAGGGCAATTTCGCAAGTCACCTATCCCAAGATCCTTGGTAAATTGTTTCAGAGGCAACATTCTTCAAGAAAAACAGATTTAATCAGAGATCTCAGATTTGGCCAATGAGTCATGTTCCAAGTCCATCACTTATTTTGTAATAGCTGCACTCTTATTCAACATCCAATAACATGGGGGAGTCATTGCTCTCCCCTTTTTAGCTTTGACATTAGTAGCTTGCTAAGCACTAAAGGAAAATAGATGTGGAATCCTTCGCATCTTCACTAAGTTACTAACTGATGAGGCCATTCTCCTCACAACTTTCCGGATCAAGGGTTGAAGAGTGCCTTTTAATACAATCATTTCTGGAATGTGGAATATCAGCAGTCATCTCCTGGGAACCCTGCCCCAAGGGAGAGTGTCATGTAGGGGAGAAATCGGTGAAGGGAACTTCACCCCTTAGCTCAACATCATTCTTTCCCATGTGCCTTTCTGCTTTCCTTCCTCCTCAGCCAGGGCCAAGCTGCAAAAGGAAACTGAGAGGCATGGGTGCATACCCACATTAGCTGGCACCCTAACCCGCATCCTTTCTCTCATCGGTGCCATCTCTCCACAGATATTTGATGCTGTGCATAAGAGTCCTTGGGAAGCAGATCAAATGTCCATCAATGGATGACTGGATAAACAAACTGTGGTCTAATAGAATAACACCAAAGACGGCTTTGAAAACAGTACAGCAGCTCCAAAAATGTTAAATATAGAATCACCATGAGACCAACAATTCCTTTCCTGGGTGTATATGAAATAGAACTGGAAACAGGTACTGAAGGAGGAGCTTGTATACGAATGTTCATTCATAGCAATATTATCCACAGTTGCCAAAAGGCAGAAGCAACTCAAAAGCCCATCTACAAATAAATGGGTATACAAAATATTGCCTACTCATATAATTGAATATCACTGAGTCTTAAAAAGGAAGGTCATTGTGACTCCAACTACAATTACATGATCCTTGAAGACATTTTGCTTGGTGAAGCTACCCAGTCACAAAAGAACAAGTACTGTATAATTGTACATCTGTGAAGTCCCTAGAGTAATCCAATCCATGAAGACAGAAAGGCAGTTGCTAGAAGTTGGGGGAGGGGAAATGAGGAATTAAAATTAATGGGACAGAGTTTCACTTTGGGATTTCTGTGAATGGATTGCCATGCTGATTGAACAGCAATCTGAATGAGCTTAATACGACTGAATTGTTTGGTAGAATGGTGAAACTGACAAAGGTTATGTATATTGTACTACAATAAGCAATTATATTTATTTTCATTTAATGTGAAAACCATCACCAATTTTCAAGAAAGAATTCTATTTGGAATGGCTTACAGAAAAAAAAAGGAGAGACTCCAAAATCAAATCATATTTAGGTCACCTTCTTCTTCCCTCCCCCAGCTCAGCACATTTCCTTCAGCTAGGGACCACTTTTTTTTCTGAAAGCACTTTGAGCAGGGCCCAAAAGCACTCTTGTGCTGTAGTATAGAGGTTTCGTGCTTTAGGGGCTGGGAGAGATGGTGAGTGCTCAGCTGAGAGCTGCACAAGTGGGCTTCTTACCACAGATTAGCAATAAAAACAAGCAACAAGTCTGGTCCACAATGAGGCTTGCATGTACCCTCAGTCTTCCTTCTCCATGTGAAGGAATACAGGCAAGAAGGAATGGTAGCCGAAGTTGAAGCTGAAAGGGCTCTGCACACACTTAGCTCAGGCTGTCCTCTAAGCAGATGGCAAAGCCACGTTCATGTCCGTGACAAGAGTGAGGATCAGGACAGTGGTTTACACGATGGGTTGCAGGCTTGCTTGGATACAAGGGTGCCACATTAGACCTTGTGGTCAGGCCATACTCTATTGGATAGAGTTAAGCAAGATTTAAAAAAGCAAATGTTGATCCTGGCCATAATATATTTAGGCATGTCAATCTGAGTTCTCTGAAACAAACCAGGTGGGCTTTTTTTTTTTTCACTGACAAAGCTACAGGTAGGTTTGTAGAGGTGAAAAAGAATGAGCATTCATTTTACAGAAGGGGAAACAGGGTCAATAAGAAGAAATGTTTCTCCAAGTTCACACATGGCTAGAAAGTGATAAAGAACTAGATAACTGAATCAAGTACTGTGGTACTATAGATGTGCTCCTGTCCTTGACACCCAGTCATCTGAGGTCATCATTTCTCAGGCAGAAATCATATACCAGATACTGTGTGAGGAACTATTTAGTTAATACTGATTTGTTTTCTCATTTTGGTTTTGATTGGCATTTTCATTTTTCCTAAATAATGATAAGTGATGTTAAATGTGTAACCTGTGTTCATTGGTCATGAGCATATCTTTTTTGTAGACATGTTTATTTACATAATTTGTCCATTCACAATTGAATTCTTTATAGTTTTATTATTGACCTGTAAGAGATTCTTGTATTCTGAAGATCTCTTCTCTATCAACTACTGTGCAAATGTTTTCTTCTTAACTGGCTCTGGGATTATGACTTCCGGACTTTGTAATTTTCAGTTTTACATGCTTATGTCTATGCTGTTATTTAATTAGAGATTTTCTTTAGCTGATTCATTATTTTATTTAAAGTTATTCTAGAAAGTCTTTTCTCATCATTGCATAAATAGAATAGCCAAGTGGATGGACTTGAAAATTCTACTTACTAGCTGGAAATCACTTCTTAGTGGATATTAGAATACTGAAGCTAAACAAACTCAGGAAGGTTCTAGTATAAAATATTGACCTTCTCTTATTGCTTTTCTTTTCTTTTCTTTTTTGTCACCCCTGGCGCTTGAACTCTGGGCCTGGGTGTTGTCCCTGAGCTCCACGGCTTAAGGCTACCACCCTATCCCTTGAGCCACAGTAATTAACTAGTGGTTAATTGGAGACAAGAGTCTCATGGTCTTTAGTGCCTGGGCTGGCTTTGAACCGAGATTCTCAGATCTCAGCCTCCTGAGTAGCTAAGATTAGAAGCACGGGCCATCATGCTTGGCTTCTTACTGCTTTTCTTTTGAGTGCTCCAGCTGATTCTGAAGTCCACCCCAAGTCATTATACCTAGCAGTAGCTTTTGGCAGGTACCTCCTGCGGCTCATCCTCCAGTGGGCTCAATCATTCCACAGAACTTGTACTTGGAGAGATTGGTTATTGCTGTCCCTAGGGCTTAAAGGGAGATCCTGGGGCCTGCAGTTAGCCCTTGCTTTCCCAGCTGGAGGAACTGGCACCATACCCTCTCTTAAGGTGAGCCCCATACTCATAGAACTTTCCACTCAGGGAGTCCATGTTTTGGGGTTGAAATCAAACATTCCTCTAGTATATTCAGTCACCCTATTACATGAGTCCATCTTTATTTTCTGAAAGAAAAGTCTAAAACACTTGGGGAAAATACTTTGTTTTGTTTTGTTCCCTCCAATTCTTGATCCCCTGTACCTCAATGATCCTTCAAGAATCCAGCTGCTATCAGAGAAAACAGGTGGAAACAGGACATCAACTGGTGTCAAAAGCAATTGGCCCTTTAAAACATTATTAGCCAAAAGCAGACTCTCCTCACTCTGCTGTGAAAATGCATAAGACAAAACAAAGTGAGCATGCAGAGGCAGCTAGCTGCCTTCAGCAAACAAACAATCAAACCAAAACAAATAGCTCATTCAAGTCCAAAATACGAAGAACAGCAATTTCATTTTTCAGACAAAGCACGAACCATCTCATTTATCTCTTGAGTTTTGAAAATCTGATCCCCTGAGACCTTAGAAATTAATTTCAAGTTAAACTAAAACTTTCAGAACACGTGTGTTCAGTCACAGCAAAGCCCCCAACAAATTAGTCTATGTAAACTGTCAGCGACAGCCAGGCAGTATCTACCCCGGCAGAGTTCATTGGCCATGTGGTCATGTGCTTGTGAACTGACTCAAGTGTGGTTCTTTTTGCCAGGTCAACTTGCTTGTTATAAGAGTGCTCATGTGGTGATAGGGCTTAATAAATGAAGCACCTATGTTAAACATGGGCTGTCAGATAAGACCTTGAATTGAATCACAATTTTGTGCTTATGATAAACAGGGGATAACAATGGGCTAAACCCATAGTCTAACCTCTGGTCAATAACAAAGTTAAGTAGAAATAGCACTAGAGATCTCTCTGCCTTGTATTGCAATGTATTCGACACCATTGTTACCTATTCCCACTCATCTGTAACTATGTCTCTGGCCAGTGGTCTTGGACAGCCAGGCTCCATATTAGCCAGAGTGTTAGGTCTTTTCCAGCCCAGATTTGTTGTAGCTTGGGTCTGCTCCTCAAGTGTGCCCAAATATGTGTTTGTGGTTTGAAGGATATGAGAGTTCTTGTCCCTGGCACATAACAAGGTACACTAAAACTGGCCCCTTGCCACACATGTCCTATGGTTCCTCCATCATAAGCCTTCCTTTTGTCATTAAGTGGCTATACCTGCAGTGGCTAATCTTGAAGTGCTGTGTAGAGACATCTGAACCATGCTAAATGACAACCATGAGCGAGAAGAAAAGTGGACAGAGCAGATGTTTCCCCATGCCCCAAACAAGGAGAGTTTCTGAATGAAACACTCCCAGAAAGATAAAGCAAAAAGAGAACCACTACAACAAGAGCTCAGCTATTGGTAAGTCTGCTTAGCTTCTGAATGTTACACTATACTTGCCAAGAAGGAAGTCTATGTATTGCTTTTGGTTAAGAAGGAAAAGCCATCATCTCAAAATGGCACAGCCTGTTCAGGAGAAACATTTTCAATGTATTTGTAGTAGACGAAAAGCATATTTTATTATTACTACCATGAGGTTTGAGTTCTATTACTTGGTCATAATAATCTAGCAGAACTGTAAATTTACATCCCAGAAATATGTGCTTTTCCCAATGGAAGCTAAGGCTAGTTGCTCTTCTCAGGGAACGTGATTCCTGGCTCCCTTGTATCATTAGCAAGAGATAGCTACTTCTCTACTGGGGGAAATGAGGCCAGATAGCAGGTATACCTTAGAGAGGCAGAAGCTTCTACAAAGAGCTTTCCTACTTGTTTCCCAGTAAGTAGACACCGCACAGAACATCTCATTTAAATCAAATCTATCCATTCTAGCTAAAAGAGCATATGAATGACAACAAGCCATTAAGAGCTTTCCTTCAAATGTGTGCAAAGCATTTAAAACCAAAGGGATTACATTTAAATTCTGTATTTTAACCTTGAGAAGCTCAGTGGGAGTTTAAAATAAAACAGGGGAGACTGATTTTGATTTTTTGAAATGCCTACATATGACCTGATATCACCCCTCATTTTCTTTGTCTCTAGGCTCTTCTACACACTGCCCTTAGACAGAGTTCTTATCCTTGTTTTTGCTCCTAACCTTCCTCTTAGGCCTTGAGGGTAGGAACACTGGCATTCTTTTTTTCTGAAGTCACAGTTCAAACTGATATTTCAGTGACCCCAGGACAGCGTGAACCTCTTATACCTAAGGTAGGAAATATTTCATATAGATTAAGGTGCAGAGAGCTGCTGATATGAGCAGAACTGTGCCTCCTCTCACGGCCATTTCCCCAAAAGATGATATGCTGGAATCCTAATGCCCACAACTTATAGAATGTTAATGGGGATAGGGATTTTTAGATGTAATCAAGATAAAATGTTTGTTTTTTTTAACACAGGCACTAATCCAGTAGGACTGGTGTCCTTAACAAAGCAGGAAATTTGGACTTAGAGACACTGACAGAGAAAATACCATGTGAAGAACATGAGGGGAAATGGCTTTCTCTCACAGTCTCAGAAGGAAAACTATCTGGATGATGCCTTGATTTCAACTTGTGCCCTTCAGAATTGACACACTATATTTACTTTCATTGTTATTGTAAAGGTGATATATATAAGGGTTACAGTAATGTAAGTTTGATCAGAGTACATTTCTTTTTGAACAGTGTCACCTCTTCCCTTGTTCCTCCCAGTTTTCCCTCCTACCCCTGCGCCCACAAGTTATTTTTTTTTATTTTATTTTTTTGCCAGTCCTGGGCTTGGCTTCAGGGCCTGAGCACTGTCCCTGGATTTTCTCAAGGCTAGGGCTCTACCACGTGAGCCACAGCACCACTTCTGGCTTTTTTCTATGTATGTGGTACCGAGGAACCGAACCCGGGTCTTTGTGCATGCTAGGCAAGCACTCTACCACTAGGCCAAACTCCCGGCCAACCCACAAGTTTTATTGTTCATTTTCAACATGGTGTGTAGTGAGTATCATTACTACATTTGTTCATCATTTGTCTCTCCATTTCTGTAATCACTCTTACACTCCCCCAAACAAATAAACTTATATAGAAAACAATAGGTACATAAATAAAATGCAGCAATAAAAGAGAAAAAAAACAAGCAAGAAACAAAGATAATGGGTGGGGAGTTTGGTGTATTGGTGGAGTATTTGGTTAGCATGCATGAAGACCTGGGATATCACATACATTGAAAAGCCAGAAGTGGTGCTGAGGCTCAAGTGGTAGGGCACTGGCTTTGAGAAAGCCCAAAGACAGTGCCCAAGCCCTGAGTTCAAGCCCCAGGACTGGCAAGAAAAGAAACAAAATTATATGAAAAGTCTTGTTTCCATTTCTTTGATCTCACTGTGTAAAAAGTCAATATACAAAATTAATACAGTCACTCTATGATGACTATCATGTGAATAAAAGATTTTGAACATCCCAACGAATTTTCTGGAATAAAGAACAAAATGCTTTACAAAGCACAGTCTTATTCTCTTCCTAATGAAAAGAATGACATCCATTATGATGCATTATATTTCTACACTGATTTGTTGAATGGTTAACTCTTGTGCAACTACTTAACGATAATAAAAATATAACTTTTAAAAAGGTACCTAAGAGCATTTATTACTTTTTCAGAAGAAAAATAAGCAGAAATAAGAAATGACTAACCACCAAACACATGCTGGATTGATGGCCAAGCTAGACAAGGTGTGACAGTAGAGCCCCTTTATAAGTGTCAGGCCCGACACTACTGTTCTGAGGGCATGGGTTGAGTATCAGATGCAAATAGAACAAGAATTTAGTAAATGGACTAGCATAGGTCCATAAAGACTTAAGCTATCTAGGCATGTACTTCTCACTGCACCCTGTACAAATACTCTGAAGTCTGGGAAATGAGCCAAGTCAGGGTTCCCGAGAAGCCTACTCAAATGAGACAATAGCCAGGATGACTTACTTCCCCAGTCAGAAATGTATCAGTGGGAGGGTAGCAGAAGGCTCATTCTAATAGGTCCCAAAGGACTGAACTTGAAATACAGTGAACATTATTAGTAATAAGGATAAGAAAACTCATCAGTAACCTCTACTTTACAGGATGATTTTATTAGAATTCCGTCCCCGTGGTCCTCCAGCAGCCTCCAGGATGGTTACTCACTGTCCACTGACTTGCCTACCACCATGTGTTATGTGGGAATTCAACTCAGACTTAGTCCTTTCTTTGATGTCCCTGTCTCTCAAAGTCCCATAAAAACAATGTTGCCATGAGTTTAGAGGGGAAATCTAGAACAAACTAATCCAAACAAACAGAAAGTGAACCAATTCTGCATGTGTGTTTCCCAAAGACAGCTGTAGGAAAAATGTTTGGCTTGGAAGTTAAAAAGGTTTTCTAAGCTACAAAGAAAGAAAAGACAAAGAGTTGTATGTTCTATTGGGCATGGTAATTACATTTTCAAGTGTGACACCATGACTTAAGAACTGCCTACTGCTTGCCTTCTTGGATACCCTTGAGTGGGCAACCATGAGGGGGAAGCAGATACCATTTCTGGATCATTTCCTGGGCAACAAGGAAGCATGCTAGATTCACCTTGACCCTTACCAGCCCTGGGTCTTTACAGTCACCTTCAAAGTCTGAGCTTATATGCGGCACTGAAGCCACATTAGGCAGTGAGACTATGTGATGAAATCAGAAAAGCTTAGCAGTCTCATTGTACCTAGGAGAAATGAGAAGTGCTGATGGCCAAGCAAGGACAATAAAAACGAACATGCTGGCCAAAGAAGAATGATATAAATGAATGCATCAAATAATCAAACTCAAAGCTAGACTATGTTCCATTGCTCCTGTAAAAAAATGGAGACTGCTATCATCTCTTGTGGAGAATGGATTTTGGCAAAGTCTGGAGGACTGAAAGGTGAGAAGAGTGGTGGGCATTAGCCTACATGAGTAGACTTGCAAGGATGAGGCTGGCTGCATACATGACATGCAGGAGGTTCTATTTCTCTTTATATCCTCCATGCACATATGTGTGTACACGTATGTATGAACATTCATGGTTATGTATGTATACATGGGTGGGTAATTATACCTATAAGCACATTTGTGTATACATGCTATTATGAATACATATTGTATCTCTGGGGTTTGCTAGCTGGCCCTTTCTAATGTTGCAAGTAATAATCTGTGAACAACACGTTCCACTTGAGCTGACTCCCTTCCACTAAACTGAGGGAAATAAGCAGAGAAGTGGGCATCTTAGAGAAGGGCACAGCCAACCAGCCAGCCTGACATTCAGGAGAGCAGTGGGAGTGATCTGAAACTCATAGGCCCAATGGCAGCTGATTTTGAGCCTGGCTTTAGAACATTTCACCCAGTGAGCTCAGTCCCTCTCCTGACCTCCTTCTACTGTGTTCTAGGTGAGCTTTTGCCAAGGGCCTTAAAGGACTCAGAGAAGGAAAGGAGCAAGCCATGCTTGCATATCTGTCTGCATTGTTCTAGCCCACTAGACACATGTTTCACAGAGAAGGCCATCATATACTTTGAAGGTAGAACTTTCTGCAGTGCCCCAGTAGTTAATGGGCCAAGGAAGCAACCTAGTTTTCTTGTCAAGGGACTTAAGTGAAATGATGGAGTGCCCGGTCCACTGTGTGACAAATTCAGGACATTTTTAGTGATACAAAAACATGTAACTGTGTGCACAGGTAGAATCAGAATAAATAAAAAATGTCATATAAAGAAGTAAAAAAGAATCCCTGAGCTCAGTGATTATCCACATGAATTGGTGAGAAGAAGGAGAGGGCAGTAAACCCTGTTGGAAGCACTATTATCATATTCTGACTTTACAGATGAGGGAACAGAATTGACGTGCACAATCAACTTTATACCATTAGTCCCTAGAAGTTGGTTTCAGCAGGGGAACTACAATGTTGACCTTCTAACTTCCATGCCAGGCTTTCTTTTTCTCTACCTCTTGCTTCAGGATTGAAATTATAATGACAAATAAAGGAACAATTTTGAAAGAATCAAGAGAGATATCTAGCTTTATTCCTGGCCAGTTGTACTTTGATTGAATCCCCATTCGTGAATGGCAATATTGAGAATGATCAAGATTCAAGTGTCCCATTGGGGTATACGTAACAGAGGGTCATTTTTTTGGTCAGCCCTGTGACTGACTTCAAATCAACTACACAGAGACAAAGTAAGGTATGTGACCTAGCTGGCCATCATGGGAGAAGCTAGGTGACGGAGGACTCTCAGTGATAGGTTGGGAATTTATGCTGTAAGCAATGGAAAGCAATGGAAGGGTTCTAGCCATGTAAATAAGTAAGTCAGGATGGGGGCTCAACGAACCTTGCACTCAAAGTACCAGTCTAGACAGAAGAAGACCAACCAGGAGCAGTGGAAGAGATAAGGGGCAATGATATCTGGTCTGGGACAATCGTGGTGGGGTTAATTGCAGCATTTGTAGGAAGAATCTAGGATCCAATCCCCACCAGAACCCATCATCTACAAAGCCAAATGCCAGGGAAAGATAGCACAGATCACACTGCTTTAAACTGTCACTTCTAGGTATTTACATACAAGAGCTTCTTCTCCCTCAGTGAACAGGTGTGAAAAATACAATAAATTCTATTGTTCTAAGAAAGTCACTTTGATGGTTCTATTTTGCAAAGGCTGAGTCATGTGAAAGCACACCAAAGTTGATATTGAAAATGGAGAAAATGGATGTAGAGTTACGCACACTAATCATTTGAGAGGTATTTTCATTCCCTAGAGAAAGTGCTAGCTTTGTTGAAATATCCATGGAACCTCACCACCCCTCCCAAACCTGTTCCCAATTGAACAGGCTATTTAGATGCCCAGGAATATGGATGACTCTAGAAGGAGCGACATTCTGGCTTCCAGTCATGAGATTCCTGTGCAAATCAGTTCCACAGGCCCCACCAATGTAACATGAGACATCTTGGAGGACTTGGGGACAAATGTCCAAAGCAGAACGTAGATTCCTTAGATAGAATGAAGTACTGTCATTCCGGGTGTGTTCACTCGATTTTTTTATACAATTAATAATCACATTAACATTTTGAGATAGAAGGAAACTGCCAAACAAAATCTCAGTTTCCATGTGTCATTTTGCCATATTTAAAGACTAAATCAGCCAGGCTATAACGTTTGTGTCAAATTATGTTTCTCCTCTGACCCTTCACAATGCTGTCAGTGCTCTCTTCACTGAGGGCTCTGGTCTGACGTCTTGGTTTCCCTATTATGTTGAAGATCCTTCTTCGGTTCTCCTGGCAGGCATTGGTGTGCAGGTATGTGAGGTATGCAGTTGCCTGCCCACATTGGGGTGATTTTTAGCTGTACCATTGTGTCTCTGTCTCTACCTTCCTTGGAATCTCCCAGAAAAGAATAACTCTGAGGACCAGATACCGGTAATTCACGACTGTAATCCTAGATGCTCAGGAGACTGAGATCTGTGGATTGAGGTCAAAGGCAGGCTGGGCAGAAAAGTCCATGAGACACTTATCTCCAATTAACCATTAGAATACTGGAAGTCCTGCTGTGGCTCGAGTGGTAGAATGCTAGCCTTGAGCTGAAGAGCTCTAGCATGTGTCCAGGCCCAGAGTTCAAGTCTCACAACCAACAACAACAGGAGAATAACCCTGAGCCTTGGTATCTTACCTGACCCTCATAGAGAGAGATCCAGCTTGGGATAAAAAATTAAGAAGGCTCATTAGCCACAACGTTGTGTCAGTTCCCCTCCTGGCACAGAGCAAGAGGACATCTTTGAGACACTTGAGGCTAACATCTGTTTAAGACCAGCAAAATTCACTGATTCATTAACTGAAGCAAATTGGGGACCCACAAAAGAGGCAGCTGTTGCATTTGTGGAAGTGTTATTCTTGATTCTGGAAAAGTGAAAAGTTTTCAGCATGTCATTCTGCTCAGGCCTGGTCATCCCAGTGGCCACACTGTGGGATGTCAGAAAAGATGTGTGCAAATCAGAGATGAGGGAAGCACACTGCAAATATTCAACAGGCCCAGCTGAAATGCAAACCAAGCCACCTGCAGAGCAGCTCAAATAACCAAGTGTGGGATTCTGATCTGCAAAATCAATATCACATCTCTGAGTTGACATTCATCACTTTACAATAGTCTCCCACTTTCCACTGATTGATTAAAGTCAGGGTGGTGAACAAATGTTTAGTTCTACATGATGGCATCCCTATTAGTCCATGTCAGACCATTCCATGATGACACATGAGGCAGTCGAGGCAGCCCATGATCTGCTGAATCCCTGAGCAGACAGACTCATCATCCCCGAGTCAGAAGAAAGAGGCCTTGTGGAAGTGCAAAGTGCAGACAGTTCTCAACAAATGGCTTCTTGCTCAATGATGTTGAGTTATGCTGCTCTTCCTAGCAGCTAGTCCACGACTTCAAGCCAGCATCCCCCAGTAGCCTCAGTTATTTATTCAGTGCACCTTGCTTCTTGGCAGTAAATGAAATGCCAGCTTTTATCCTCATCAATTCCACCTCCACATCAGGTACGATTAAAATAAATATCTATGGATTAGGCATGGTAGTTCGTGTCTGTAATTCCAGCTACTTAGGAGAAGAAATCAAGATGGATCCTGGTTCAAGGCAAACCAAGGTAAAGTTATTGAGACTCTATCTTAAGAATTTAGTTGCGTTCAAACATATAATCCTGTTTATACAGGAAGCATAGGTTGGAGGACCGCAGTTCAAAGTCAGACACAGGCAAAATCTCAACACTTTCTATGTGAAGAAAACTAAAGGAAGCAAGTGCTGGAGTAGGTAGAGTGCCTATCTAGCAAGTATGTAAGAGAGAGAACTTGACTTCAAAAGAGGTTTGAATTGAACACCAACAATTTCCTGAGGGATCTGTGATGTGATAACAGAAGGAGAGAGACGGGCTGCTTCCCCTCCCATCCACGAAGGTCCTGGCCTCTAATAAAATCCCCCAGTCCAACTTATGTACTCAGACTCTGAGAAATCAGAATCCCTGAATAGGGGACACGATTCCGCTCACAGAGATTTGTGCTCTTTTAGCACCATCCTTGCAAGGAAGAAGGCTCTGTCCCTGATAAGGCAGTCACCCAAGTTACTGCAGCTGGCCTGCCACATGTCCTTCTTCTTCACCTGGAAAAAGGAGGCACAGGGATATTTGTTCTCTATTGAAGTATTGAAGGGTATGTGCGGCCACTGTTAATCTAGGAGCAGGAGCTGATTCTTGCAGATATATCCACCACCTCAGTGCACTTTCCCTCAGATAGCTATTGCTGAACTCTATTTGGTTGGCACTTGTTAGGCTCCCCCGTGGCCTAGACTGCCCCACGAAATTGACAGGAATTGGACCTGTGGGACTCTATGACAGAGCCTGGCAGGGTATGGCACCATAGTTTCCAAGGGCAATTTCTTCAGTTGAATGAGGGTAAAGGTGTGGTAGAGGTAAGAGCTGCTGGGCACACCAGGAAGAGTGAGAGCCGAAGAGCAATAGGAAGACTCTGAATAACTTTTGTGCCTTTGGTGGAAATAGAGAGCCCTTGTGGTTGACCTTGAGCTCAGTCCCACATGGGAGTCAAATTGGACAGCCCAGCTCCAGCCTGCATATGGAACCATAACTATGCAGCTCACTGAGCTATAAGTTTACACTTGGTTCTTCCTTCACAAAAGGGCAATGCAAGGGATCCCTGAGCTCTGGCTGCCACATGCCACGCTGTGAATCAAGAATATCCTTGTCAGCATGACTGCCCTTTCCTTCAGTAGTATGGCCTCCCTTCTACAGGAGCTCCTTTCCTCATACCCAGCAGGTACTTGCCACAGTAATGCATATAAGAATTGAAGTACGCAGCTGTCTTTGCTAGGAGGCAGATGGTGGAGGGAAGAAAGTTGGTGCTCAGTCACTGAATATCTGCTCTTGGCACCAGAACCTGGACTCTGGGAGGCAACACACTTGAGATTGTCCATAAGGCTTCCACAGGCAGAAGGGAGTATTAGGGAAGCAGACCTAAGTCTAAGTACAACAAACAGCCACCAGCCACAGCACTAGTGGACTATCAGTGAAGCACTGGCGGAACGGGGGAGGAGGAAAAGCAGAGAAAATGCCTTGATTTGTGCAGTGTAGGAGGAGGATGTGGAAATGTTTTAAACTGTAAATTCTCCTGAAATGCACACTATTCTTGTTCTGTGGACTCACAGATTTGGAAGCAAGTTCCCTAACTTCTGCAGGCCTATCTCTCCAACTACAATGCTTTGCTGCCATTGTCCCATGAGCAGTGAGAACATAAATTTAAGCAGCAGCATGCCACATGAAATCCGGATGAACTCGCTCATTGCCTTCCCTCTGGGCCTGGCCTGCCTTCCTTGAGAAGGCCCTGCAAACAGCATGCCCGAGGGAAGGCGTCTGGAAGAGCTGTATGTGCAGCTTTTACAGCTTTGGGAGCTCAGCCTGGAGTTGCATCTCCAGACCACTGAGCAATACTGTGGACCCAGACCTAACCCCACAAGAAAGGCTGCAATTTTTCTTTCCGTAGAAATCCAAGTCTTTAGAGAGAAGAAAAGAAGTGTCATTTAAAGGCACCTCCTACTGCCCTCCCTCTTTCCATAGTGGCTGGCGGGAGGAGGCAGGCGTCTCTCTTGGCTCCTGCCTGCCTCACTTCATGCTGCTACACAGAGAATTAGGGACTGGGTCAAGGAGCAAATGCCCAGCCCCTTCATACACTCAGGCAAGAGTTCAAGCCAGAAAAAAAAAAACCCTCTACATTCCTCCCATTGTTGTTTCTATGTACCCCCTTTGTCACGGTGTGACCCCATCTCCTCTGTGACTTAGGCCTGTGCCTTTGAAGCAGCTAATGGGAGTTTCCCTGGTTGCTTTAATGTCCTGAAGGTTTAGGGCCTGAGGGATAAGGAAGGAGACAGGAGCTGAGGCCGCAAATGACAACACTGGTCTGGGGGAGGGAAGGCAAATAGTGATCTGACCCACACTATAGGGTCTCACACTGTATTTCACTCACTCATAGTTTTTCAGTGTTGCTACCACTTTGCAAGGTGGTTATCATTAACTTGCCAAATGGGATAACTAAAATTGATGGCTGAAACTCACAGAGCTAGTAAGTGACCAGAGGCTGGTATCCACCCAGATTGTTTTACTTGGAAACTCGCGTTTTTTTCTTCTGCTCTACTTACCATTCCAGGGCAGATAATTCCAGGGCAGTCCACATGAAACCTGGGTAACTATACCTTTTCAACCCACTGAGCACTGATAGTCTACAGACCAAGGCTAACAAAGTAATGTTAGATTCATACTTATTCCCATGGTTAGAGGGAATTTTTCAGGTAATATTCATTCACATTCCAGAGTCTAAAAACATGACGCCTAATCCAGTAGCTACGTGAAAATAACTAGACTTAAATTGATCAAAATGAAATCAAGTAAAACAAAATTAGCTCCTCAGCTGCACTGAGCCATATTTCAAGTACTCATGAGTCACATGGTGGATGCCATACTGGACAGTACAGATAGAATACATGTCCATGATGGAATAAAATTCTATGGTCCAGCAATGCTCTAGAACACTGCCCAGGGCACAATAGACACTCAAGAAATCTCTCTTTAATGTGACTAAATAAAAACTACAAGACTTTGATCAATCATAAATGGGGAAACATGATAACACAGGAAAAAAACTTATTGATTTCTGTTCCTGATCATGATGGTCTGCATAATTTGAATTATTTCTGTCAATGGAAACATCTAGAAAAAAACCAAGATAAAGGTGGTACATTTATGAACAAGTCAATGTAAACATAGACTATAAAGCAATAAGAAGACCATCTCACAAACCTTTAAGGATAATACTAACCGCCCTCCCCCCCCCACAGAGCAGTGTACAAGCTGGAAGTAAGACAGTAGAATGGGTGTATTTAAGATCCTTTCATTACTTAGGAAGAGGATAAAAGTACAAATTGACATTATACCAAACAATGAATGTTATATTCTCTAGGACAGAGATTCTTAAGTATAGTCTGAGCACTCTTGGAATCTCCCAACCCCTTTTAAGAGGTCTAAACGATGAAAACTACTTTTTATAATAACTCTATATGGTAGTTGCCTTTTCATTCTGTCTCAGAGTGTACTGAGGAGTTTTGTAGAGGTTATATGATATATGACATCACTACAGATTGAACACAGTGGCAGTACCACCTTCTAGGAAGCCAGACAATGAAGTTTTGCAAAAGAAAAAAATGCAAAACCATGTCAGATTTCTCATGATGTATGTTTGTTTATAAGAATATATTTTTTATAAAAATAAGTGTTTCTGTTGACATATAATAGTATATTAATCAGGATTCTGAAAAAAATATTCAACTTGAGTTTCATTTTTTTTCTCTTGTTTTCAGTTTTTATTGGTATAGTTGAAGCCAGATTTCAAAGGTCAAAGTTCAAACAACAACAACATCAAAACCAAAAACAAACAATGTTGTAGTGCCAGACTGAAGGCTGGCAATCTCAAAACTCATGAGAAGCCAGTGTTTTTCATCCAAAGGTGAGAAAAACACCAACTCTCAAATTGAAAAGTTTCAAGAGTTCTTTTTTCCTCAGCATTTCTGTTCTATTCATATCTTTAATTGATTGGAAGAAGACAATCCACACTGAAGAAGGCAATATGTTTTACTTCAACCTGCTGTTAATGTCAACCCATCCCCAAATAAACTCACAGAAACACCCCAAAATGGTTGAGTAACTATGTGGGCAGCCCATGGCCCTGTCAAATTGCTATATAAAACTGATCATCACAAGTGGTTAGATTTTCCATCTATTTCATTTTTCATAATTAGTAAATATTTTGAATAATTTTAGTGTTGATTTGTGCCATAATAAACATAAAAATACAATGCTAATGGAAATGTAAAGGGGATGCAAGACTAAAATATGTGAGAATCTCTGCCATGGGTAAACACTAGTGAAAACATGTAAACATAACACCATTTCACCAGAGTGAAGGACAAAGGGAGAATGAAATTTAAAAAAGTAAAAATAAAAAATACTCAATCTGCTGGGCATAGATGACTCATGCCTATAATCCTAGCTATGCAGGGGCTGACATCTGAGGATCATGGTTCAAACCCAGCCTGGGCATGAAAGTTTGTAGGGCTCTTATTTCTAATTAATTACCAAAAAGCCAGAAGTAAAGCTATGGCCTAAGTGGAAGAGCACTAGCCTTGAGCACAAACGCTCAGGGACATGGGGCTGGGAGTTTGACCTAGTGGTAGAATGCTTGCCAAGCATGCACAAAGACCCGGGTTCGATTCCTCGGTACCACATACATAGAAAAAGCCAGAAATGGTGCTGAGGCTCAAGTGGTAGAGCTCTAGCCTTGGAAAGTCCAAGGACAGTGCCCAGGCCCTGAATTCAAGGCCTGGGACTGGCAAAAAAAAAAGAAAGCTCAGGGACAGCCCCCAAGCCCTGAATTCAAGCCCTTGGACCAGGACAAAAAAATTCAACCTGCATAAAAGCAAGGAAGAAGGTAAAAGGATATATAAGTGTTATTTGTTTGAGATACAAATCCCTTATTAGCTATATGACTTGCAAATAACTTCTTCTAGTTTGTGGCTTATCTTTGCTTTTCTTACCAATGTCTTTTAGAGGATAGAAGTTTTCGTTTTTATGTTAAATTTATGAATTTTTCTTTGAACATTTTTATTTTGGCGCTGCATGCAAGTACTGCTTGCCTAGTCCAAGGTCACATAGTTTTTCTCGTGAAAGTGTTTTCAGTTTTGTTAACCAATCATGCTAGATCATTACATGCCTGGGGATGTAGGTGGTATAGTGCTTGTGGAGTGGATATATATGGCTCTTCCGCACCATAGCCCATGGTACTTTTCATGCATGAAGGAGTTGAGCCAGGTAGAAAAACTTGATAATTCCGGCCCTTTCAATTTCCCAGCTTCAATTCATTTTTTTCTTCTTCCCAGAGCTACAGGATGCATGAATTTTTCACCCAGTGAGAGGTCTGGTCTATAGTAAGTGCTTACTGATTCTTGTGGAATTATGAGTCGATAAATGAATGAGTTCTGAGTCTTGTACACAGTTCTGTACATATAGATGGATGCACTGAGAAAGACCTCCGTTCATATACACATGACCACGTAGAGACATACATAGATGAATACATGCACACAGACACAGACACACACACATCACCTGTGCTGGGCTTCTCTCCTTTGATCCTTTACAACCTGGTTTCCATCTGTTGGAGCTCCTAGCTTACTGGCCGCAAAATACCCATTCTTACCACATGTGTCCTAACTCTTTTTTTTATATATTTTTATTGTAATTAATAGAAGGGTTACATGATATTTGCCAGATAGATGGTGCATTAATTCTCATAGATTGATACCCTTTCACATGTCTTGATCCCCATTTCCCTCCCCCCCACCCCCACCCCTCATCTTATTTTCCCCCCTTTCCTATCCAATTTCAAATAACCAAATACAAATATATCCGATATATGAGGTAACAAAGTGAGATACTGTAACGATATGGGATAATCAAGGGACAGCAAAAGAGATGAGAGATAACATAGTACCTTAAGAACAACAATCATTCATTATATGGCTTATGTTTCTATATCCTAGAGATCCTTTCATTTAGCGTCCTACTATATGGCCTTTTGTATGTCCTAACTCTTAAAAAGTTCAGAGACAGCTCTCAGACCCCCCATCTACAGAATCAGAAAGGCATTCACTTGTCTAACTTCAAGTGCTCTTGCTGTGATGGAGCATGTGTGAATGTGGATAGATACACGGATGTTTGTCTGTGTTAGTCTTAGCTTCATGATGCCCATCTAAGTATGTGTTAGATATAGACATGTGTACATGTGTGGATGTATGTTCATATCCAAATGTTTCAATGCAAGTGTGGATGTTTGTGGATTCATTTCGGAAGTGTGGATATATATGGGTGTGTATTTGTACGTCTGTGGCTAGTTATATATGGAAATCAGTAGATGCAGAGAGGAAGGTGAGGGAGTATGAATATGTATGGATTTGCGGATGTATGCTTATGTCCAGGTGTATCGATCTGCATGCAGATGTGTGTCCATATGTTTGTGTGGTTGTGAGAGGGTGTATGAACATACATGTGTGTTAACATGTAATTGCATATGTGGATGCGTGCCTTCATGCAGGTATGTATGCCTGTATGTGTACCTGCATGTGAGTATGTGTGGGGGTAGGTATGTATGCAGGTGCATGTAATTGTCTGTATACCAAAGTGGGACTACAGCTGAGTTTGTGTGTGTGTGTGGCAATAACAGGGTAGAGCTATACAGAAATATATTTGTGTATGAGAGGAGTGATCTCTGTGGGGGGTCTCCATGTGTCCATGTCCATTTCTACATGTGCAGGCACAGACTAGGGAATGCTGTGTGTATGCTGTCTGCCCAGGTCTTTATATCCCACAAGCCTCTTGGCAAGTCACTTAACCTACTCCTTCTTTTCTTTAGTTTTCACATGTGTAAAATGAGGCCAGAAACAGTTTCTGTATCACATGGTCTCTGTGAGCATTCCCTTAACTGATTTGGAATGATTGCATTGCTTTCTCATGACCTAGTACCCTGTGAGCTCCTGGGCCTGACTCTGGGCTTGAATGCTTGTGGCCTTACTAAGATTGTTTTCCTGCCAAACTTGCCCAACAGTAGATCTCCTGAGGGGAGCTTTGAATGTGACCTCAGGACTGAGGATTCCTACTTCTTACATTAAGCCCGGTGGCAATGTAAGCAAAGGTAGGAATGAGCTACACAGCCTCAATCTCTTTTCTGGGGTCCCAGATCCCCTTTTTGAGGTAGTTTGTCTCTTGCAGTCTCAACTCTGAACATCAGGACACTGACAGCTCCTCAGCCATTGACTTCCGTACCTAGCCATGTTGGATGATGCTGAGCAGAGAAACACTGAATTTAATAAAGCCCAGGAATCAAGAGAGCTCTCTAAACCAAATCAATCCTCGATGTGTTTTTAATTAAGTTATAGCCGTTGTGATTAAAGAGTGTGAATTTCATTACTGTGACCATTTATCAAAGAGCATACCCACTGAACCTTTCCAATAGGCAGGGAAATAGGCTTTTTATTTTTGTCAGTACCAAGCGTCCTGCTTGTGTCTTGACTGACTCATTGAGAACTGTCACCCCTCCCAATCTTCCACCCACGCAGTAGGGACAAAATCAGGGCCACCCCCATATTGCCCATCAATAGGGCATGGCCGGTGACTGTGAAACCTCTGATTTGGTTCAAGTGTTCCTCACTATCCAAACCTAGAAATGAAAATTCCTAAGCATGGCTCCTAGGCATTTCAAATATTGGAGTTGGCGTGGCCTGGCTTATGTGGCTAATTATAAATGAGGGCTGGTGAGGAAAGACAGGGCAAGGGACAAGATGTTAACAAATGAAATACAACCTCGGAGACTCTGCCTTTGGTTCTTGATGTGTTGTATGTGTACATATTTTTATCATTATTTACAGAATACTTTATTAGTTTCTGTAATCAAATCCACATAGATAAGACCTTACATAATGTGTCTTAACCCCTGTACAAATGGGAAAACATGAAGCTTAACATTTCTAGACCAATATGGCTATTAATTTTTGTACAATGCCAAGTCAACAAGGTAAATTGGGATACTTTTTCCAAAGTAGATAGTACAGTAAAGTTTCCAAAAATTCAAATTATACATATATATATGCATATATATAAATTAAAATGTGAAATGCTTCACGAATTTGAATGTCATCCTTGCAGAGGGGCCATGCTAGTGTCGGTATCATTCCAGTTTTAGTATATGTGCGCCTGAAGTGAGCACATGTACATATATTGTTAATACTTTTTTGAAATTGTTCTGTTGAAGTGTTATGTTTAAAAAAAACGGTGCCAGATCCTGCAGTCAGTCAAACTTGATGAATTTCACAAAGTGAGCACATCTGTATAAACAGAATACAGATTGAGAAACACTTACTTTGATTTAAAATTGTGTGTTCTGTATGAATATGCCATGACTGAATTATCTATTCTTGATGGGTATTTGCAGTATGTTCAGTGTGAATACAACTGCTATGAACATTTCAGTACCTGTCTACTGAGGTCTACCTACTTGTGCATCACATAGCAAACAGGACACATTCTAGGATATAGTTCCTGACGCAATATCATCTTATGCAGCTATGGACATAAGCATAGGGGCTGAGTGTTGACAGTATGACGTACTCTTTCTTCATTATGTTCCTTGGACCTTGAAGGGAATAAACAGGGAGTATTCATCAATTTGAACCAACTTGAGACATTTATTCCTGGACATCTCTGGGTATATATCTCAAAAAACTGACTAGAATATACATAAGTAAAGAATTCCTACAATCCTTATGAAAAGATAGGTGTCCCAACAGAAAATCTGGCCAAAAGATGTGACAAAATATGCACACATGTGTACATACATACATACACACAACATACATATATTACAAATAAATTCGGAGTATTGCCTTTTTCACTCTTGATTTTTGTAAACAAAAAGTATTAGTTACAATGAAATCTAATTTATAATTTGTATATAGTTTGTGTGTTCTGCGCTCCCATTTACGCTATTATTAAGATGTTCTCCTACAAAATGTACTCCTTTTACCATTTAACATGTCCCCTAGAATTGGTTTGAGAAGATTGTATGAGGAAGGGATCACAATATGCTTTTTCTATATGATATTCAATTGATCAATTCAATTGCTTAATAACTCATGAAGAACATAATGTTTTCTACAAATCAGTTCACTCTATGTACAGATCAAATTCTGGATTCTTTTTTCTGTTAATTTCTAACTTGACATTTTATTGTCCTTGCATAAATATGAAATTGTCATATTTATTATTCTTAATATCAAATCTTAATATGAAATATTTGAAGCATGCTTGAATTTGTAATTGGGAATTTGTTGAATCTGTGAGTCAAGTTAAGGATAGTTACTATATTTACAGTATTTTGTCTCCCATCCCAGGAATATTGGGAAATCTATCTTTCTGTTCAGATCTTTAAGATTTTGATTTTGAGGTTATCTTGCTTTAAGGGAACTTACTCAGGAGGTGGAGACATGGAGGATCACATTTCAAAGCCAGCTAACACGGGAAAGTTCACATGACTCCATCTCCAATTAACTAGCAAAAACCAGGCCTGGGGGGCAGGAGTTTGTCGTAGTGGTAGAGTGCTTGCCTAGCATGCACGAAGACCCAGGTTCTATTCCTTGGTACAAATACATAGAAAAAAGCCGAAAGTGGTGCTGAGGCTCAAGTGGTAGAGCTCTAGCCTTGAAAAAGCCCAAGGACAGTGTTCAGGCCCTGAGCTCAAGCCCCAGGACTGCCGAAATAAAAAACCAGGGCTGGAGAAATGTTCAAGGGATAGAGTGCCAACTGTGAGCAAGAAATCTGAGTGGGTGCAAAGTCTGAGTTCAAAAATTGAAAAAGGAATGTATGTTCTTTTTGATGTTATCATTTTATTTTGTATTTGTTTTCAATACAAACATTTTAAAATATATTGCCTTTGCATCCTACTTTGCTAAATTCATTTATTCTGATAATTTGTCAAATACATTCCACTATATTTCTTAGGGAACCAGTCATAAATCTTACAAATGATACTTTCACTCATTCATTTCTAATCTTTATATCTTTCTCATCGTTTCTGAAATTACTGAATGAGATTGGGTATGTGGTATAGTGTGGAACAGAAGCGATGACACTGGGAAGATTTTCTCCGTTTCAGTCTGTGAAGGAATATTTCAGTACTCTGCTGTTGAGGATGATGGTTACCACAGAATTTCAAGAGTCTCTTGATCAGATCCGAAAGTTCCCTTCTACTCACAGACTTAAGTACTCTTCGCTTGGCTTTTCTTTCATCATAGATGACTATAGAAATGTTGGCTAATTTTTTCTGCCCCTCTGATATTCCCCTTTTCTCCATTAATATGATTAATCATATTGATTGAATTCCAAGTAGTAAATCACCTTCCTATGCCTAGACTAGGTCTTAATTGATTGTGGAATTAGACTGTTTCCCAGAAGCAGCCACTAGATCAAGAATTAGAGTACATGTTATACGGGGGGAAAAAGTAAATTAGAGTACATGTGGTTTACTTGGAAGGTGATCCCTGAGAATAGTAGAAGGAATATGAAGACAAAGTACTTTCTGTCAATATAAACACATGAAAAAATATACAGAACTAGATAGATAGGTAGGTAGATAGATAGACAGATATGTGAATGGGATCAGATGAGTAATATATGATATACAAAGTGCATACGTGGTCATGTTCCTAGATATGTTGTTGGCTTCTCAATTCAGAAACTTTGCTTCTGGACAAACTGCGACCTGCCTCTGGAAAAACTGGCCAGCTGAGACTGATGGTAGAACCTGCTCTATCAAATAACTGTGAGCAGCCTCTGGAAAAGACCAGTACAGCCTCAGTGTGAAGGAGTGCTGGAACTTTGCTGGTGTAGCTGCTGGTTGTGGTTTGGGTATATGCCTTGCAGAGGAAGGAATAAGAGATTGTCACAGAGCAAGAACTTTGTGCCAGTCTCTGTGCCAAGCCCTGTGCTGAGGACTTTATACTCATGATCTCATTTACATCCATACAGTGGTCATTGGGAGCAAGGCATAGCAGAGAGGAATGATAAGTTTTTGGCTACTGCTCACTTGGCAGTGCCTGGGACCAAAAGCGAGCATGGCATCCATACAAGGACCTTCTATTCTACATAATACTCACTGGGGCCAGTTCATTTATGGATACATTCTACTTAGAATGTATTTATCATGACGTCTCTGGATATAGGTAATGACTTTCTGAATAGGACTTCAATTGCTCAGGAAGTAAGAGTAAGTATTGACAAATGGGATTGCATCAAATTAAAAAGCTTCTGCACAGTAAAGGATTTAATTAACAGTATGAAGCAACAACCTACAAAATGGGAGAAAAACATTGTTAGCTATTCTTCCAACAGAGGATTAATATCTAGAATATATAAAGAAATTCAAAAATTAAGCTTGAACAGAACAAATAATCCAATTAATAAATGAGCAAGTGAATTGAGCAGACATATCAAAAAAAGACATACAATTGCCTAATACATGCATGAAGAAATGATCAACATTCTAATCAAAAAGGAAATGCAAATCACAGTGACATCAGGATTCTATCTCTACTGAAGTCAGAATGGTAATCATAAATTATACAACCAACAATAAATGCCGGTCGGATACAGGGCATAGAAAGCCCTTATATAGTTGGTGGGAATGTAAATTAGCACAGCCACCATAGAAACCAGTACTGAGATTCCTTAAAAAGTAAAAGTATAACCATCATGTGATCCTGCTGTACCACTTCTAGGCGTATATCCAAAGGACTGTCAGTAGACAATACTGATAACTGACATACATGTTTATAGCATCCCAGTTTAAAATGGCCAGTGCAGTTAATCAGTGTAGCTGACCATCAACTGATTAATCAATAAAGAAAAATGTATACATACAGGTATTATTCAGTCATAAAGAAGAAAAAAAGATGTCTTTTTCAGGAAAGTAGATGGAACTGTAGATCATCATGTTAAATGTTATAAGCCATATAAAGAAACACAAATACAGAATGTTCTCTTCCAACATGCACAACCTAGATCTAAAGAAATAAATGACAGGGCTATAAAGAAGAGACTGGGAGTAGAAACAAGAGAGAGGGGAAAATGGTGAAAAGATGAACACAATTGAAGTAGTTTATATGCATGTATGATAATAGAATAATGAAATCCATTCAAATTGTTTTAAGGAGGAGGGATAAGGAGGAGTCACAGGGGGAGGTACATTTGCTCAAAGTACATTATTTGCATGCATGGAAATATCACAATGAAAATCCTTTGTACAATTAACATATGCTAGTTGTAAAAAGTCATGCCTGGAAAAGGCCATGGACGCAAGGTTCTCATGAAAAATATTATGCTAAGTGAATGAACTGAGCAGACCTCAGCCTTATAAGAAGAATAATAGAAATCAGCACTAGCATGTATGCTGTGTTCACTCAGGGGGTTACAAAATGCTGTATCATCCCCTGACTTATTGGAATCTTCTATGAAGCCCAGCAAGTCAGTAGGCAGGGCCTTATCCTTTTCGTACAAGTAAGGAAACAAAGGTTCAGAGAGGTGAGTAGACAACTTAAAGATCCAGAACCTGTGTGAGAGACTAACATCCTACCAAGATGTCTACATATTAACTCTGGAACCTGCCACTGTGACTAGCCATGGACAAAGGGATTTTGTAGAGATATGATTAAATTAAGGATCTCCACATAAGGATTTAATCCTGGATTATCTGGAATGGCTCTAAACAAATCAAAACAGTTGTTGTAGGGCAGAGGCAGGGGACAGCGTGCTACAGACAGAAGAGAAGATGTGATGACAAGAAACAGAAATTGGAAGCTAGGCATGGTGGCTCATGCCTATGATCCTAGCTACTCAGGAGGCTGCGATCTGAGGATTGAGGTTCAAAGCCAGCCTGGTCACTAAAGTCCATGAGACTCTTATCTCCAGTTAACCACCAGAAAGCCAGAACTATTACTGTGGCTCAAAGGGTAGGGCAGTAGCCTTGAGCTGAATCGCTCAGTCCCATGACCAAAAAAAAAAAAAAAAAGAAAAAAAAAAGAAAAGAAAAGAAAAACAAATTGGTTTGGTTAATTTGGTTAGAGGATAAAGGAAGATACTATAAGCCAATGAATACAAGTGGCCCCTTGGTGGAAAAAGGAAGGCAGTGGATTTTCTTTATAGAGCTTATAAAAAGGAACTAGGTCTTTTGACAAGTTGATTTTAACCCAGCAAAACTGTTTTGGACTTCTGGGCTCCAAATGTATGGGAGAGTAAATGTGGGTTGTTTCAAAGCACTTGATAATTTGTTAGAGCAGCAGGGAGAAACTGGTACAGCTGCTACCCAGGCAGAGGCAGAAGCCATCTAGTACCTTATGGCAAGGCCTTCCCAGATGCTGTGGATTGGATGTGGAGAATGGGTGGAACTCAGGAGCAGGCCTTGATGGTTTAGGACATGAAAGGTACCAGCTTGAAGTGTCACATGAATTATCCAACTACTTCAAGATAGGGACTAAAGGCATAGAAGCCATCCAATAGGTTGGTCGCTCCACTGCTGATTGAATGTGGTCTTTACAGGCAAGTGCAGATTACAGATTTCTTGCTTCTCAGCTCTGAGGTTCTGTTGGATCCTCTTTGATAAGTTCCTCATGTTACAAGTGGCTTCAGGAGACCTGTGCCCTGTCAAGCTGAGGCCACTTGTGACTCATGAAACAGAAGGTATAACCCAGAAAGACAGTTTGGGACACCTCTCCTATTTCTGGTGGTGAAAACTGGCCCTTGCTCTCAGAGAGAGGAGAGCGTGTTGGAAGTTTTCTAGAACTTTCCTCTCATTCTTTTGTGCCCAAGCAGCTGAGGGAAAATCCGACGGGGGGAAAAAAAGGAATGAATTCTGTTTTTTTCCTTCCCTGAAGTACCTCCATATAGACACAGCGTGTGCTGTTTGTGACGTGAAAATTAAAATCACCAGGAAATGCTCTCATTCTCTCTTTTCTTTCCCCTCCTGTCTCCCTTCCTCAGAGAGTGTCCTTCTCTCTCTTTCTGTCTGTTCTCATTTTTTCTCTGCAACTCTAGCTCCTCAAATTTCTTACCTTTGAGTACAATCTTCTAGTTGAAGACTGTAATTTCAGAATTTCCGCAGTCACTGTGAATTCTTAACAGAGCCAGGAAGTGAATTCATTGCTCACCTTGAGCAGCTGCAGGAAGAAAGACTGGAAGCAGAAGCTTTTAGTACCAGTGACAGGCTTAGAGACAGGACAGACATGTAGAATTCATTTATATCTCAAAGCTCAATTAATTTCACATAAGCAATGGAAAGATATTTCTTTACATTTCAGTTAGTACAAATTTTGATCTAGTTACCTTTTGAAAAACTCAAGCTTTGTTTGTGGGAGTCCACTTTGTTCTGCGCTTGATAAGGTAGGCATGTGTCTACGTGTATGAAGCGTTGGTTGGAAAGAACACTTGATTCAGCTACCCAGGACATCGCTGAGTACCTCATCACTAGCTGGAAATGCTCCACTGAGCAAGTTGCAGACAATCCACATGCCTAGGTGACAAGACAGGACTTTAAGAAGTCCTTCCTGCAGCAACACAGGCTATCCCTACCCCTGTACTTCCAGCCTATAAATTCTAAATACTTTCACAAGTGTACTGCATGCCCTTCCCATTATTTATTTCATTTTGAAGGTAGAGGCTATCCCTGGGATCACATGACAGGGAATGGTGGAGCTGGAATGGACCTTTAAAAACTATTGCTATTAATCATCCCTTGTTCCAGAAATGTGGATATTAGAATCTCAGAGCCAACAGGCCTTATAACTTAGTGGTGGCTTAGCGGGACTGAGAGTTCAGCAGGGGCTGGTAAAAGCTACTACAGCATATGCACTGAATTTTTGACTGTGTTCTGCCTTACTTCATTCATCTAGTCCCCTCCGTGTGAGGACTATTCAAAGAGGTGACACTGATCAAGATGCATTGTATTCATTCCTAAACTGTTTTGTTGAATGATAAATCCTTTATACAACTAGTTAAAGATTATTCTCTCTCTCTCTCTCTCTCTCTCTCTCTCTCTCTCTCTCTCTCTCTCTCTCTCTCTCTGTCTCTCTCTCTCTCTCTGTCTCTCTCTCTCTGTCTCTCTCTCTCTCTCTCTCTCTCTCTCTCTCTCTCTCTCTCTCTCTCTCTCTCTCTCTCTCTCTCTGTACAGGCCAGGCACTGGTTCTTCACACCTATAACACTAGCTACTCAGGATGCTGAGATGTGAGGATGCTGGTTCAAAGAGATCCCTGACAGAAAAAGCTGAGACACTCTTGTCTCCAATTAACCAACAAAAAGCCGGACATCTAGCAGAGCCTGTAGCACAAGAGTTGGGGGCAAATCACTGTTTTATAAATTAATCTTTAACCCCCCTGGGGCGCCATCTATTGCAGCCTCCTCTAGAGGACTGTTTTTATGAAGCAAAAGATCTTGTAATGCAAATCACCATCCCCTAATTGGCCCAGTTTGTAACATCTACATTAATTGCTTAAGGACACCAAGCCCTTTTCTCACCACTGCAGCAAGCTGTTTTATTTTGTTTCCATAAAAAAAAATCCCTGAAGATTCCAGGGTTAACCAGCACCTCCATGATGTTCTTGCTACTGTTCCTGGACCTGGACATGACCCACCTGAACCGCAGTGGAGCTGGTCTGGCTTACCGCCTCCCCTCCCCCGCTCTGTGGAGGTTCGCAATAGAGTAGTTAATCGGGAAGCTGGGAGTGCAGGTGGCACGCGGTACCACCTGGAGCCATCTCTGCAAGAGTGCCCACATCCTCCAAGGCTGGAGAGGAATACCAATTGCACAGTTACTGTGCCCCCTCAGGAGCTCAGAAGAGAAAATTAAAAGGCATACACACGCCTGGAATAAACGACCCTCTTCTTGTAGCTAATCATGGAAATTGATCAGTAGATTGCCCCCACCCTTTTTGGTAAAAAGCATAGTCTTTTCTTCTTCTAGTCCATCACCAGATTCTTAGAGACATATGAAGGGGATGAACTTCTTACAGGCAGCACACCCACAAGCAGTCCATGCTGCTTCAGGCATCAGTTTACCCAGCCTGTCACAGGAGAAAGGTCAGCTCCATCCGAAAGCCATGCAGGTTGAGAAGAATGGTGGGGCATTCTTAAAATTGTCCCCACTCTCATGCTTAGAAGCCTGAGCAGAGCTCATAGCTATTACTTTACCTTCAAGTGGTCCAAAGTGGTAAGAGTAGTAATTAGAGCCTGAACCTAATACTTTGGCTCCAGGGCCAAGACAACTCTTCCCAATGCCTGCTACTTCAAGGACCCATCACCCTTGGCTAGTATGTGTCTTCAGGTGTGTTGGGCAAAGGGAGAGCCAGCTGACAATGCCCTTAGCCAAGTCTGCTTAATTGTTAGGTCAAAACCAAAAAGATATCTCATGTTGTCACTGCCTGGAGAAGCAAGAAGTGTGGCTGTGGATATTGTTCCAGCAGCCGGTTGGGACCAGTCCGTAGAACATGACCTTGGAATTCGTGATGTCTCATGAAGTTAGTTCCTCAGTCTCTCCTAGCAGGCCACTAATGGGACTGAGTCACCTACTCTCCAAGGCCCTTTGCCCTACAATTCCTGGAGAGGTAGCATGAAGTACAGTCTTGTCCTTTTTTGTGTCTGTGGGCACTTAGCTTTGTGAGTATCCTACAGGTGGCTAATTCTCTGAGCAGAGGGAGTTGGTGGCAAAAGCTAACATTATACTGTAGTATAATCGATGATAGTCTCCTCACAAAAGATGTCTGCGCAGAATCTGTGACTAGAAACCAATTTGGAAAAGTCTTTGAAAATGTAATTAAAACTGTAACCCCTCTGTACATCACTTTTACAATAAAATTTTTAAAAAGAGGTAATTAAGTGAAGAATCTTGTGATAACACCATTCTAGATTATTCAGGTAGACTTCAAATTTAGTCACAAGTGCCCTTTTAACAGAAAGGTAGGTTGGGCATTGGTATTTACTCCTGTAATCCTAGCTACTCAGAAGGCTGACATGGGAGGATCATGGCTAGAAATCAGCCTGGGCAGGAAAGTCTGTGAGGCTCTTCTATCTAGTAAACAACTCAGAAAAAGCTGGAAATGGCACTGTGGCACAAGTGGTAGGGTGCTAGCTTTGAGCAAAAGAAATTCGGAGAGGGGTGTGGGAGTTTTGCCTAGTGGTTAAAGTGCTTGCCTAGCATGCACGAAGACCCAGGTTTGATTCCTCGGTACCACATATATAGAAAAAAGCCGGAAGTGGTGCTGAGGCTCAAGTGGTAGAGTGCTAGCCTTGAGAAAGTCCAAGGATAGTGCTCAGGCCCTGAGTTCAAGCCCAGGACTGGCAAAAAAAAAAAAAGAAATTCAGGGACAGTATTCAGGCCCTGAGTTTAAGCCCCAGGACTGGCACAAAGAAAGTACAATAGAAGGAAATCTGAGGCACACTGGGAAAAAGTGACAGGATGGGAGTAGAGGTTGGAACAATGGGGCCAGAAGCCAAGGACCATCAAAAGACAGAGCAGGTGAGCGTGGATCCACTGGAAGAACCTCCACACTGATTTCATACTTATGACCTCCAAATGAATGCATGAAAGCATGAAAGCACTTGATAAAACATATATTGCACTGATTCCTATGGTACAATGAACAAGGCTCAGAGGTCAAAGTGCTGTTCCCTGATGATTGAGCCAGAGAGAGATGAGATGGAATCAACTGGGCTGAGTAACCAACGCTGAGGTTTCAGGCCTGCTTCACCTCTGAGTGGACCAGGAAAATCAGGTTGGCCCATGTTAGTGCTATTAATGGGAAGCCTTGGCCCACAGCATGAATAAACACTACAGATAAGATGTAGCAAGGGATGCTGTACTAAGGCACAAGAACACTCAATTATTCTCTCTAGAGGTTGAAGACAAAGTAGTGAAGTTTGACCTAGAAGAGGAGACCAGAGCAAACATGCTTAGCCTAAAGCCAGCTCCAAGGAGCCTAAATGATCCCTCTCCAAATCCCACAGAACTGCGGCACAGGAAAGGAGAATCAGAAGCATCTTGACTGTATTTGCCTAAGTGGATCACGTCCTGAGGTTCCCCTGCCTAATAAATATCGTGCTTTTCTCCTAAGTGCTTGTCTAAGGAACTGACCCTTAATCCTGCAATGATCCTTAACTATCTTCCTTCTCCAGTCTTGTCATTTTATGGCTTCATGCTGCTCAGTGCCCTCACATGGCAGCATTGTGATCATCCAGGCCTTTCGCCCAACTCTCAGAAGATGGACTCACTCCTTCCCCTGATCTCCCATCTGCACACATGCGCACATGAGCGTTTGTCCTTTTCAGATAGAAAAGCATCATGAGGGTGCTCTTGGTGATCAAATCTGAGAACAAAGCCTGTAGTAGTTGGGAGAGGACAGACAGGAAGGAGCCTCACCTGTGACTGATGTGTGACCTGCTGTACTAGCAGAGTGGCTGGCTGCACCACAGGCTTTGTTGATCATGAATTGGGCAGTGAAAATAGGATGCTCAGAATGGCATGCTTTTGTCACCTGTTAATGCTGTGATACACGTCATTGTCAACAGGCACCTTCAATGTTGTGCTATTTCCTCTTCCTTTCTCCTCGAAAAACTATTATTAAGTGATGTCCATCTCCTCAGTACTACCACATTCTACTTGAGCATATGCAATCATTGAGTTGTCAGGAAAATGGACTTTGGTTTTATGTGCTGTTTGGGATGGATTCTGGCTATTCAACTCTGTTTTGTTCATTTGGAGCAGCTGATTATCTTAGGTGCAATAGTCAAATATGCCCAAAGCTTTATTTTTTTAAAAAAAATCTCTATTTCAGGAAAAAATGATTTTTTAGTACAAGTCAACAATTCTCTAGTCCTCAACTTTTTAGTGTACTATTAAAGACCTTGATATGGGATGGTATCATTCCCGTATCTCAGCAATCTCCGGGCGAGGTGGCTCATGATTGTAATGCTAGTTACTCAGAAGGCTGAGATCTGAGGATCACGGTCCAAAGCCAGCCCCAGAACTAAAGCCCATGAGACTCTTATCTCCAATTAATCACTAGGTAACTGGAAGTGCACCTGTGGCTCAATGGTAGGGTGCTAGCCTTGAGCTGAAGACCTCAGGGACAGTGTCCAGGCCTAGCGTTCAAGTCCCACAACAGACAGAAAAAAAAGGAGCTCAGCAGCCATGTCACAGAACAAGACAAGACATAGCACCAACTGGATGCAATGTGATTCAGCCTGTGGGTGCTTATTCATATGGCTAGTCGCTCTGCTATGATTTAAACATATCCTACAAATATCCATGTATCAATGGTTTCTGGAAAAGGGGCCCAAGGTTCCATGACTCCCTTTGGGGAGTAATTAGGATTAGAGGCCCCACGTGGTGGGGCCCCATCATGTCATCAGTGTCCTTCAAAGAACGGGACATTCAAGCTGTGGCTTTCCCTGCCTTCCCATGCGATGCTCTTTACTATGTTTCATGCCCCAGCAGGTGGGTCCTGAGTCCTGACTCAATGCTTCTGGATCTCTCAGCCCCCAAATCAACTTGTATTTGTGTGTGTGTGTGTGTGTGTGTGTGTGTGTGTGTGTGTTCCACTCCTGATGAACTCAGTGTCTGAGCACTGTCTCTGAGCTTTGCACCAACCTAGCACTTTATCACTTGAGCCATAGCTCCACTTCAATCTGTTTAGGTGGTTAATTGGATATGACTTTTCTACCAGAACTGCCATCCTCAGATCTCAGCCTCCTGTGTAGCTAGGATTACAGACATGAGCCACTGGCACTGGATAAACTTTGATTCTTTAGAAACTACTTCGTCTGAGGTAGTTTGTTAAAGTAACAGGAAACAGACTGATGTGACAAGGAAAGGTTATTACGAGGCCGTAACTCAATCAGAGTAAGGATCCTCTCCTTTTCACAGGTGCACCTTTAGCATCTACCATAAGAGATCTGGCACCTAGTAAGGGTTCAGTACAGATTTCTCTCTTTCCTTTTTATGAAAAAATGGGTGAATGAACTCATTGGAATTAGATTTAGAACAAGACCTACAGTGATAATATAACCAACAGGCAGAGCTGAGATAGAAAGTTAGGATTCACTGCAGTTCTCATATTGTATGCCCTCCTCACACCGTACTGGCCATAGAATGAAACTCTTGAGTCCTGATGAGCACAATGAATGTTCTGGAGAGCAACTCCAGGATTACTGCATAGTAGTAGCCCATTTCTGGGCTTGGAATCCAGACAGAAATGACCAGCCTTAATTTCCTGAAAGCCTGAGTGGCTAAAAGCTAAGTTTGAAGTGCTTGACTGAAATTGAGGACAAAGCAAGAAAGGGGACAATGGAGAGCATCTACAAAGTTCGAGGCAATCTGCACAAAGTCTGTGCTCAGCTGGTGTTGAATCCGAAGTCCCTGTGTCAAAAAAAAAACAAAACAAAAATAAAAACAAAAAATGCCTGGGGACCTTCACAATGCTGCAAGGGAGAGGAATGACCCTGGGCTGAAGACAGGGCTAAAGAAAACAGGCAGCCAGAGAGACCAAGGCAGAAGTCTGGGCCTTTGAATACTACCCACCATACTAGGTGACTCTGGATTCTTCTCTGAGTTGCCTTTCTTTCTTCCTTCCTTCTTGACTTGATTAAGTTTCTCCAGCACTGAACAATGGGAGAAACAATAAAATGCAGTGAGTCCTTTCAAATTTATTCTATAAAAATCCTCTGCACGAGCTTCTGTATGGCAAAGGACATAGCTAGTAAATTAACTAGAAAGCCTACAGAGTGGGAGAAGAACTTCACTAACCATACAATGGACAAAGGCCTCATATCCAAAATATATCAACAGCTCAAAAAATTGAATCACTCCCAAACTAATCTCCAAAGAAACAACCATCCCATTAGAAGAAGAGCCAAAGACTTAAAGAGAGTCTTCTTGGAAGAAGAAATAAGAATGGCCAATAGACAGATGAAGAAATGCTCGACATCTCTGGCCATAAAAGAAATGTAAATCAAAACAACTCTAAGATTCCACCTCACTCCAGTTAGAATGGCCAGGATCAAGAAATCTAATAACAGATGCTGCTGGAGATGTGGCCAGGAGGGATCACTACTACACTGTTGGTGGGAGTGCAAACTCATTCAACCGCTATGGAAAGCAGTATGGCAGTTCCTCAAAAGACTAAACATAGAACTCCCCTGTAATCCAGCAACTCCATTACTTGGCATTTACCCAATCATCCAGAAACAAGGACATACTAAATCTACTAGCACAATGATGTTCATTGCAACACGATTTACCATAGCCCCAAAGATATGGAACCGACCCAGATGCCCCTCAGTTGATGAGTGGATCAACAAGATATGGTATTTATACACAATGGAATTCTATGCTGCTGTAAGAAAATGAACGACATCGTCCCTTTTGTAAGGAAATGGAAAGACTTAGAAAAAATCATATTAAATGAAGTAAGCCAGACTCAAAGGAACATAGGCTCAATGGTTTCCCTCATTTGTCATAATCAGTAGAAACCTTGGGCTCTCCTAGCAGAGATTTACAATAGAACAAAACCTTGATTCATAAGGTCATATAGAATGATGCTAAATGAAAGGACCTCTAGGATATAGAAACAAAAACCATATAACGAGTGATTATTGTCCTTAATGTACTGTGTTATCTCTCATCTCTTGCTGTCCTTGGTTATCTCATATTCTTGCAATATTTTACCTTATTATCTGATATATTGTATATGCATATTTGGTTATTTGAAGTCGGATAGGGAAGGGAGTAAAACAAGATGAGGGATGGGGGTGGGGGGAGGGAAATGGGGACCAAGACATGAGAAAGGGTAGCAATGTATATGAAGTAATGCACATTCTATCTGGTGAATATAATGTAACCCTTCTATTAATTACAATAAAAATATATGAAAAAATCCTCTGCACAGCTACTTAAAGATACTGTAAAAAATTAAAAAAAAAAGATGAAAGCAATCCATTGTATATAGCAATCATGTAAAAGCTGGCAAGTATTCCATGTCTGAGGGAGACTCCTAGTTTAGACTTGGCCAAAAGGCTGGCCACGATCGTGAGGTAGACCCTCAGGAGAGGAGTGAGCTCTGTGAGGCTGGCAAAGCTGCTCAGTACTGAGTTTGAACTGAACTACAGAAAAATGGAAAAAAGATGTGCCTTAGACAGACAGGCAGATCCACATGAGTATTCTAGGAAATGGAGAAACCATTGGAGACATGAGCCAGAAAAGAACAGGGTCTTCTATGGTAAAGAGAGGCCAGGTTAGGTCATGTGTATCTGAAGGAAGAAGGAGTCAGGCATTATCTAGGGTCTGAGTAATGTTCACATCCCAGTAAGCAGGTCAAACAGTATCTCTCATGAGTGCCAGGGGGCCCTGGAAAGCTAGGGTAAGAGTGCATGACCTTATTTGGAAAAAGTATCTTTAAGGACCAGAACCATTATTTCTAAGATAAGGTCTTCCTGTGTTGCTCATACTGCCTTATCTTCCCAAGTAAGCGGTCAAGGATTGCATGAGTGGGTCTTCAATGCAATAAAGCGTTCTTATATTAAAATAAAATGTAGAAAGAAAAGAAAGGTAAAACAAGGCACATGAAGGTAGAGGCAGGGATTGGTATGATATAACCATAACATAACAAGGCCAGCAATTGCCAGAAGTCAGAGGAGACAAGAGAACATTTGTTACTAGACCCTTAACTAGGGGGCCCAGGGTAATGGTTTTGCTCAAAGACACCTTCAGTGTTCCAAAGCACCTCCTTCTGCAGGCTGGGCCCTCCCTGAAGTCTTTCTCATTCATCATTGTGGCTCTAGCATTCAACACAAGTCTGACACCTACTGAGAACTCAGTGACATTCACTGAGTGAATGAATGAATTCCTATTGGGAGAGTCCTGGATCGTCATACATACCAAGCATTGTCTGCAGATAGCTTCCCTTCTGCCCTTAGCTGTCTAGTTCAATACATATGTTTCATTTGAAACTGGTATTGAACTCAAATTTGCTGTTTGTCCTTTTGTATAAAAGTAAGGAAAGCTGCAGTTATATGGGATGTCAATGAAGAAGAGACCCAGTCCTGTGACTCTTTCTTTCCATCACTCCCTGATTCTGGGCCAAATTGGACAAAGTAGTAGGACTAAGCCTTCGAGTGCCATGAAGCTCCTGATCACCTCTATCCCCATAAGTATTGGGTGGCCTCCTTTAGCCAAAGGCAGCTCAGGAGGCAGCAGAGACCAGCCTCATCCACTTCAGATGCTCTTACAGATACCCACTGGCGAGGGACTGGCAAGAGTAGAGCCAGAAAATGTCCAAGGCCTTTCTTGGTGAGTAGCTGAGTTGATAATGGATCTGACAACAAATAAGCCTGCTTCCACATCCAGTTTAGAGGTACCTCTCCTTTCTGTCCGGGCAATGTGTTGTCAATGGCTCATTCTTCCTTTCTTATAGGTACCAGTTCCACAAGAGAATCTGAAGACAGGCTGTGGAGAGCTCCTGCTGCCCTTTATAGGGCTTGCACCAATAGAGACATGTTGGCCAAAAAGAAATGGCTTGGACTGCTTGCCTTAAATAATCTGGCAAGCAATTCTCCTTTCTTTATTCATCAGGGATATTCACACCTAAATAGCCTCTTTGTTTCTTAGGATTTTACTCTGAGCCAAGGAAGGCGGGGAGCATGGGCACTGAGACAGCCTTGCTCAAGAGGGAGGGGAATGCCTCCCTGATTGCCAAATTGAGATGTGTTGCCAAGCCTGAGAGATGCACCTGGACCAGGAAGCAGCTGAACGTCTGTGCACTGATGTGCTTCAGAGACGCTCTAAATCAATGGAGGTGTCTCAACGTTGACTGGTGGGGGTTGTGAGGAGGATCTTTCTTGGACTATGAAGGATCTGGAGTAAGATATCCTTAGTTTTTTAATGGATTCCATAACTGGCCATAGACAAGTCATATCCTCCCTTGCCACTCTGTCAACGTGGGGGTGCGAGAGAGAAAGGCAGCCCCACAATGTCAGACATGCAGGGGACAATATTAAAGCTACAGAAAACGTTGTCAGTTGGAGAAGGGGGTTAGTTAATAGGCAGGTGCTGTAGCAGGTGCTGCCTGGTCAGCCCCCCACCTACCCAGAGTGTGCCGTGGTCCAAGGGTACAAGCAGTCCCTCACAGGCAAAGACAGTGAAATGAAGGCAGGAAGGAGGCCCATTGGCAGTGCTTTCTGGGAATATTTGTTCACATTTTCCAAATGGCTAGGGAAGTTCCTTTAGGATCCCTAAAATTGATAGAATTTCATTTGTTTTCTTGTTTCACAGACTTCTAGACCTGAATAGATATTTGCAGATGTATCTGGAAAGAAGAAAGGAAGGAAGGAAGGAAGGAAGGAAGGAAGGAAGGAAGGAAGGAAGGAAGGAAGGAAGGAAGAAAGAAAGGAAAGAGAAGGGAAAGGAAAGGAATTAAGAAAGACAGAGGTAGAGAGGAGGGAGGACGAAGGAATGAAGGAGAGAAAAGGGACTGAGGGAGGGAGGGAAAAAGGGGAGGAAGAAAAGGGAATCAAGAAGGAAGAAATTAAGAAAGACTGAGGAAGAAAGGAGGGAGGAGCAAGGAAAGAGGGAGGAAAAAGGGACCGAAGGAGGGGGGAAGGAGGGAGGGAAGAGGAGGGAGGGAGGGAGAGAGGTAGGGAGGGAGAGAGGTAGGGAAGGAAGGAGAAGGGAAGCAAGGAAGGAAGGAAGGAAGGACAGGAAGATTTCTAAATAAATTAGGTACATTTGCATTCAGTTTTATGACCATGAAAGGTTTAAACAGAAAGAATCCACATTACATGGATTAATTAGATGTTTTAAGTTAAAGGGGAAAAAAACTCAAAAGCTCCGAAACAAGAAAATAAGTTGCAGAGTATAATATAAAACTCAGCAGGCTTTGATTTTCTGCCATGAAGCTATTAAAAAAATAATTAAGACATGAACAGCAAACTGATTCTATGCATAAATCAGAGCTATCAAAGGGTAATGTTTGTTTTTAGATTATGATGTCCATAAATTTCGCCTAAACTATGGTTTAGGTTGTGAATTGATCTAAACCTGAGCTCTAATCAGGTGCCAGCCAGAGGGCCAAGGCCTGTGGGGCTTCCTTCGCATGGCTGCTACTTTGAAGATGGAGACAGAGGGCTGGAGGCTGTAAATAGGTGGCACAAGCAGCCACATCACAGAGAAACCTCCCTACAGGAAGTGACACTGGGTATATTTGCAATGCAAAAATGATCTCTTAGAAGAGGCCCAAGGGTTGGTTTGTTTTCAATCCAGCTACCTTGTTCTGTGCTGCCTGAAACACGTCTTACTCCAAAACTTAGTTGTGTCTATGTGTGTCCTTAAACTTCAGTCTTTCCATAGTTAGCTGCAGAGAGAGGAGCCAGTGCTCCTAAAACCACAAGCAGAGAACTATAGATTGTTAAAGTACTCATTGATAAGCATCCCCAAACATCAGCATTGCAGCAGACTAAATACAAGGGCATCTGAGACACAAATAGCAGCAAGTGGAAACATCTTAACATGAAGACTGAAGCATCCATTTGCTTCCAAAAACAATGTTCAGACACATGGCAGTTCCCAGCCTGAAGCTGAAGATCACTTCACAGTCCACATTGATTCTTAGTAGCTTTCAAAGGCGTCAGCAGCCAGTCTCCCTGGGGTAGCAGGATCCGTGTGGATTCTGGCTGGAATGACCGCCCCCCCCCAAAAAAAATTAGGTTCTTCTCGTTTCCTTGTTACCTCTATGGGGCCTGTCGGCAATACAGAATAGAAGTCTGTCAGAGTGCTCTGCACCTGCCTAAAATAATAGAACACCCCCTCAAGAAGAGGAAGGGGTACAACAGGGCCCAGGGCAAGGAGAGAGGGGGGATTCCAGAATCCCCACCCTCCCAAGTCTTTTTCCTGTGAGGGGAAGAAGCCCTGGCAGTGGCCACTTCCTGTGTTGCTTTGCAGTGCTTCCCACAGCTGCTGGGGGTGGGGGGGAGGGAGTGCCCATTCTTGCAGGTGTGAAGCCCTCTTCTTGATTTCCCAGCCACATTTTCCCTGCCCTTTCCTGACCTTTGCTTCTATTGATCATCACACAGACAATCGCAATTATGATCTGAACCCACTGCGTGAGACCTTGCAAACTGGGAGGGTGACTTCCAGGTTCGCTGGCCGCTACTCTCAGGGCATCTCAGGCTTCCCTCCACCTCTCAGTTTGTGGCAGTGTTGGCAAGATCTGTGACTACTGATTAGTTCTTACTTTCCGGGCTGGAAATATACCAATTCTTTGTATTTAGAGATTCACAACTCTCCCTGGAGGGTTAAAATATAAATAGCAGGTTCTAACCATGCTAATAAATAGATGAAGCTAAGCAAACAATTTATCAGCTGTCCTTACAGCCCCTCAGTGTGCCAGTCTGCCTGCCCACCTCACTAATGTGCCCACCACTTTCCCTGGGCACGCTCTCATTCTGCAAAGACAGGGAGAGAGGCTGGCCAAGTGAGTCTAAAAATAAAATGAACAAGAGGCAGAGAGCAGGCTGCTGCCACCCAAGCAAAGGATGCTGTCTGCCCAGAGACAAATTCTCAGTGCCAGGAGCCCACACTGATTTGACTGTTGAGGGGCTTTGGTCCCCCTGAGTCCTCCAACATGTGCTCCGAATGGTGCTACCATGGGGGGGGCAAGCTGACAATGTTCTTTATCGTTCCCATCAGGGGAGAGCACTCTGTCTTTGGAGTTACCAGTGGAGTGATGGTTGGTAGTTACAGAACCCGGACTTCCTTCTTATCTGACCCACCCAGAAGAATGGCCTCCCCTCTTTGTGCAGCAGGCAGAGTACCGCTGGGAGTCCTGTGCCACTTTGAGTCTTAGGATGGTCCATTTCCATGCCTGGGAGGTGCAAATTAAGCTCTGAGGTCAGAGAGGCCCCTGAACTAAGCTGCTGGCTTATGGAGAGATCACAGCCACAGGGCAACTCGGATGAGCCCAAGGTCACAGGCAATTCAGGGCCAGCCGCAGTGTATGCTTCCTTGCCCAGGGCTTTTGGCACGGTCTTTCCAGAAGGCAGGGGTCTCTGGAGGAACCAGTAATCCATCCATAATTCTCAGAAATAATCTACTTAATGCTGCAACCAAACAACAGATTTTTGCTTAGGGACTCTGTTGGCCTGCCGTGGGTCACTCAGACTTTTTTGAGGTTTACATGCTAAAGATGTTGCCTGCAGAATATGGTACTTCCTCAAAAGACTAAACATAGAGCTCCCCTACGACCCAGCAATTCCACTACTTGGCATTTACCCCATCGTCGAGAAATAAGGACATACTAAAGCCACTAGCACAACGATGTTCATTGCAGCACTATTTACCATAGCAAAGATATGGAACCAACCCAGATGCCCTTCAGTTGATGAGTGGATCAACAAGATGTGATATTTATACACCATGGAATTCTATGCTGCTGTCAGAAAGAATGACATTGCCCCATTTGTAAGGAAATGGAAAGACTTGGAAAAAATCATATTAAGTGAAGTTAGCCAGACCCAAAGGAACATGGGCTCAATGGTTTCCCTCATTTGTCACAATTAGTACAAAACTTGGACTCTCCTAGCAGAGGATTACAATAGCTCAAATCCTAGATTCATAAGGTCATACAGGATGAGGCTAAATAAAAGGACCTCTAGGATATGGAAACAAGAGCTTTGCCTTGTGTGATTGCTGTTTTTTAATGTACTATGTTATTTCTCTTCTCTTTTGTTGTCCCTTAGTTATTCTCATATTGTTACAGTATCTTACCTTGTAATCTGTAAAATATTGAATATATGTTTATTTGTTTGACATAGGAAAGGGAAGGAGGGAAAACAAGATGAGGGGAGAGGGAGGAGGGAAATGGGGACAAAAACATGAGAAGAGGTATCAATGTGTGTGCATTAATGCTCCTTCTATCTGGTGAATATAACTGTAACCCCTCTATTAATTACAATAATTTAAAAAAAATAGGAAAGAAACAAGATGTTGCTTGCTGAGTACATTGTCCTCAAGGGTACAAGCATGGTAGAAGTATTTTCCCTGACCTTAAGTTTTCAGTGGTGGTGACTGTTAGGGATCTACAGTGAATTTCTCTCTCTGCCAGGTGACAGGGCCTTGGCTCTGAAGCCTCAAGGGTATTCTGCCGGTCTCCCACAGCCTGTTTCCAAGGAGAAGGATCCTCCCACTTAGACAGGAAGGATGCCATGTTGGAGCTTTCAGCTACCCTCGATGTACAAAGGAGAGCAGGTGAGACATGAGTCCCTGATCCACTGGTAGGTCCTCAGCTTACCATTGCCACCCCATTTTTGAAGGAGACAGTGGGGCTCCATCAAGATATAAAAATGGTTACTAGTTGGCTTCAAGTATACCTTCATCATCTTGCTTTTTCATATCTCTTCGTGGAGGGGTGTTAGTAAGCAGCCGTTTAAGTATTTCTAGGTCTTTTTCTGGCTTAGGTGATTTCTTTGTGTTGGAAGAGGACCCAATGTCACTGCAGTTCCACAGGCCCCACTCACACAGACCGAGAAATGTTATAGAGCTGAGCCTGCGGCAGTGGGGGCTCCCCTCCCTATGATACACTTCTGTAAAAACGGATATTATTTATGGGAAGACTGGCCCTGTCCATTCAACTATAGCTCTACCTTTCCTTTTAGGTTTTTTAGAAAGGAAGTCTGAAAGGAATCTTGCCTTTGATTCTTGTTGGCATATAGGACCCACCCAGTTTGCAATGTAAAAAGCAAAGATCAGGAACCAAACCAACAGTCACTAGTGAAAAGGCTATTGTTCTACATTCCTCAAAGAGCTGCTGACATCTAGAAGTAAGAAGCAAACAGTCTGCCGAGAGACAATTAGGCTGATGGAGGCTCTCTAGATTTCCATTCCATTCCTTTTTAACTGCCTCAGTGCCAGCTGAACTAAAGCCCCAGGAGGTAAAAATGAACACAAGGATTTCCCTAGCTATCTGGAATGAAGCTTTCACGTCTATAATTAGAGTCCCAGAATGTCAAGGCTGCAGGGCCCTTAGGATCAGCTGGCCTGTCTCCATCACTGAACTGACAGCTAGACTAGGGGGCCCAGTTTGGGGCACATCCCTAGCTTCCCTCCCTGCCTGGGGCCCTTTCTGCTACCCCCTTTTAGTACTACTTTTTACACATTGTGGGTGCTCCGTAAGTACTCAGGGAATGGAATCTGAGCTCTTGTGCAGTATCCCACTGAGTAAGGCTCAGATCTAGCAGGCTGTCAGCCTTCTCAGCAAGTAGGTGTCAAATTTCCTTCCCTAGAGATCCCAGTACCTCCAGGACAACACAAAGTGCTGTCTTTGAAAGTCCCTGTCAAGCGGTGCCCCTCCCCTGCCATGTCTGGGAGCATTCTCACCTGGAGACCTGTACCCTTGATAGTACATATTTCCCACCAGCTCCATGCCATTGCCCCAATTGTTTGCTCACATCAAGCTGTCATTGGATTTCACTTGTCTACCAAGACCCTTTTCTCTTGACAAGGTCCATCTTGCCACACTTTCCTGTACAAAACATTTCCAAAGACAACAGCATCAAGTTTCTCCTACTTCCTGTCATGATCCACTTATTTATTCAAGAGATATTTTCATAGGTATCCACTATGTGCAAGACACTGTTCTAGGCACACAGGACTCAGCAGTCAACAAGAGTGGGAAGACAGGCAAGAAACAGAAGTAAATAATGTAGACTTGGAGTCTAGTTTCTCCTTCTACACTCTAGATTTTCCTTCCTTCAAGTTGCCCTTATTTCTTTATCTTGTGATATGTTTATTTTGCTTCTACTCCTCTATTTCCCTACGGGGTGGTCTCTCTGAGAGAAGTTACCAATTCCAGAACTTCTTCTTGCCACCTTCTGCCTTGGGTATACAAGGAAGAAACATTTGTGAATGAGCAGATGGCTGAGTAAGTATGGCTGAATGGATGAGAGTGAGTATATGAGTGGAAGAATAAATGAGTGAATATAGTGATTGAATGTGAATGAGCGAACAAGTAGATGTGAATGAATGAGTGAATCAGTAAGCATATATAAGCATATATGAGAGTAGATGAGTTGTTGTAGAGCAAGTGAATGGGTGAGTGAAACGATGAATAAGTGAATAAGTAAAAAGAGACTGAGTGAACAAGGAGATTGACTATTAAGGCTCAGAATTCTGGTGACTTTTTACTTTTCTGAAGCAAGCTTTCTACATTGGAAAGCTGAGTAGCTTGAACATAGGACTTTGGGGACCCAAGAGAAAACTCTGCATGAATTCCCACACGACAGAACAAATGAGAGGTGGCTGAAAGGACCAAGTATATGAACTATGTCACTCTTTACCCTCATTTGACTGTGGACTCTGGCTAGGTTTCAGGGGACAGTGTCTCCAGAGTTGATTTGCTGATTCAGCCACTCTGGCCCAAGACCCATTCCCATGGGCTCATGGCACCTTTGGTTCCTTCTGCAAATATCAGCCACAGTGAGAATAACAGGCCATTTTGACCTATACACAAAACAAAAACCAACACTAAATCCTACCATAACTCATTCGTTATTTAATGCATGTTAGAATGTGCTTATTATGTTAGCAAGTCCCTTTTAATTATTTGTCAAAGCTTTACATAACATTTTTTATCAAGTGAATATTATCTTAAATTTTCATTGCATTTAATGTTTAAAGGAATAAGAAAATAATTTTATGGCCTAAAATGTGACTATTTTATTCTTTAATGGTTTTATTGGTAGTGTTGAGCTGCGAACATTAATTTTTTTAGTCTCTTTACAACATAATCTGTCATGGAAGTTTATTTTCTCAAGAGACTTGCTTCATTTGCCCTTTACTCGCACTTACCCTATGCAAATATGCTTTTGGCTTTTCAGTAATAATATTAGTTCTGAAGGCTCTGGTTCTTGTCAGCAGGGAAAGGCAATTGAGAAGAAGGTTGCCGTGTGCATTTAAATATACTTGACCAACAGTACAAAACAGCATTTATATGTATTTACAATTATTCAAAAGTACATTTTAGAGATGCTTAAGTTCATAGAGTTCCATGAATCAGCCCAGGGCTAGCTTTCATTTTTTTTGAGTTAGATTCTGTTAGTTGCTGCTGCTCTTTTAATAGGTATAACCTTTGCAATTGGAAAGGCAGTTGTTTAGTGATCAAATCACATTCTTCCTGATGTCTTTATGATCCAACTACATTCAATCTGCAAAGCAGATGCAATCAGCAATGGCTAAAGGGGCCAAAAGTGGCCCAAAGCCATGCTTTGACTCTCAAGTGTCCAAAACTATGGACAGGCAATGCATCCTACTTAACAGCTTGGCTGAGATGTCCGTAGTCAAGGCCACTCTGCTTGATTCTCTAAAAGTGAATTGAACAGTCAGGACTGAGTGGTTGAAGACATACTCCCCTAACTACTTCATAGCACTCTTTCATCAAACCAAAATCAGCTCTTTGGAGATGAAAAGCTTGGCACTATTTTTCACTCTCCAACTCTGCATCTTATTCTGACTCACAAACTGCTATAATTCCACTGTTTTCTTCTGAATGTCATTTGGAGGTATCTCCTCATTTCTGTTGCCAGCAAGGCCTCCTTTCCTGAAACTATCAGCATTGGACCTCAATAGTAACTTTGCATTCTTCTCTTAGCACTATGCTACAAACTTGACTATCAGTTTATCTTCCTAAGGTGCTCCTTCGGAATCTCTTTTGTTTCATAACATGCCAGGCTTCCCCTTTGAGCCTAAGGTCAAGTCTAGCCTTTTCCATTTGATTTGCAAGATCCTTACTAATCTTGCTGTCCCTACCTTTGAGCCTTCTAATTTGTAATGAGCATGGCTTGGGTCAGTAGTTCTTGAGAGACATCTGCCTACTATGTTTTCGCATAAGACAGACAAATAAGGTGATGGAACAGAACAGTAAGCCCATGCTCATGCGCAAATCAAGTCTGATTTATGACAGAGAAACATTGTGCAGGAGGGAGAAAGAGTAGTCCTCTCAATCAATTTTGCAGAGACAATCCAGCAGGGATAAAACTGAAATAGAACTCCTATGTCACATCACACATAAAAATCAAATCAAGGTAGACTAAGGATTTGGATGTTAAAGGTAAAACTATAAAGCTCTCTGAGAATCATACAGGAGAATATCTTCATGAATTTAGGGTAAAGAAAAATCTATTAAACTTCACATGAAAAAGGTCACTACATGTAGGAAAAGATTTACCAGCTGGATTGTATTTTTAAAAAATCATATTTTTCAAAAGATAGCATAGAATCTGATCATAGTGGTTCATGCTTGTAATCTCAGCAATCAGGGGACTCAAGTAGAAAGATGTTGAGTTTCAGTCCACCGTGGACTTCATAGTGAGATTGAAGCTGGTCGGAGCTATAGAGCAAGACATGTGTCAAAGCACAATTAAAAAACCACAAAGACTAAAAAAACAAGCCACAGGTAATAGAAGATATTTGCAACACATAAGACTGATGGAAGGATTCTCTTCAAAATACATCTCAGAAATCCTACAAATTACTAAGAAAAAGACAACTCAATAGAAACATTGACAAAAGGCTGAGCAGGTGATTTACAAACCAAGAAATCCAAATAACTTATAGATACTGTGTGAAATGGTGAGAGAAAAATTAAAATGAAAACCAAAATGATAGTTGCTACTAGAAATGGGGCAAATTAGCCAGTGATGATAAATGTGGTGAGGATGTAGAATCTTTGCACTCCCACACTGCTTGATTGTACTTGGGAAACATTTGGATATCTGGTAGAGTTGAAAATAATCATACTTAATGACCCAACTTTCTCATTCCTATGTCCAGTAAGAAAATGAATATATTTGTACATTAGAGATAGGGAAAATGATGCTCACACTGTCTAAATCTTTGGACTCCCTAACCATCTACAGCAATAAAATGAACCCCTGTGCTGGAATATTGTTTTCTGACTTTATCTTTGTTATTGGTGTTGTTTGCTGTTTCACCAACTTTTTTTTTTGAGGGTATCTTCTAGCTTATTTCACAACTTAATTTTTTTAACCTTTTGATGTTTTATTTCATTTTACTAGGATCAGACAGTGTCAGCATGAGTAAAGCAACTCAGTAGAATTACTGGCTTAGACCAGGGAAGAAGTAGGCTTTGTTAGAAGCCCCGTTTTGATTCTTAGGCACCACCTTGACCACAAAGTTATTATACTGGAACATACTGTAAGTTGCTGGCTTTGGTCCATTCTCCTCTGGCAGCTCAAAGAAATTACCAATTGGTGCTAACATCTAATGACTAGAGCCATCTAAAACCTTCACTAGGGACTGATTTAACAATTGGCCAGAGTAATGCAGGAAAGTGGTAGGATAACTACAAAAGTCTTCTTAAGATTGCGTCACACTGTAGAAAGTACTCTTCTGGCCTACTATCTTGAACCTGGAAAAGGTAGCCTTGGTTTTCTCCTAGGAACTTTATAGAAACTGTGCCCCAAGAATATTCTTAGCTGTGCATTTAAGGCCTACTAAGTCAAGAATGCCCTAAAAGCCCCGTCTCTTGAGCCTTGCAAAATGCTGTCTAAGATGAGGAATGTTCAAAAAGCGACAGGTGGCTGCTGTGGGTCTCAAAAGTAATCCCAGAGACCCTGAAAAATCACTGTGTCTCCCTGCACAGTACTACATAGAGCATGAGCTGGCTGTGGAAGGATAATCTTCGAAAGGAAGTTCCTTCGAATTCTTGGAGTTCCTGCAAAACCTTCCTGAAAATCATTTTTTCAGCAGCCGGTACCTAGATGTGTCCAATCAGAAGCTATATGCCTTGTTTCTTCAGATGCCACAGGAGCAAACATCACCTCCAACAACGGAGCAGGGACTTGAACTGAAATCCCTGCCTTTTGCAAGCAGTGACTGCCTACATACCAACAGATGTTCTGTTCTGGAATAGTCTATACATTTTGTGAATTGAAGTCATATCACAAAGGAATGAGCAGGACAATAAACTACAGTTTACATAAGGATGCATACAGAGGACACAGAGATTGGCTACAATGGTATGTATTTGTTTGTACAACAAACAAATGTAATCAGGAGGGCTACTATTTTGTTAGTTGCTCGAGGGGCAGATGATTTCTTGTGAGGTCCTGGTAGCAGGGCCTCACACCAAGCTGTAAGACACTCCTATTGCTATGGCAACGCCCCTCCCCCATCTTCTTTACCAGAATATACAGAATGTTCAAATTTGGCCTAACTGTGAATACCACTCAACATACTCTGCATTATTCTGGCAGATTTTTCTATTCCAAAATGGACATTTTCAGAAGGTTATAAGAGCAATCAGCACTGTAATTATGATATGGAGACCTGGCTGAGCATCTGTGGTCTCTTGTCTGGTGATGGATGAATAGTGCTTGGAGGGGTTGTTTTCCTCAGTGTTTGGGCTCATTCTCAAACCAAATTGAAAGAAGGATGCTGGAGTAAAGGATACACTACCTGCTAGAAGTCAGGAAAGGGATAAGTAAGTGTCAAATCCTTGGAGGAATTTATGCTCCAAGTTAAGTGTTGCAAGTCCAGCTTGAGGACTTACTAATGGTCCATAGAACTCTCCCAGTATACAAAGATAAGGAAAACAATGTGCCCCAAGAGGCAGGGCCAAGGCTTCCTGCTAGATCTATTCTGCTGTGTTGGAAGGAGTTTTAGGCAGTCTAGGTAATGGCAGTGCCAGACTTCTGGCACAGTATTTCGTTAGGCTAGCCTAGTGCTGGGGGTCTTCTGTATGGGACTTCCTGGGAAGAGGTTATCAAATGAGAACAGCTTCTGGAAAGAAAGTATATAGCAGCCTCTAGATACTAATGAGTTGACGCAAACTTGTCAACCAATTCTAAGCACTCCTTTGGATCGCCTAGAAATACTTACCGGTTGAGGCAGAGACCCAAGTAGGCACAAAGTGGCCCTGTAGCTTGTTAATTATCTCATATCTCTGAAGCCCAGGGATGACTTGAACTTTCTGAATCATAAGTGACATCAAATCCTTGAGAAGGAAATATGCATGTTAAGGTACAAAGCCACATACCTACCTTACACTCCATCAGGCCGGTCTCAGGATGTTGGACTTTTCTAGATTTCAAGTTGCCTCTGTTGTCTCCTCACACACTATTTTTATTCCGAGTGCTAAAAGTAGTCGCAGTGACTTTGTTCCATGCAAGCTGAATGAGCTGGAGTGCTGCCCCTGGGATTTCCTTGCGTTTGCCATCCTGGGTTAACAGGAGCAGCACTGCAATCAGGTGATATATGGAAAACAGAAGTAGAACAGAAGCCAGTGTTGTAGCAACTCACAAACCATGTCCCCAACAGATTAGCTTTTTGACATGGAGAAGTTCCTCCCTAGCTCTGCCACATTCCCTCCATCAGATGGCTCAAGTGCATGCATAGCTTCGTCTGCAGGTCCCCGGTGGTATGAGATTGGAAGTGGTCAGAGACAATTTATCCTTGCTCTTGTCAAAGTCCCATTTTCTCTGTTGAGTGTTTATGATAACCTGTGCCTTCTGTACCAGCCCAGCCACCATGCCGCTTTCACTGAACCCTAGATAATTCAAAAATACCCCCAAAGAAAAAGAGGTTTACAAACTAGGACAGCCAAGAACACACAAAAATGGTAGCAGCGCCCTAAAAGTGATACAACCCCAAAGCAGATGCAATGTAAAAGTCTACCCTGCAGTAAAAATTGCCTTCCTCGATTCTTTTTTTAACCTCAAAGATTTCCTTGGGATTGTTTTGACACCTTTATCTTCCCTGATAGTAGCAGCCTCAGGAGCTCTGGCTGGCTGCTGTTACAGCTTGGCAGCCAATATGAGGCATACCAGCTCAGGTTAGGCTCTGTGTTCAATTCTAGTCATGCACTTCACTTTGTCTCTATGAGATGGTAAAGAAAACCCTTCCGTGTAGGCCTCACTTTTCTCATCTGCACAATAGCTTGATTGGATATATCAACATTTTACATCAAGAACCCAGTTTTAATATACATACAAATTATTGCAAATGGTAGGAATTTTCTTGAACTGATGTGTATCATGAGTACATATGATGCCATTGGATGTTTTCTGTTATCCGCGTTGTTTTATTTTTTCCAAATAAGCTCAAATTGTTGACTTCATTTTAGGATACCCTTGTAGGAGTCACGGGGTGCAGCCTTAGTAGTGAACCCAGATACGCTGTAAGTTCTCAGACTACCTGGCATTTTAGAAGTCTTTCCTGGTGTATTTCTTCAGGGGAAACATGGACTCATGAGGGTCCTTGCTTCCCTGATGGAGAAGGCAGACTCCCTCCTTCCCTAAGTGAGAGCAGAGCCCTTCAAGAACAGCCATCCCGATTGGTCCCATCTTCTACAGCATGTACAACTGTGTAGACCATAAAGTCAGGGGGGGGGGTACTGATGCTGAAGATTTTTGGCACTAGCTGTCCTGAGTTGCTCTTGGATCACAATGGTACTCAGTTCCAGCCAAAGGATCATACACTGTGCTCTGAGATTAAGTTCTCTCTTGACTGACAACCTTACTCAAGCCTTCCTGGTCAGATACTCTGGAGAACAACACGGGGGATTCACTGAGGCCTGACATCAGCTGGTGTGGTATGGGCAATGTGATAGGCTGATGGATCTGCTTGGCCAGAGGCTGGCTTCTGTGACTCCATCTAATACTAGTCTAGATGTTGCTGTAAAGGCATACCTGTGGTTGGCATCTATAATCTTCAAGTAAAGAAGATTGTTAATCCTCAAAAGTGTGAGTCCATTCTTTTCTGCAGCCTCTGAGAGCCAACCCAGCTCCACAAGGGTCTTGGAGAGTGGCCAGGAGCCGACTTTACTTTTAATTAAAGCCTGCCTATAAGGAGCACCTATTATAAGCTACACATTGAGCTGAGCCTCATTCTTTTTATTTGCACAAGTAACACATCTTAGAGACTGAAACTTTGAGGCTCCAGGCTCATGTGTGTGAGTGAAAAGCATGAATCAAAGTAAAAAGCATGAAAGAATAGAGACTACAGGTTAGCAGGAAGAGAAAGGGAAGAACACAGAGGAAGAGATCCCGAGACGTCCTTAGTTCTCATGTTTGCCCCTCCAGAACTACATTCCGTGATCTTGTAGTAGGCTGAGGAGAATAGCACAGAACCTGACAGAAAAGCTGGCACCCACATTTACACTTTTCAGGAAACAGGCCTTTGATTTTCTTTTCAGCAATTTCCCAGCCCAAAGACAGAGGCTACTAGGAAAAAGTACACATTTTATCTGGGGCCACTTCTGTGTGTATCTTCTTTCACTTAGCCAAAAGTTTTCAAAGCTCATCCATGTAGTGGCATGTATCATTATTTTTATGCTTGGATATAATTCCTTCATACGGATACACCACATTTTCTTTACAAGTCAATGAACATTGCAATTATTTCCACCATTTAGCAATTATGATTAATGTTGTTATAAACACTTGTTGTGGGGAAGCCTTTTTGTTTGTCACTCTTTCGGGTACGTGCAGAGGAGTGGATTTGGTGAGTCATATGGTAATACTACGTTTTACTTCTTAGAAAACAACAATCTGTTTTGCGTTGTGATTACATCATTTTTCATTCCTACTAGCAATGGACGGAGTTGTGATTTCTCCACATGCCTGCCAACACTTGGTACTTTTCGTGTTTTTTTTTTTAATCCCAGTAGGTGTGGAGTGGTTATGTCATTGTGGTTTTGATTTGCATTTCCCTATTGAGAAATGTTGAGCTTGTTCTCATATATTTGTTGGTCCTTCATGTAGTTCTGAAGACAAATCAGTATACTTTTACTTGGCCTCAGAGGCTATATATATCCTATCCTCTTTCCATGGTCTACTTCCCCAGTTCTCTTCTACCAGGCTTGGCATTTTCCACAGAGTCATTCGTGGACATCCTCTTCCTGCAAGGCTCTTTGCTCTTCCCATGACCCTCCTTTGGGTAGCCTCCCTGTCCTCCATCTTTTGCCTTATCTACTGTTGCCATGTATCATCTTGTACTGACCCTCAGCATCGCTCTAATGGGATTCCCACAGTTTCCAAATGGCAATAGTTATTCCTAGCCTATTTAGCTCATGGCTTTAGATCCTGGCTTACTATTGGGGAAATCATATGTTTGGGTCCACACCCCTGACCACAGAATGCAATGAAGACATGCAGACTTCCTGTTGAAAGATTGTGTCCTCATGCCCAAGGGCACTGGCAGGTCCTCTTAGGTGTCTTCCTGATGCAAGCACTCATTCTTGATGAGGCATCCCTAGCTATTTTGTTCACATTTTAGAGCTGTCTATTCTAGCTATGCTCTAATATGACTCACGCATTCCAAGTGGGATGCCTGTTGTTGGTTAGTGACTCATGGATGTAGTGTCTCAGCTTGGTAGCTTTGGCAAAGGATGGGCCTCATGATATAGACAATAGAGCCCCACCATGGAAGGCAGGAACAAGACTTCTGGTCCCAGTCTGTGATGACTCGCTGTGTGATCTCAGGGCCTGGATTCTCAACCTGTGGAGCCAACCACCTGTAGAGCCCATTTAAAGATACAGTTGGCTTACTGCTTGCCTTCATCCCAAGATGACCAATTGACATTTGTGGCACAGAACCCATGAAACTCACAGTTGACTCAAACGAGCCAGTTCCCTAACACTAACCGAAGCATAGAGATTATTTCTATACAAACTACTTGAGGGCCCTACTCCCTATCCCACTTTCAATTCTACAATCTAGGGGTTCATTTTTACCATTTTTTTTGTGTTGGATACATTTCTAAGCTATGACCAGAACTTCTGCAGGACACAGAATTGGTTCTCAACAGTGGGTAGCACAATGTGCCAGGCCTATTAGCTGCAACCATATTGCAGATTCCAGCCATGAACAACACTTCCTCTCTTAAGTTATGATCACCCCACGAAAATGTGCAATGTTACCCAATTGTACAGAAACAAGGACATACTAAATCCACTAGCACAACAATGTTCATTGCAGCACTATTTACCATAATGAAGATATGGAACCAGCCCAGATGCCCGTCAGTAGATGATTGGATCAACAAGATGTGGCATTTATACATAATGGATTTCTATGCTGCCATCAGAAAGAATGTCATTGCCCCATTTGTAAGGAAATGGAAAGACTTGGAAAAAATCATATTCAGTGAAGTTAGCCAGACCCAAAGGAACATAGGCTCAATGGCTTCCCTCATTTTTAAACTTGGACTCTTCTAGCAGAGGTTTACAGTAGGATAAAACCAAGATACATAAGGCCATATAGGATGAGGATAAATGTAAGGACCTCGAGGATATACAAACAAGAGCCATATAATATGTGATTGTTGTTCTTAATGTACTGCTATTTCTCCTCTCTTTTGATGTCTCTTGGTTATCTCATATTGTTACAATATTTTACCTTATTATCTGGTATATTGTATACATGTTTATTTGAAATAGGATAGGGAAGGGGGAAAACAAAATGAGGGAAGGGGTGGGGGAGGGAAATGGGGACAAAAACATAAGAAAGGGTAGTGATATTTGTGAAAGAGTGCACCTTCAATCTGGTGAATATAATGGAACCGTTCTACAATGAAAATACATTAAAAAAAGAAAAGTTGCAGTGTGTAAATGTTGAACCAACATGGGTGGAGAATATAAGGAAAGTGCTTCTGAAGGCTTGGCAAAGAGCCCAGGTGCAGAAGAATTACTGTCATACATGAAGCAAAACACTAGGAGGTGTTTTGAGGAATAGCTATGGCTTGTGGATTATGACTGAGGGCAAAAGTATGAGGTGCAGGAAAGATGTCTGAAAAGAATGATGCTCTGGGGGATGGGAGTGTGGCCTAATGGTAGAGTGCTTGCCTAGCATGCACAAAGACCTGAGTTTGATTCCTTGTACCACATATATAGAAAAAGCCAGAAATGGGATGTGGCTCAAATGGTAGAGCACTAGCTTTGAGAAAGCCTAAGGACAGTGATTAAGCCCTGAATTCAAGGACCAGGACTGGCAAAAATCTTAAAAAAAAAATAAAAACACAGTAAAAGTCAATGATGCTGTGGAGGATAAAGGAAGATTTTAGAATATGAGATGGAATATGTCCTCATGCCTTATCCTGTAAGTCCTGGGTTGTTGAGATGGTTTAGTACTCAGATGGATATGAGGACAAGGGCAGCACAGCCAAGAAGCCCCGTCATGATCCTATCAGCCCCGGGAATGACAACATGTCTAAGATAGAAAGTACCTGGAACAGGTATGGGCATGATGGACCGGAAGTAAGGAATGCTGCAAGGGCAAGTATCTCCATGGAAGAAGGCACAACTGGGTCGAACCCTGCACTATTGAATCTGGATTTCGGAATAGATATTGCCCCTACTTCTTAGATAGCAGCAGCCAGGATGTGAAATGCAGCCATAGGAGCAGAGGAGCTGTGGGAACAACTGGTAGAAGGTCTCAGGGGGCGCAAATTCTTGTTCAGGCCACCTCTCCTCATCTGAAAGGCATATCACCCCCTAGCAGCACTGTCTATTGATCTGTCTGTAATTTAGAACAATATACATAGGGGCTCTGCCAGCCCAGACCTCTGCCCATAGGCCTTCTGAATAGCTCCTTAGCAAACCCTGCAAACTAAATGTGGAATAAACCACCTAATGTTGTAATTATCTATGGGGATCTCTGCCTTATAGGAAGATTTTGGCTCAGTAGGCAGCCCCATAATACAGGTTGCCTATTAAGAGAACTTAGATTGATCTGTTCCTTGGACATAGGAATATTTGCTTTCTCTTAGTCCTTTCACAGGGCCCAGATTCTTGCTCAGCCTCATATTCCCTTGGGTATCTTCCCCATCCCTGATCCCAACAGCTAGTCTTTTCCTTGTCAGATCTTGCTTGACAATCATAATACCTTTTCCTCTCCTGGCCCAAAGCTAACAGCTATTTCCTATGTTGCTGCAGAGGAGATTGTGGATGGGATGATTAATTTTATGTGTCAACTTAACTACAGGATTGTGCAAAGTAGCATGGCCAAACACTAGTATAGATGTTGTTGTGAAAGTAGAGTTTAAATAAGACAGACAAGCTCCCATGATGCAAGTGCCTCTCATCTCTTCACTTTGTTGAAAGTTTTAAGAACAAAGACTGAGGAACCCTCAGTTAGAAGGGCTTCTGCCCATGGATTACAATGTGCAAACTTCCTGACTTTCCAGCCTTCAGATTCAAGATGGCACAGTCAGTTCTAGCTTTCCTCAGAGGTGCCATGTTTGGGTGGGACAATTCCTTAAAATCTTTCATCTCTCTGTATGTTGCTTTCTTGTTGTTTCTCTCATTCATTTGGCTAATTCTGGCTTATCTTTTTGTTTTGTTTTGTTTGAGAATTCTAACATAGTAGGCCAGTAAGTTGGCTGGAGCTGGGCTGCCATGTGGCAGGAACAATTGGACACAAGAAATGACAGTGCTCCTGGGAAGGCAGGCTTGTATCAGAATCCCATGGTGGTTCTAGTTCTTCCATACTCCATATGTATCTTTTTTTTCTATATATGTGGTACCGAGGAATCGAACCCGGGTCTTCATGCATGCTAGGCAAGCACTTTTACCACTAGGCCAAACTCCCAGCCCTCCATACTCCATATGAACTGAGACCAGGGCAATCATACAGAAGGGGCAGAAAATTGTTACCCCTTTTCCAAGGAAAGTAGCAGTGGGCACCCTCCTTGTCTGCACACTTAGGTCCTGAACGTTGAGGGGACTCAGCAAAGTGTCTTGGTGCTAGCTGCTCAACTCTAGTGGCAGGCCCAATGGAAAGAAAGCAACCCAGCTTTTCAGCTGCTTTAGGAGGTGACTGTCCAGTTCCAGAGACCCCTGTGGCCTGGCAGCTTAAGAGCTTTAATATTTGGCAACCTATTGGGCTTCCTAGGATTGAGCACATGGAACACCCAAGTATTCCAACAAGGTCAAAGACAGCCGTAGGCCTCCCTTTTCCCTCTGTCCTTAAGTAAATGAAGATACTTCCCAGAATGAGTCTAGGCAAAGCAAAAGGAACTGGTAAACTTAGTGAACAAGTGATCTCTGCTTAGCCTCACTGATAATGAGAAGTGCTGCACATTATTGCTCGTGCAGACAGAATAGGCTCACAATGGGCATGGTGCTCTTATCAGTTTTCTGCCCACCAGCAGCCCTAGAAGAGGATCGGATCACTTTCTAGTCCCTGGGACCTGAATGATAGTTCTTGCTGTAGGAGCATGTGAAGTGTCTGGAGGAAAATTCTTCCGAAGCCTCAAGAACCTGCAGTTAATGCCAAAGCACCTCAAAGATATGACAGGACATGGTGGATGCTTAAAGTCTGATAGCAACTGCTGTAGTTTGAGCTGTGACTACCTGGAATATATTAACTAATGACCGAGGACTTGTTAGGCAAGCGCTGCACCAATTGAGACACTCCATCAGCACTCTACCATTGTTTTCGTGAATCACAGTCACCAATATTACCAGTGTGACAGTGGTCAAGGTTTTCATTTTCAGAACCAAATGGATACAAAAGCAACCCAGGAGTTCCACCTCCTCGGCAGATAAGGCTTGCCGCCTGCTGCTGGTGACCTGCTCCCCACTCCTAGGTGCTGAAGGAAAAATTAATCCATCAGTGGCTTATGGAGGCCATCATGTCATGGATATAGCTCTCAGAGACAGCATTTGGTCCTATCTGCTGTGACACAGTGGGCAGATCGTCTCAGAAGAAGAAGACACAGTAGGAGCAAGCATCCTTAACAGCATTCCTCTGCCCTTACTAGTCCTTGGGATGTGGAGAAAGGAAGAGGTAGAAGGTGAGAGGTGTAAGTTTTGGGGGTTGCTGCCAGCCATCTTCAATTGAGTTTCTATGACATATGAGGTAGTCTTTGACTTTCTGGGACCTGACAGTGTAGATAATGGCTTTCTGGGCAGTGGCCTGGGACAAAAAGTCTCTACCCAGTCAATATAGAGATCTGTACTACGTTAGGATGGTTAGGATGTCCACTCTCAGGTGAGTCATCTTGATCCTAGATGAAGGCCCAGGAGAATGCTCACCTGTTTCTCTCCTCTTCAGGACTTCTTCCTCTACTCTAAGCACAACCCTGGGAAAAGTGTCATGTCCTACAGAGCTTACTGACACGCATGATAAAGTTCATTATCGCCCCTAAAGAAAAGCAAGCTGAAGTCTTAGCAAGGAGAAGAGCCATTTCAAGAACTCAAAGTCAGGAAGGAGCCTAGATAACAGTCTCATTAGTGACCCCATCCCACTAGCAGACCTGGCAGTCCCAGACCTGGCAGAGACTCCAAGTAAAGCATCCTCCACATAAGCCCCACTCAGAGCTTGGTCTCTTGCCAGGTTGTATTCTATACCTGGTGTCTCTGGATGGTACACAATGACTATATAGAGGACTACTGTAGGAAGTATGTTGGATTTGTTCTCGGTTACTCTGTGATATGTGTTCCTCTGCGCCTAATCTTGACCCATTCCATTCTGTAAGGCAATGGATTTGACCTAAGCTATTCCATTTTGAGTGTAATTACCAAAAGAAAACGAGTCTCTATCTTGTTAATGCAATAAACAAGCACCATCTGGACACAGTGATAAATAATGTAGTTATGCATAGAAAATATCACCATCTATAATCTTACCAAATTAAATAAAACTACATGGACACATGGGCATATCAAACCTATATCAGAAAAACCAGACCCATGAACTTATGGAATACCTTAGAACCAGTGATTTATACAGCTCCCTCAAACCATATATAAGGAGAGATACCTAGCACTAGTAAGGGCTATACACACTGACCTGTCATCTAATCATTAGGTATGTGTCAGTATCCACAGGAGACAGACTTTCAGTTTGATTGCCTACATGGTCCCTATCCAGTAGTCCTGAAATTACCTGCCTACATGTACTCTACTCAGTGCTCGAAATCAGCTCATCACCTAGAGTTAATATTTGGCTTAGCTCTGAATAACTGTTTCAATATCACTGAGCCTGAACAGCTCAGAGACTGGTCTCCTCTTAAGAATACCTATGTGACCACCTGAAGTGACTGTACCACAGAAGCTCTTAGTTCTTTCCCTGTAATATCTGTATTGTGAAATGTACTGTGTGAGCCAAGAAGTGTGTGCGTGTGTGTGTGTGTGTGTGTGTGTGTGTGTGTGTGTGTGAGTGTGTGTGTGTGTGTTTGTGCTGGTCCTAGGGTTTAAACTCAGGACCTGAATGCTGTCCCTGAGCTTTTGCTCAAGGCACTTGAGTCACAGCTTCATATCTACCCTTTTTGGTAGTTTGGTGTAGTTATCAGTCTCACAGACTTTCCTTCATGGGCTGGTTTTAAAATCACAACTCTTAGATCTTAGCTTCCTGAGTAGGAAGATTATAGGCCTGAGCCATTGGCACTTGGCTTTCATGGTCAATATTAATAATTAAGACTGAAATAAACTGGCTTGACAGTGGCCTATCAAGCAAACTTAGTAGTATTTGGCCAATCAATGCCAATGAAATGGACCTAGCTTGTGAATTTGTCATTTAAAAACAGTCTGACATTGTAGAAAAGCTTGCTCATGACAACCAGCTCCTCTGAACACTCAACCAAGCTGAATGGATGTGGCCATAAATTCATAGTGATAACTTTGATGGTTTCGCTTTCCCTAATAACAGAATAGAGTGATTCCTCAGCCAGAGCCAAGCAGAAGGAGGTGGAGTGGCTCCCACAGGTGGATTCTAGGGCGTTCTAGCTAATGTGTGTTTTGCTGCCTGTTCTGATGCCAGACGGCCTTGTTTTATTTAATCTAATTACTGTCGATCAATAAGCTTCACATGACAACCTTACCTTGCAAAGTGCTTAAGCACAAAGTCTGTTGTTCACTGGCACTGAGCAGGCCTGATGGGAGACAAGAGGCAATTATGCTGCCTCAGCCTGCACTAAAGGGCACAGGGATTTCATGTAGACAGGCATAGGCTGCTTACTGTTGTACCTTAACCCAGATTGGCTCAGGACTTTTGAATTGTTTCTATGACTAGGTACTGGTGTCTTGTACACTTCACTGTATGAGTATTCTGCAGCTGCTCTAACCAATTTCCCCAAATAGCAAAAATAAAACTCCAGAAATGCATCATCTTATAATTGAAATCCATGGCCATTCAGTCTCCTCCTGGCAAGCCTCTCCACAAAGGAGCTGCAATCCCAGCCTTCCTGCCTCGTGAAGCAACTGATACTGGCATGTCTCTGACTTCCTGAGACATTTTCACCGCTTCCAGACACTGGCATCTGCACCTCTGGTCTTTCTTTGAGATATCCCTGTCCTAGCCCTGAGAATGGCTTCCCTTGGGACACCTGCCAGCCACATTGCATAGGGTGGTGCCAGCCCTCCCAATGGACAAATGGGTAGTCTTCCAGCCCTTGCCCACCCTGCCTTCTGTCCTCCACATATGCTCACCTCTCAGACTTTCTCAATATGTCAGGCCCCCCAACTAACCTGAATGTCTGGGGAGAATCAGGCAGAGCAGAGCAAAGATGAGCTGTACAACTAGACACTTGACATCAATCGTGAACCTTGACATGTAGGTACTTTAGAGACTTAAGAAATACTTTCTATTATTACATCCATTGAAAATATGCTGAAGACCATGTGAGTTTCACAGGGGTTAAGTCATTTCCGCCAAGTCATGTAGATCTCCTATGATAGAGTCAAAAGTCTAGCTTAAACAATGTTGCTACAAAACAATGCCTGACACACTAAACTGCAAAGTGGGTACCATATTCACCCCCTTATTTTAAATATGTTGCCTCTATTGATATACCCCAATATATCAATTTCTTATCCACACTAAACCACTGTTCTTTCCCCTATTTTATCCCACATACTTTGCGGGCCCTGGCTCAGACCCTCTGGCTGCATAACCCAGGCCCTTCCTCTCACTTGCCATTCTGAAGCCTATTCTGTTGTTGTAGAGGAGCAGTTGTCCCTCTTTTCTTTCCTCCCCACCTCTGACAGCCTGCATAATCAGTAATCATTGAGGAGAGCAAAGCTAGAATGCAGTTAAGTAGTCAAAAGCTGGGCTACAAGGCTGAGCTGCCAATGGCTAAATCGAGAGCAATTCCTGGAAGTCAGGAAACGATTGAAACCAAAAGAATCAGAATGAAATAGGCCTTTGAAATCAACAAGCACATCACTACAGGCATCAATTGTAATTTTGTAAGGTTCCAGACTGAGGCCTAAATGAAATCAAAACTTCCGGTTGAAACCCGGTTGGATATGTCAGGGAAGAATGTGCAGTAACCCATAGGAGCTATTTACATTTTCCTGATTTACTTGCAAGCCACTAAAAGAAAATAGGGGAGAGTGTCTGGGCCTTAGGTTCTACATTCCTGGCTGTGGCTCCAAGGCCATACAGACAATCTTCCTAGAGGAGTGTCAACTGCATCAGCTTGCGTCAATGTATCCTGGTTGCTGGGGCTTCTTAAAGATTCTTGCAGCCCAAGGAGCTGAAGTTTCAGAGATCAGAGTAGTGCAGAAGTATGCAGCCTTTCCCCTGCCCCTGAAGTAAGAACTATAAGAAGTATGCTCCAATATCAATATGTGTGGTCTAGTCTATGAGGACCTAAAACAGATCGCATTCTAAATGCTTCAAGTATCCACATGACTTCCATATAGCATTTATTTTTAGTACCAGGACTGAGATTTGTACTTAGAACCTGGGTACTGAGATTCTTCATTCAAAGCCAACACTCTCCTACTTGAGCCACATCTTCCCTTCCAGCCTTCAGATGATTAATTGTGAGAAGAATGTCCCAATTTTCCTACGACAGCGGGCTTTGAACCACAATCCTCAGATCTTAGCCTCCTAAATAGCTTAGATTACAAGTGTAAGCCATTGATGCCTAGCCATACGGCATTTTTCAGTTTTACATTCTAAGCACTGGAGCTGAATCCTTGAAATCTAGAAAGATTCAATCAACCTGTCGCCTTTCGTGGTGATGAGGAAACTTCGCTGTGGGGAGATGGAGAGGAAAGACCTGGAGGCCTTTCTTGGGGATCTCACATAGAAGTACCTCCTTTTAATATAATACCTGACATGTTAAGTACTAGTGAAGATGTACTGAGAATGGGCTGGGGAATCTCAGAGGAAACTGTGTGATCCTGATCATTTGTACTCAAGCAACTGAGAAAGTTTCCTGGAAGAAGCATTGGTTGACATAAGCCTTAGAGGATCAGCAGAATTCCAGTGGCCAGAGGAGAGCAAGTACAAGATTGTGTAAGGACACATTTACAAGAGCCCAACTGGCCACAGCCCTGTATCTTGGGTTGGCAGCTCTGAGGCCAAGGGTAGGTCTGATTCTGCAAGTGATAGTGAGCTGCCAAAGGTCCTGATTTAGGGAGATGCTACAAGTACATATCGCAAATAGTCTTGCATTGTGGCCCTTAAATGAGATCTGTGAGTCCCTGGAGGATCCCCAAATCCCTTGCCAGTCTCTACAAGGTCAAAAATATTTTTCCAATACTGTTATGTTGTTCTTTGACTTGCCACTGGCACCGCTGATGTAAAAGCAGTAGTGGGTCACAGAGAAGGTTGCTTGAGCATGAATCACAGCAGTGCCACCAGCTGTGCCCATTGTCCTGGGATTCTTCACCAGCTCATGCTTGCAGTTTAAAAAAAGCCAGCCTCATTTGAGAATGTCCTCAGTGAAGCAATAAAGAATAACTTGATTAAATATTGACCCTTCAGTCTCAAATTTCTTTTTTTTAATATTCTGTGTGACAGACTCAGAAATATGCTTCAAGCAGACACTTCTGGAAACCAAGCAATGGCGGATTTAAGGCGAAGCACTCATTGACTGTTATGGGTTGTCAGCGGAGATGGCTGATTTTTCATAGAGCATCGGATTTAGTTGAAAGAATGACTAACTAATGATATTCATACTTGACTATTTGGCAGCTATTTTCTTGTAGATGAATAAAGTAAGCCTGTCACTTTGAGGAAAACAAGTGTATTTTTTTTGCCAATGATAAAATTGGAGCTTTCAAGCAAAAATTAGAATTTTGAAAAGCTTATATCTACCTCTGTGAGCTTGACAACTTGCCAGTAGTTAAAGGCTTTCCCTAATGAGACAGGTGGCAATCCTAACAAAAGGGATTTTGGGATACTGTAGAGTGAATTGTGTCAATATATGGAAATTGTGCAAAAGTCAGGGCACCAGTATTTACAAGTGGTTCCTACATCCACACATATGTTAGCAAACTATGAATTAGTTCCAAGGACAAGATTGTAATGTGGCTCAATGGAGCCACACAGGAGACTTCACTGAGATGGATTTATACTTCATACTGCACTTAATCAGTGAGAACGAACTAACGGTCAAGTTTTGATATGATATCTAAGAAAAATATCCATGCAGACTTGAAAAGTCAGAGGAGGGACAGGCAAATGCAATCATAATATTCCACATTTATATTTGCCAATGGAACTTAGAAAACCTAGGGGGGGTAAACAGATGAGGGAGAATGATAGATGGGGTTATATGATCAAGATGCATCATACACACAAATCTCAGGTAGAATTGAAACTCCTTTGTACAACTCTTAAAATGTTTTAGCAAAAGATTTCCTTTCCAAATTGCACTGTTGCATGAGCCTGGATTTTCTTTACATGCATCAACAAAAAACAATGAATCACAACTGCAGAGACAAGTGAGAATTCAGATGGCTCTTATCAAGGTAGAAATGAGAAAAAAAACTGAAATGATCTAAATCAATACTCTCCTTGTCATTATAAGCTGTTTAAGAAAACACAGTTCTTTTCATTAAATGTTATTTCCATGCACATGTGATTAGTTGATTATTTTAATTTCAAAATAATTAAATTTTTTTCCTTATATGGCAAACTTGAATAGATGCAAGCCACATGAAGCTCTCTGAAGGCCTCAAGAAGTTCTTATGCTTCTGTGTGTTTACCTCATTGTACTCTGTGTTTTAAATGAGTTGCAATTCACATGTCATAAAGTTAATCATTTTAAATGATGTAATCACAATATTGTGCAACTACTACCTCTATCTAGTTCCAGAACATTTTCTTTACCCAAAACAAAGATTCCATACCCATTAAGCAGGAACTCTCCTTTCTGACCTCCTCAGTCCTTGATAAGCACAAGTCTGGTTTCCGTCACTGTGGATTTATCCTCAATAAGTATTAAGAATATATAGATATGAGACCAAACGGTTTGAGAATCACTGACTTAGTAGTTGAAATCCCAGCTCTACTTTTACTAGCTATGCTTTGGTCAAGTTGCTTAATTTCCAGGAAAGACTTATCTTGATCCCTAAGATGAAGATAATAATAAAAGCATACTCACAGGATTATTGCAAGGATGATATGAGAAAAATGTATGGAAAAGTCCTGGAAGAGAGTAGCCATATGGGACTTCTTATCACTAAGCCAGAATGGCCAGGAAGTGGCACTGCACATCCCCATATACTCTGTTTCTAGAAGGCCTAGTGACTTTGAGAACAACAGAGTTGAGAGATTTGTTTACACAGTAAACTTGTATGGGTCTTAGGGCTTGAACCTAAGCCTTTTTGCTCAAGGCTGGCAGTCTACTGTTCTAGTCAAAGCCTCACTTCCAGTTTTCTGGCGGTTTATTGCAAATTAGTGTCTCATGGACTTTCTTTCCTAGGCTGACTTTGAATCAATCCTCAAATCTCAGCCTCCTGTGTAGCTATGATTATAGAGGTGCATCACCAACACCCAGTTGGCAGGTATTCATGAGGGAAGAGGTAGCAGTGATAACAATGATATTGACAAAAATGCTGGCCCTGGTTTCTGGCTCTTTTGTTTTGTGTGCAGGTATAGAGCCACTAAGGTAACTTGAGCTGTCTGCAGGGTAGATTCACGCAGTCCTCTTCCAAAAACTTAGCAACAAATCACATTGCCATATCCTCAGTACCATTAGGAGACTTGTTTATTTTTATTCACCTGCTTTCTGTATACAGGCTCTTCATGATGAGAACAAACAAATGTGAACCAACTTTTCTTTTATACTCTAGAATCTGGAGCCACATCTCAGCAATGGCATTAGAAAAGAATTCTTGTCTCCTGGCTCTGCACTTAGCTACCCATTTGGAAACTGACTGATGTTGATGTTACCCTGTAAAGACACATGGGATGTGTAATAGGAGCTTCCTGAGAGACACATGAGGACCTGGAAAAATGTCATGGCACCTCTTTTTTAGGTATCTCTTGAGTTTCTCAGCTCTGAACCTAGCCAGAGATAATGCAGATTCATTTTGTGCTCCAGCTGTCATAGTGGCTAAAGACAGGCAGTTCTCAGTCCCCTGGAAAGCTAGCTGAACATGTTCACTGATGATCGATCTCCAAGGATGTTAAATCCAGGTGTAATCAAGAGCATTGTGCTTGCTGAGTAGACAGAGTTCAAGCCAGGCCAGGCCAGAGACTGGTTGGAGCTGGAAGCCAGGACAAAGGGAAGGAACTTTCCACTGGGGTTGGGTGGAGGAAATAGACCCTTTATGTGTTTGCTGAAGCCTCAGAAAAACTGGCTAGAAGTCCATTGACCTATGTAGATAAGGATAAGCCTTCAAATCTGCTTCTGATTGAGTAGAGGATGGAGCCATGGGGAGCCTTGCAACAAACATGAGGCCGTCATGTTCAGTCTGCCTTTGTCTTTCCCCAATGCCAGATACTGCCAAGGAGATAAGTCATTACTGTTTCTCTTCTTTACTCCAAATCCCCTGGACAAAATGCTCATTCACATGTTTCAAAAATATTCTAGGTCAGGGATTGGTGTCTCACGCTTGTAATCCTAGCTACACAGGAGGCTGAGATCTGTGGATCACGGTTCAAAGCCAGCCTGGGCACAAAAGTTTGTGAGACTCTTATCTCCAATTAACCACCAGAAAACTGGAAGTGGCGCTGTGGCTCAAGTGGTAGAGCACTAGCCTTGAGTTAAAGAGGTCAGGGACAGTGCCCAGGACCAGAGTTCAAGCCCCATCACTGACAAAAAAAAATCCAGTAACAACTCACTACGTTTCCCAAGGAATTTAGACTTTAAATTTTCCACCTGCTTCTCTAGAAACAGGGTCTGTTTACAGCCCCAGAGCTGGCTGAAAGGAAACCTTAGGCTATAAAGGAGACCCATAACAATCTCTCCTGGAGCTGTCATATCAATATTAAATGTCCTACTTCATTCATTTAACAGGCTTTCAACTTGAGCAGTAAATCTCTTAGCCAGGGACCATAGGCCTGGACTGCTAAGGGTGAGAGGTTTCATGTGGGTACTCATACCTTGTCTAGGCCTCTCTGATTTCTTCCAATAGCCTAAATCCTCTAGACCATGCCTAGGCTTCTGGCCACTTTAGTACAAGCTGCCTATGCACACAGGGATGGCCATTTGATCTCCCTTTATAAACCATACATATTGATAATGGACAAACACACTTGAGCTCTGCCCTGTGAGGTACACAGTACACATATCAATATTCCCACTCCATGCATTATGTTATTGAGGCGCAGATGGATTCAGTGATTGGTGACACCCAGCTGGCCTGCTTCCAAGCTCAGTATCCTCCACAGTCTGCCCACTGCCTTTCAGGTTAGCACTGAAATAAATGCTAAAAAGTCATCTTAGGATGGGATACAAGCTATCGTATATCATATCTGTCTCTACAATTCTTTTCTAATCTCTCTATGGATGCAAATTTCGATGGATGTTTAGCATATCGTAGTTAATATATTGCTTCCCTAGATAATTCAAAATTGTAAAGATTAGCTCAGGATGAGAGTTCTGGGTTTATGAACTTACTAATCAATGGGTCTGATATTTTTGGTGAATTCTGATGTGGTGGCTCATGGTACCCTGCTCTATATAATAGTCCTCTAAGGCTTTCGTCCTTGCTCCCATTCCCCAGCATAGGGAGCCTGCTCTTATTCTCTTTACTTATAGGCATGTAAAGATAAGTTATAATACTGTTTCACTGGGTCCAAATTATAATCCTAGCTAATCGGCAGATGTACCTCAGGGAGTCATAGTTCAAGGTCTGTTCTGGACAGTTCACAAGACTCCATCTCAATCAATGGTTGCTCATGCGAGCATGTGCATGTCATCCCAAGCTACAAGGAAAAGACGATGACTACATATGGTAGCAATGCCTGTCATCCCCACAGTGCACAGAAGCACACATAGGAGGATTACAGTACAGGTTGGATCAGGCATAGAGCAAAATCCCATCTTGAAAATATCCAATGAAAAAAAAAAAAGACTGGCAGACTAGCTCTAGTGCTAAAGAGTGTTATATAGTGAGTGTAAGGGCTTAGGTTGAAACCCCAGTACAATTTTAAAAAAAATAAAAGAAGGTTACAGACCTAAGCACACCCTATTATAAGACCTAGATGATGTTGGAAATTCTTTGAAGGCTGAGTAATGACAATCTGAAACCTCCAAATCTTACATTATATGTAACAAGTATCTTTACAAACATGACTTACTCAAGGGAATGGACCCTAAACGCAATTTCGTGTATCCTTAAAAGGGAGAAGCAAGGTATTTGATAAACACACATGGGTATAGGGAAGCCCATGTATGGAGGCAGACTGAAGTGAGATGGCTACAAACCAAGGAATATTGTAGCCTGAGAAGCTGGAAAAGGCGAAGAGTCGATTCTCCCCTAGAGCTCTGACAGAACATGCAGCCCCGCCCACATCTTGAATTTTAGCCTCTTACTGTACAATTTGGTAACTGGCTTTCAGAAGTAACTGTGAGAAAAGAAATCTATGCTGTTTTAAGCCCTGTGGTTAGTGGTAATTTGTCACAGCAAGCAAAGGAAACATAATTATAAAGCACTATTGAAAAGTAGAGAGGAAGATCTGGGTACATGGTGGAATATGCCTGGTTCGATACTGAAAAGACATAAACTACCTATAAAATAATGTTCAAATTCAATAAAATCCTCATACTGAAAATTCTAAAATGATTTTGGAAACTGGAATAATGATCCAAAAGCTCATGTAGATGAATAAGCATATGATAAAAATATTCAGAAAGAAAACCAATGAGGACAAACTATCCCAAACAGATAATAAAAGCATACTATAAAGTTTCTGCAGATGGAAAATAAATGCAATTGACCAGAGCATAGAAAATAGATCCACAGTGAAGTAAATAAAAATCTTAGCATATGATAAGAATGTTTCAAATCATCAAAGGATTGAATATTCCATAAATGGTGATAGCTCCTTAGAAATGACTATTTTGAAAACTACAGTAGACTGCTACCAAACCTTTTCTCTCTCTTAAGACAGGATCTTGGATGGTTGGGTAAATGCCAAGTAATGGAACTGCTGGGTTATAGGGGAGCTCTATGTTTAGCCTTTTGAGGCACTGCCATACTGCTTTCCATAGTGGTTGAACGAGTTTGCACTCCCACCAACAGTGTAGTAGTGATCCCTCCTGGCCACATCCCCTCCAGCATCTGTTGTTATTAGTTTTCCTGATCCTGGCCATTCTAACTGGAGTGAGGTGGAATCTTAGCGTTGTTTTGATTTGCATTTCTTTTATGACCAGAGATGTGGAGCATTTCTTCATGTGTCTATAGGCCATTTTTGTTTCTTCTTCAGAGAAGATTCTCTTTAAGTCTTTGGCCCATATTTTAATGGGATGGTTGCTACTTTGGAGATTAGTTTTGGAGTGATTCAATTTTTTTGAGCTGTTGATATATTTTAGATATGAGGCCTTTGTCCACTGTATGGTTGCTGAAGATCTTCTCCCACTCTGTAGGCTTCCTAATTAATTTACTAGCTATGTCCTTTGCCATACAAAAGCTCTGCATAGCACAACAATGTTCACTGCAGCATTATTCACCATAGCAAAGATATGGAACCAACCTAGATGTCCTTCAGTTGATGAGTGGATCAACAAGATGTGGTATCTGTACACAATAGAATTCTATGTTGCTGTCAGAAAAAACAACATCGACTCATTTGTTAGGAAATGGAAAGACTTAGAAAAAAATCATATTAAGTGAAGTAAGCCAGACTCAAAGGAACTTAGGCTCAATGGTTTCCCTCATTTGTCATAATCAGTAGAAACCTTGGGCTCTACTAGCAGAGATTTACAATAGAACAAAACCTAGATACATAAGGCCATATAGTATGAAGCTAATTGAAAGGACCTCCAGGATATTGAAACAAAAGCCATATAATGAATGATTGTTGTCCTTAATGTACCATGTTATCTCTCATCTCTTTTGCTGTCCCTTGGTTATACCATATTGTTACAGTATCTCACTTTGTTATCTGATATATTGGATATATTTGTATTTGGTTATTTGAAATTGGATAGGGAAGGGGGGAAAACAACATGAGTGGTGGGGGTGGGGGGAGAGGTTAATCGGGACCAAGACATGTGAAAGGGTATCAATGTATGTGAATTAATGCACCTTCTATCTGGCAAATATCATGTAACCCTTTTATTAATTACAATAAAAATATTTAAAAAAGACAGGATCTTGCTACGTAACTCAGGTTGGTTTTAAACTCATGACATAGGTAGGTGAAGTGCTAGGCTCCTACCCTTACGCTTTCCACTAAAACAAACCTGAGGTATGTCAAAATAGAAACATATTGAGTATGAGATATTCAAGTATAAAAATACATAGAGGAGAGCCAGATATCAGAGGCACAAGTTGTAAGCCTAGCTATATGAGAGACTGAGATCTGAGGATTACAGTTTGAAGCCAGCCAGGCTTCTAGGGAAGTCTGTGAGACTCTTAACCACCAAAAATGCTGGAAGTAGAGCTGTGGCTCAAGTGATAGAGTGCCTGCTTTGAGCAAAAAGGTCAGTAACACAGTTGGGGACCTGAGTTCAGGCTCCAGGACTGGTGTGTGCATGCATGCAAACACACGTGCATGTGCGCGTGTGCGTGCGCGCGCGCACACACACACACACACACACACACACGTCATAATCCTTAGTCTGGAACTTTTTTCTGAGGATGACATGAAACGTTGAAAAATAAGTTGTGATTTCACACAAATAAAAATGTTGTAGATGGCTGGGAGTTTGGCCTACTGGTAGAGTGCTTGCCTAGCATGCACGAAGACCCGGGTTCGATTCCTCGCTACCACATACATAGAAAAGAGCCAGAAGTGGTGCTGAGGCTCAAGTGGTAGAGCTCTAGCCTTGAGAAAGTCCAAGGTCAGGGCTCATACCCTGAGTTCAAGCCCAGGACTGGCAAAAAATGTTGTAGATGGACAAATGTGAGAAATAATTTATTTCTGTGTGAGAAGAATATCATACAGATATAACAAAGTTTTCATGGCCTACTCAACAATAACATCTTACAAACCCATAGGAAAAGAGTAAATATTCTCACAGAAAAAGAGGCAAACCATTTGAGCAGACCATTTTCTGAGATAAGTGTAAATGGCTAATGAACATGTAGAAAGATTTTAACAATCATGAATCAAACCAATGTCAAGATCTCACTTTTCATATCTCAGGTTGTAAAAATTTTACATTGGTCAAGTTTGTAAAGTTCTTGCACTTTTCATAAGGAAGAACATAAAGCAACGCATTTCCTAGGGACCATTAGGTAATATACACAGATTTCAAAGCAGCAGGAAGGCCTAAGTTGAGGAATCTACATGTGTTGACATAATAAAGTACTGGTGACATATGACAGGATAAAGCATTTTATAGAAGGACACATTAATGATGTATAGACAGCAGCCTGGCTGATGTTTGCCCAATATTAACAATAGTTGTCTTTGAGAAATGAGCTTGGGGGCAATTTTCATTTTCTCTGTACTTTCACTATAGTTGGCAGTTTCTAAATGGGTATGCCTCCTTTTTCAGCAAAGCAATAAGGCTATTTTCAGTCAGAGATAAAGGGAGAAATGCAGAAGATGGAATATTACCTTAGAGCTTTATAAACCAAGCTTCCTTGGAACCAACCCAGATGTCTCTCAGTAGATGAATGGGTCAAGAAAATGTGGCATATATACACAATGGAATCCTATGCTGCCATCCGAAAGAATGACATCACCCCATTTGTAAGGACATGGAAAGACTTGGAAAAATCATATTAAGTGAAGTAGACCCAAAGAAACGTAGACTCCATGTTTTCCTCATTTGTAATAATTAGTCTATGTCTATGATTCTCCTAGCAGAGGATCACAATAGCTCAATAGCTATGTACATATGAATATAAGATGATACTGAGCCAAAATGAAATTCAAGATACAGAAACAGAGGTTTTTATTTGTGGTTGTTTGTAATGTACTATTTGTAGTTATTACTTATTTCTTTTGTTTTTCCCCCATGGTTTATTCCCTGTTGTCACTGTATTTATTTTTGGTACCCTGTTTATTGTGTGTACGTTTTTGTGAATCAGGGAAGGAAAGGGGAATAACAAAATGGTGACACAAAGGAAAAAGGGCAGACCCATGCAATAGCAATACTCACAAGACAATATGTTGGAAATGAACTTTACAATGTAGGGAGGGAGTATTAGGGCAAGGGAAAGTGGGAGAAAAAGAAAGGAGGGGATAACAATGTCAAGTAACATACTCACTATCTTATGTATTTAACTGTAACCCCTCTGTACATAACAATGACAATAAAAGTAAATTAAAAAGTACTAATAAAAAACACCTTTAACAAAAAGTAGGAACTCTGCCAGCTTTGCACTTCCTGGTTGCTTTGATTTTGACAATTGAAAAGATAGAAATGGGACATACTCTCTTAAAATCTGTTCAAGAAGGACATGTGAAAAATATATGCTGGGCAACAAGCACTCCATTGAAGTTACCCATTTTCATTTATAAAAACAGAAGAATGTCCCTCATATGTACAAACTGAATAATGATCCCCAGTGATGTTCACTTCTTAATCCCAGAAGTTGTGAAATACAGTTTTGCTTTCCAAAGCAGACAGAACTTTGCCAATGTCTTTTATTTGAAGATCTGGTGATGGGGAGATCACTCCAGATTTTTCTGAATTAGCCTTAGCTATAATCACAAAGGTCCTTATTAGAAAGAAGGGGGTGGGTGAGAATCTGAAAAGAAGATGCAATCACAGGAGCAGAGGTTGTAGGTTGTACAGATGTGGGACATGAACAGAAGTGCAGAAAGGGAATAAGCAAGGAAGCTGATCTGATTAAAGTACTGTATATGTACATATGGAGTACCATGGTGAAAGGATTTGAACAATTATATACCAAAAACTAAAAGATGGATATGTAAAACATGTCCTGTGTGGAAGTGGATACTAGTGCAGGGGTAGGGGAGAAGAGTGAACCAAGGAGGGAAAATACTTTCTGTGCTTGTGTGAAAATGGAACAGGGAAGCTTGTTGAGACTGAGTTGAGGAGGAGGAGGCAGGATAAAGAAGAATGAGGTGGTAAATACGATCAAGACACATTGCATGAACATACAGTCCTGTTCAAATGAATCCCCTGGTAAAACTAATTGATACTAGCAAAAATGATGGAAAAAGAATGTAAGTGGCCTCTCAAAGCGGTGAAAGAATTGCTCCCCAAGAACCTCCAAAATGAATGTAGCTCTGCCAACCTATTTTAGTCTATGATCCTGAGAACTATAAGAAAATGAAGCTGTGTTGTTTAAAATCATGAAATCTGCAGTAATTTATTTTATAGCTGCCCTGGGAAACGAATACCTCATATAAAGCTTTTTTTTTAAGCACATGTCCCTACATTAGGCACTTGTCTTCAAAGCTTCTTTCCTTCCACATAGATCTTGAAACAACCTTTCATCATTGCCTTCTAACAGAAAGTTACTCTTGGAGCCTGGGTCAGGCTTGTTACCACAGGCAGTTGATTCTGTATCTGCTTTCCTCCTGTGACCATGAACTACTTGTAGGAAGGGACAGGGCTAGCACATTTGATGATGCTTATGAGTTCCTGCTATATTGGCCAACTGCTAAGCTAGTCATTGTCAATTACTTAGCATGGATGGATGGCAAGGTCATACAATGTAACTCTGTTGATAGCGAGGGATCACAGTGTTTCCTCTTCCTAGAGTTCCAGGTTTCAGGGACTGGTGGAACTATCTGAGAGGAAGCCAGCCTCTTTCTGCATGAATCTGTTTATTGGTCTTAGGCTGTAATAATTACATCTGTTACTTAGCTCTGGAAAATGCCTTAGTAGTACTTCTTTGCTGGGTACAGTGGCCCAGACCTGTAAACCCAGCTAGTCGGGACACAGGAATCAGGACTATCATAGTTTGAAACCACCCAGGTGAAAAGTTAGCAAGACCCTATTTCCACAAATGAGCTAGGCATGGTGTTTAATGCCTACGGTGTCAACCACGCAGGAAACTATAGGTAAGTATATCATCATCTGACACTGATCCTAGGCAAAAATAACAAGAACCTACGTGAATAATAGCTAAGGAAAAAAGGACTTAGAGCATGACTTTAGTTGTAAACCATCTGTCTAGCATGTGTGAGGACCTGACCTCAAGCCCCAGTACTGTCAGAGAAAGAGAATGAGAAAGGAAGAGTGAAGGAAAAAGAGGAGGAAAAGAGAAAACGTATGAGAAAATAAAAGGATACTTCTGAAGGCAGAGTCAGCCACTACAACTCAGGGTGTGTAATACCCCTATTTGTTGGCAAAAAAACAGCTATGGAAGCTAAAGGCACTGAGGCTTGGTAGAGAACAGGACTTTGCAGATGGCACATGAGATAGACAGGAAATGGTACAGGACGAGGCACAAAGAAGATGGGGCAGGCACAGGGCCCTATAAAGACATTGCATTAATTTTTTAATATATTTTATTATAATTAATAGAAGGGTTACATTATATTCACCAGATAGTGCATTACTTCAGAAACATGGATACCCTTTCTCATGTCTTGGTCCCCATTTCCCTCCCCCCATCCCCACCCCTCATCTTGTTTCCCCCCATTCCCTGTCCGATTTCAAATAACCAAATAAACATTGCATCAATTTCCATGTAAACTTTATCTATCTATCTATCTATCTATCTATCTATCTATCTATCGAATGTACTGATGTCCACCACCATTTATAATTAGCTGCTGAGTTTCTTGCCCCTAACACAGCTTGAGCCATCTAGACATAGATACAGAAGTCTTCAGAGAGGGCCAGGAGTTTGGCGTAGTGGCAGAGTGCGTGCGTAGCATGCAGAAAGATCTGGGTTCGATTCCTTGGTACCACATACATAGAAAAAAGCTGGAAGTGGTGCTGAGGCTCAAGTGGTAGAGCTCTAGCCTTGAGAAAGCCCAAGGACAGTGCTCAGGCTCTGAGCTCAAGCACAGGACTAGCAAAAAAAAAAAAAAAAGAACTCTTCACAGAATAAGAGGATCCATGCCAGGAAAAAAAAAGCACAAAACACCCCTACTATTCAAAAGTGATATATAGGATTCACTGACTACGTAAGATAGCCTGGTAGTTTAGAAACCTGTTAATAAAGGGAAGAGTAAATATAAGTAGAAAATTGCATAATTTCTAACTTGTTCTTTTTCTTAGCTCTCTGTACTTATGCTAATTTTAGTCTATGATGTCTTACTTTCAAAAATACAGATGTTATTTCTCTATCTCTATGAGAATTCCAAACATGTCCCTTACGAGATCATTTTCAGAGTATTAGTTTTATTTGTCAGCAGTGAATTCATCTCATGAGAGTTGATTTTCTTTCACTTGTCATTTGCAGTATGTAGTCCTCACATGTTTGAGAATTTCGGCTCCTTTTCTTTTCTTTCCCCAGATCCCTTCCTGTCTCATGTCCCTGCTATCAGCCCTCCCAGCATAGTAGAACTCCCAGCTAAGAACGGGGTCCTGTCAAGTACCGTACCTGTGGCTCTTGTCCGCAATCTTAGCTACTCAAGAGGCTGAGACCTGAGGATCCCAGTTTAAAACCAGGCTGGGGGGCCGGGAGTTTGGCCTTGTGGTAGAGTGCTTGCCTAGTATGCATAGAAGACCCAGGCTCAATTCCTTGGTACACACACATACATACATAGAAAAGCTGTGCTGTGGCTCAAGTTGTAGAGCACTAGCCTTGAGAAAGCCCAGCCCCAGGACTGGCACAAATAAGAAAACCATGCTGAGCAGAAAAAACCTGAAGGCAAGCTGTGTCTCATGTGGCAGTTATCAGCCTTGAATGACAAAGCTAACAGACAGTGCCCAGGACCTGATTTCAAGCCCTAGTACTGGTGTGTGTGTGGGGGTGCCCATGTGAAAACACACACACACACACACACACACACACACACACACACACGAATCAGGTCTCATCTTTATGGTTCAAGGCTTCTGTGTTGCTGTAATTCTGGGGATATCACCACAGTTGTAGGAAACTTGAGGAAGTTGGAGCTAACAGGGTTTGCAATTCCATGAACACTCCTCTAATTAGGGAGCTACTGGAATGTTTATAAACTCATTTCATGGATGAGTAAGGCCCATATTAGGACCTGATTTCAAACAGTAAAACCCATTTGTTTGTCATTACTCCATAGGAGCAGAACACCTGGCTGTCTCCCTCTGCTTCTAGATCCAGAGCTCAGCTGGCCTTACCTATTTTCCATTTTTTCCCACTCAGTTATGTATGTATGTTTTCATGCATGTATGTATGTATGTATGTATGTATGTATGTATGTATGTATGTATCCAGCATGCCATTTAAGCTTTCCCTTTACAACAAATACTTGCCATTTTCTTGGTGTGTATGGGCATGTTATCTTGTCTGTAGGCCACTAGGGAAATGTTTACCTATCATATATGAGACTCTAGGTTCTAGCACTACCAATAAATACACAGAGAGAGAGAAAGAGAGAGAGAGAAAGAGAGAGAGAGAGAGAGAGAGAGAGAGAGAGAGAGAGAGAGAGAGAGAGAGAGAGAGAGAGAGAGAGAGAAATTACCTTAACCCGCCATTGGATACGTTTATGTCTCTACCAGTGATTTTCGGACCCTAAACTGAATTATATAAATGTAGGTTGTATCAGTTTCCTAGGGCAGCAAAGTCTCAATATGAGCAGCTTAAAACAAGAATAACTTATCTTTACAGTTTGAGAGGTGATACGTTCAAAATCAAGACATTAGCAGGGCTATTAATTCTCTGCATGTTCTAGGGGAAGATCTCGTCTCTTCCCAGCTTCTGCCAGTTGCCAGCAATCCTTGGCACTCTTAGACTTGTTGACATATCACAGCAATCTTCAAATGGCCTTCCTTTGCCTTTGTGTGTTTTCTCTTCTTAGAAGGACACCAGCTGTTGGACTTGGGCCTGCTCTTCAATCCAGTATGACTTCATCTTACCTAAATACATTCACAAAACCTCTATTTCCTAAGAAGGTCACATTGAGAAGTTTCAGATAGGCATAAATTTGGGAGAACAAAGAGCCAAAAGAAAGTAACAAAGCTTGTTCACTGTCATATAAGTAGCTATCTGACCTTACTCAGGGATCTTAGGCTATACTCTAAGGATAAGCGAGAATTCTAGGTTGTGATGGTTTTGTTACTCAACCCTTTAGACTTGTGGGTAGTATTATTCATGGGCCCAGCTCATTGGTTATGAGGAAGAATACATTTGGAGAAATTAGGGATTGGGCCAGAGCTGGAATGAGAATCCTTCTACTACAGGTCTTTTGCTTTTTGAAATTTTATTTACTTTTTATTATCTTTAAGTAGCTATACAACGAGGTTTCAACTCAACATTTCAGTTGAGTATAAAGCCACCCCTTTCATCAGTCTCCCCCATTCCTGCCAAACCTACCCATCCTCTAAATTTACCTAGTTGCATTTTCACATATATACATTAAAAATTATGAATGCATTTAGTCATCTCTCCTCTCTCAATTTATGTAATCCTCTTCCCCATGAACTCATCCCCTATACTTCACCCCAACACCTCAGGTTCCAGCTTCCTGGTAGTTATTTACTTGGACTGTAACTTAGTTGTTCAAAGTTGTATGCCACTGAGATTCCGTCCTGAATATATCATACTTTTGTTAACACTTGTGTGTGTTTGTGTGTATATGCATGTGCATATGACCCTGTGTGTGTTCACATACATGTTTACACATTAGATCTAACTTAATAGGCACCTATATATTGTGCTGTGCTATGGCAGCCCTCCTGACCTTTATGTTTTTCACCTATGACACACACACACACACACAATACTATCAACTAACACACACACAGACACACACACACACATACTGACACATAAAATTCTATCAGCTATGGAAACTATAGGCCTGTCAGAGTCAGGGATGAGTCAATGATCTGAATCTGTGAAGGAAGTCCACATCAGAATTGGGCCTAATTCATGAGACTGAGGTACATGTGCTGAGATAAGCAGGGTATGAAAATCAACTCTAAGCAGTGTTGTAACAGGCTTTATATGAGAGCTTGTTCTGGGACTGGAGTTTGATCTAGTGGTAGAGTGCTTGCCTAGCATGCACAAAGACCCCAGTTCGATTCCTTGGTACCACATACATAGAAATCTGGAAGTGGTGCTATGGCTCAAGTGGTAGAGCTCTGTCTAGAGTTAAGGAAACGCAAGGACAGTGCCAAGGTCTTGAGTTCAACCCCAGGACTGGCAAGGAAAGAGAGAGAGAAAGAGAGGAGAGATTGTTCTGGCCAACCTTGCAAGGCTGAGATGAAGCAAGCTAAAAATCACAGGGGTGCCAGATTAGGCAAACAAAAATGAAGGACTCAGTTGTTACATTTGGATTTCAGATATATAGTGGACAATATTTTAGTACACCTATGCACTGCATATTCAGGACATACTTATACAAAAGAATTACTTACTGCTTATTGAAAATTCAAATTTTAAAAATTATCTGGACATTCTATATGTAATGCAGCAATGAGTGTTTGTTAATTTGCTTGTGTATTCATTTTGAAGCAAAGGAGTCAGTCAGCAGATTGTACCAAGAAAAGCTATTTTCCCACCAAAGGGAGATATCACTATTATTGTTGGACATCTAGGCTTAGATACTATCCCTTTCCTTTCATTCTTGAAAGCTCCTATGTTTTCAGCTTTACCTGGATTCCTGTGAGGAATTAAAGTATTCTAGTACTGGGCACTGGTGGCTCACACCTGTAATCATAACTACACAGGAGGCTGAAATCTGAGAATCATAGTTCAAACCCAGCTTGGGTACCAAGGTCCAGAAAAGTAGAAGTGAAGCTATGGCACAAAGTGGTAAAGCGCTAGCCTTGAGCAAAAGGAGCTCAGGGATCCAAGCCCTGAGTTCAAGCCCTAAGATGCATGTATATGTATATATATATATATATATATATATATATATATATATATATATGTGTGTGTGTGTGTGTGTGTGTGTGTATGTGTGTATATGTATGTGTGTATATATATATGTGTGTGTATATATATGTGTGTATATATATGTGTGTGTGTGTGTGTGTATGTGTGTGTGTATGAGCATGGTGGTTAATACATATAATCCTATCCACTAGGAAATCTGAGATTCAGAACATTACAGTTTGAGGCGAAAAGTTCACGAGACCCTAATTCAACCAATTAAATGCTATGTGATGGTGCCTGTCATCACAGCTATGAAGGAAACATAAATAAGAGGATTGTAATCCAAGGTAGCTTAAACAAAAAGTGAAATCCTATTTTAAAAATAACAAAATTAGAAGAGGATAACATTTATTAAAAAGCATTGTATTCATAAGCTGCTTTGTTGAATGAAAACTCCTTTTTACAACTACTTAAAGATAATAGAAATATAATTAAAAATAAAAATATCCATCAATAAATAAAGGTGAAAATGTTCTCAGGGAGAACACCTTTCTGGTAAGAGCATGAACCTGAGTTCAAATCCCAGTACCTCAAAAAGAAAAAAAAAGGCATTTTCAAATAAACGATTAGGGTGAGTGAGTTTTGTTTGTTTAACTTTCAAATGAATATAAAATGAGAGGCTTGATTTTTAAAGATATCTAAAATTGTCTCTTTCTGGCTGAGATGGAGTAAGAAGTACTGAATTGCTCTTGCTGTCTGAAACAATCACTGAAACAGAAAAAATACAAACAGCAATATTTGTCAAAATGCTAGACATCAGTTTAACAAATAACAATGATCTCCAATTGATGGGAAACAAATGAGGTGCACACTAAAACTCACTCACATCAGATTATTGTCTAAAGAGACATTTCAGGCTGGGAAACAGAAAGGAAAACACAGGAGAGCTTGGTGTTCTCTCCATAAACGCACAGAACTGAGTGTCCAAAAGAGAATAGAAGGCCACATTGCACAGGACAGAGCATGGTAAATTAACACAGAGAGAACATTAGAAATAGCTGCCGATAATGTCTGTTGCATACACACTGGGGTATTGACCACTGGGTACATGTGACAAGACTACCTAAAGCTTGCAAAAGAACCAGCCCATACTTAGCTAGGTTTTGCGGTGATGCCTATACTCAAGTCACTTTGGAAATCTCACAGGGCATTGTTTGAGCATATAAATACTGTTACTTTATCAGGCATTATTAACTGTAGATTGGTAACTATTTCAGTCCTTCCTAACAAATCATAAAAGCGACACCAGAAAGGTTCAAGCTATTTCTAAGTAAATTACATTCCAGAGCCAAGAATATTTAAAAAAAATGATGCTGTGGGCATAGTTCGAGTGGTAAAGTGATTGCCCACAAGGTCCTTAGTTCAAATTCCAGTGTAGTTTTAAAAAGAAAGAAATAAAAGGAAAAAGAAATGTAAAAATGTATAGCACCTAGTAAGGCTAAATTTGGTACATTGATTAACACGCAGAAATTAGCAGCAATTCAGAAAAGTAGGAAAATTACATTAGATAGGAATAAGGGAAGATTCAACAGTGTAGGATAAAAATTTAGTGAAAGATTGCAAACCTAGTAATAAAAACCATGCAAATTAAAAGAGAAAAGTGAATATAAAAGAGAACAGAATCCAGACACTAGTGGCTTATATCTGTAATCTTACAACTCAGGAAGCTGAGAACTGAGGATCATATTTCAAAACCAGCCAAGGTAGGAGAGTCTAAGACTCTCATCTGCACTAAACTACTAAAGTAAAAAAAAGAGCCAGAAATGACACTGTCACTCAAGTGGTAGAGTTTTAGTGTTAAGAACAAAGAAGCTCAAGGAGAGCACCCAGGCTCAGAGTTCAATGGTAGGACAAGAGAGAGAGAAGAGAGAGGGAGAGAGAGGGAGAGAGAGAGAGAGAGAGAGAGAGAGAGAGAGAGAGAGAGAGAGAGAGAGAGAGAGAGAGAGAGAGAGAGAGAGAGAGAATGCACATTGCCATACTAAAGATCAAACCTCCAATGCATGGATTTTTTTTTCTTGGCAAGCTTAAACTCAGGGCTTGGGTACTGTCTCTAAACTTTTGTGCTCAGTGCTAGTACTCTACCGCTTTGAGGCACAGGTCTACTTCCCAATGTGTGAATTTTGAGGGTACACACCAAATCCTATATAAACCACAAATAAGTTTAATAACATTATTTTGGCTCAAAGACACAAAGAAGAAGATGATAAACTAATAAATTTAAACTATCAATAAGAGAGTACCACAAACCTTAAGTCACATTTTATATCTAGCAAAACTGTTTTTTAGAAGTGAAGATGTCTATAGTTTGGGTATAGTTTGTCACTATTTGACGTCACATAGAAATTTGTTTCCTAAATGTAACGTTGTTAAAGGGTGATGAGTGTTGAAGAAGTGCTTATACCTTCATGAGAAATTAATGCCTTTCTCATAGGTATGGGTAAATTCTTATGGGATTGGTTTGGTTACCATAAAAGTGGATAGTTAGGAAGCAAGGATGCCTTTGTGTTTTGCCTCTTTCATTCATACCCATCTGCCCTTCCACTTTCTGTCATGCAGTGAAGCATCTTGTGATGAAGCCCATGCCACAAACAGGCTATTAGACACCCCAACCTCCATAACTGAAAGAACTTTTTATTTCTTTTCATTTTCTTCTTTTTTTGCCAGTCCTAGGATTTGAACTCAGGGCCAGGGCACTGTCCTTGAGCTTTCTTAAGGCTAGTGCTCTATCTCTTGAGTCACAGCACCATTTGCGGCTTTTTCTGTGTATGTGGTTCCAAGGAATCGAAAATGGGTTTTGTGTATGCAAGGCAAGCACTTTACCACTAGGCCACTCTTCCAGCCTAAAATTACTTTTTTATTTGCATTTTAAAAAATTGTACTGTCGGGATAATGTACAGTATCCTGAGGGGTTATAGTTACGTTTGTCAAGTAGTAGGTGCATTACTTCTCTCACATTGATACCCCTTTTCATGGTTTTGTTCCAGTTCCCTCTCCCCACTCCTCTCAATCATCTTGTTTTCCACGTTTTTGTATATTACCCAGTGTCAGTATTAAATGGACTAGGCACTCCTTTCTGGTACTTGTGTATTTACATTTAATGGTTGATACTAGCATTTGTTTTGGGTTACTGATATATGCTAAGATAATTTCCTGGGAGAAAAGTAGATGAATTCTTTTTTTTTGCCAGTCCTGGGCTTGAGCTCAGGGCCTGAGCACTGTCCTTGGACTTTCTCAAGGCTAGAGCTCTACCACTTGAGCCTCAGCACCACTTCCGGCTTTTTTTTTCTATATATGTGGTACCAAGGAATCGAACCCGGGTCTTCATGCATGCTAGGCAAGCACTTTAACCACTAGGCCAAACTCCTGGCCCCGATGAATTCTTTTAGTACAGACCAGAACTCTTATCTAGGGAAGACTTCCTTCATGCTCCACTAGAACCCAGAGATGATCAAGAACTTATATAATATGACACGTGAAGTATATGACACTGCTCAGTGCTCAGTGTGGAAAGTAGCTGCCCTTAACCTCAGCCCATTCACAAGCCAGCAGCCACATTTAGTGCGTGGAGTAATCAGTCTAGTGGATTGCAGAAAGCAACTTTTCCCTAATTTGAAACATTTTCCCACCACAAGTGAATATACTAGCTTGATCCCTTGATGATCTGCCAACAGGAAACCCTCATGTGGCACTTCTGAGAATGTTTTCACACAAGTAGAAAGATACTAAATATCTAACTGATATAGGAAAGGGAGAGCTATACATCCCTTTGGCATGTGTCCATTGACAAGCTATATGTTTTATAAATATTGCAATGGCACAGATGCCTCATACTCAATTGGGGACTGGGTAATGTGAACCAAGTGGTATTGTGTCTGTATATTGCCAGTGCTCTGAGAATCCATTTCTCAAAGGACCATGGGATAGTGAGTGTGACTTCCCATCCTAAGATTGGGACCTCACCAATCCTAATAGGAAGGGATTTTAATTCTGTTGGCGCTTGTCACTGATAGATGAAGACACTAAGGTTCAGAGAGGTGAAGGCATCAAGCCAGTTGAGTAGGCCAGCTTTTTATTTAGCAGAGTTGACTACTTCTTGGGATGAGTAACTATCTTGGGCTGCAGTAAAATGTGTCCTGGAGCTAGGTAGACAGGTAATCAGAATCACCACATTGAACTTGGCCTTCAACTAATTAGGGCTAGAGTCCATAGGAGGTAATCATAGCTACTCAGAGGCTGCAGTCTGAGGACTGCAGTTACAAGTTAGTCTGGGGATAATTGTGTGCAGACACTTTTCTTATTGTAATGTATAGAGGTGTTACAGTTTTATTCACCAGACAGAGGGTTGTGTGCAGACAATATTTTCTCCAGTTAACTACCAAAATCTAGAATGGAGCTGTGGCTTAAGTAGTAGAATTTTAGTTTTGAGCAACAACACTTTGGGACAATGCCCAGGGCCTGAGAATTGATTAAAAAATGGTAGGGAAGTCTGTTGTGTAAGCAGCTGTTCTGCAAGGGGCAAAGCCTGTGTGCACATGACCCAAATTTCTAAACAGAGACAGAACAAGACAATGGCTGCTCAGGACAGGTGGCAGATTCCCAGGAGAGGAAGGAGGGTCTTTCTGTAGAGAACTGCACAGCATCTACAGAGAAGCACACAGTTTCTACACAGAATAAGACTTCTCAAGGCAGAGATATATGTATGAACCTAGGATAAGCCTCTGTCTGTGCAGAAGCAATAGAACATCCCATGGAGATACATCTTCCTCCACAGTGTGTGAGGTTCCAGTGGACACTGACATTTGGACAGAGAAGCCCTCTGTGCCTAATTACAGCCAGCACAGGAATGAGCCCAGAATGGGTATGCTGCTTGCATTTATAGGAAGTCAAACTCCGTGTATAATCAGGAAAATCTAACACTCTTCAGGTGGATTTCTTTTGTGATGGCTTATTAAAAAAAAAACCCAAAACTGGAGTTACCTGCCAGCATTGCCTGCCTCTACAGCCAGCTGCTAGATAAGCTCAGAACTTGGGACTACAAGAGGGAATTTGCTATTCATAACCAAGGCTCTTTGTAGAGCATAACAAACAGAGATCTTCCAGAAACTATCACCCGGGTGAGTGAAACAGAAAGAGCTCTTGCATGGGGCATGCATCAGCGTAGTGCAATGGGTCATTACATAGATGCTGCTTGAACCTGATGCAAGAAGCCTGCACCTTTACTTGAGGGAGACGAGCCAAGCCTGGCACAGCAAGGTTCTCCTATTTAGCTTTTTCACCGGAGCCAGGGCTCCATCTGGAGGCTCAGCTCCTGCGTACATTGAGCCCAGCTCAGCAAGAAACTAACTGGACTGAAGCCAGTGCCAGGGGGCACAGCTGTGTATTTTTTCTGTGTATTATTTTTATTTTCATATTATCTTGAAACAGTTGTACAAAGTGATGTGTTTATAGAGCTAAGATCTATGAATAGGGCTAGCCCACATCCATACAAATCAAAGAGCTGGTTAAAACACACACACACACACACAACTGAACAAGCCTCTCAAAGGGACCACTGGGTAGCACCTCACTAAAGCAGAGTGGCAGTGTAGATACAGGACATGGGTACACCAAATATAGCTTGGTCATACTCTTGAATCCCAGCACTCAGATCTGAGCTATGGGCTATGTGTAGCCTTGCTGATCAGGGTTAATTCCAGTTTCCTGTGCTCATCTCCTCCCTACCACTCTCCTTGTCATCCTCATTCTCACAATCCCTTTGAGCCACATGTCTGTTCCAGAGCACTAAGCTTGTCATTTCTGAGTGGCATTCCCAGATTTAGACCAAGCCCCAAGCATATACAGGAGTATAGTGCAAGCCCATATGTCCCCTTCCCACTTTCTGTCTTGAGGGTATGACACCAATACTACCAGGTCTTATCTCTTAAAGATGCATACCACTTCCCAGCAGTACCATATCTTGGGGACCAAACCTGAGTAGGGCACCAATGGTTCACACCTGACATCCTAGCTATTCAGGAGGTTGAGATCTAAGGATTGAAGTTTGATGCTAACCTCAGAAGGAACATCCATGAAACACTTATGTCCAAGTAACCACCAAAAAAAGGCAGAAGTGGAGTTGTAGCTCAAGTGGTAGATCCTTAGCCTTGAGGGAAAATGGTAAACAAGAATACAAGTCCCTGAGTTCAAGCCTCAGTACTGGCATTATAAAAAGGGGGCCATTGTAGGACACTTACCCAAACCAAAGTATACTGAGTATGTATCTAACCAGCCAATAATACCATAGCGAGAAGCCACACATGACTATTGAGCTACTGGGTACATGAAGAGTATGACTAAGGAACTTAAGGTTTGATAATAGCTAATTCAATCATGTCTTCTGTTTCAAATGATTCAAAAACATATACATCTAAAATTTGCCATTTACCCCTTATTGAACTGCAAATCCAGTGATTTTAATTATATTTGTAGTGTTGTACAACCACAGAAACTGCATTTTTACAAATTAAATTACCTAATATACAGAGCAACATGTGACTAGTAGCCACTGAACTGAACAACACAAACGGAGACATCCATAACCTTCAAGGTGATGTTTTCTGTTTAGACCTCTGTTCTGCCTCGATACCTACCTGCCCAGTGCCTATCTCCACTTAGGCACCTTACTGGTTCCCACATTGACCCTGTTCACAATCAGACTCATCGCTCCCACCTACACATCCTAATCCAGTGCCTACTGAGTACCCTCTCTTACAAAATGGGAAGAGCAGCTGCCTAATGGCCTGAGTCAAACCTATGAGTCATCTCAGATGCCTCCTTTCACTTCCATAGACAATTATTTTGGAACTCTGCAAATTCTATCTCCCTAAAGAATGTTAACTAGGCTCTATTTTCTTCTTCTCTGTTGTGATTTGCTTAGGGTTTATCACTCCTCCATAGTTTCTGGTTGTGAGTCTGTCACCTTCCATTTCTTTGCTGTCCACAGCCTTGCCACCAAATGCTGGCCAGTCCTTGGCGTCAACACTGGACACTTTGTAGAGAAGACAGATCAGACTAGGCAGCTGTTGCCAAAATCCACCCATCTTCTCCTTCAGGGGATTCAGAGCGAAGCTCTCTGAAAAGACCAAGAATAAAATGACAGTCATCTTGGGAGAGACAAAGGAAGAGGAATGCAGACACCCCAGGGCCCCGTTCACAGGACAGGCAAGTGGATGGCAAGCAGTTCAGATATTATTCCAAGAGGCTACAGGCTTCTCCACTAGAGCCGAGAGAGGAGCATATGTTCCCCGGGACAAGTGGTCATATAGAAATCCACTTCCAGAAATGCCTTGTCAAGTTCTGGAACTTCTCTGTGGGAAATCAGCTTGGCCAGTGAGTGAGCCTTCCTAGTATGGATGCTTTTATGTCTGGTCTTGTCAATTTGTTTTTCAGCAGTACTAGAGCTTGAACTCAGGGTTTCCTATAGTTTTAAGGCCTTCTTCTTCCTAGACAGGTATTCTACCACTTGAGCCAGGCTTCTGGCCCTTTCTGGCAGTGTTGATTCTGAAGGATTGAAAGAGGAAGTGCAGGACTGCTGGGTCCTGGGTACCATATACAGCTGCTTAAAGGACTTCACCTTTTTCCCAGAGCGTAAGGGCCACACAATTGTTTTAAAAGGAGTAAGGCTTTTGTTTGCAAAAAGTAAAGTGAATCATCAATACTAAAATCTAGCTCAACATCTGATAGCAAAGGAAGCTTCCTTTCTGTTTGGTGAATTCTAGAAGCAAACTCAGAGACATCATGTTTGCCTCTTTTGGTGAAATTCACCTATTCCCAAGGCCAGGTCTACAGGAGATCTGTTCTTTGGTAGTCTTGAGACAGGATGTGCCATAGGCTCCCATAACTTTAACCTTGGAGGAGGGATATGGACTTCACTGAAATTTGAGGCACAGTCACATCCTGGCCAGCCTACTTGGGTTTCTGGTTGAAGACACTCTCCTGGAGTAAAATAAGCAGTAGTTTGAAGCTTCGCCTCTAGCCAAGTCCTGTTTTGACTTCAGCCCCTGGGATTACAGTTGGGGAATGGCAAGGTATTTCTAAAAATGGATGTAGTCTCATTACACCAGTTTTCTATTGAGTATACAATCAGAGAACTGTGGAGAGATGATGAACAAGTGCAAAGTACAGACTCCTAGATCAGCATGGCTATGGAGACCTCAGACATTACATGTATTCTCCTATGTTGTCTACCAAGTAGGAGAACTGAGGCATTGAGATCAGGGCATCTTTCAAGCATCAGTACACACTATATCACTCAGTGCATTCCTGTGCATCAACAATGCAGAGGGCTAAGCCGGGTGTGGTGGCTCATTCCTATAATCCTAGCTATGTAGGAGGCTGCGTTCTGAGGATCAAGGTTCAAAGCCAGCCAGCGCACTAAAGACCATGAGATTCTTATCTCCAATTAATCACTAGAAAATGGGAAGTGGGGCTTGGCTCAAGGGTGGGGCAGTAGCCTTAAGATGAAGAGCTCAGGGACAACACCCAGTTTCAGGGTTAGGGTGGTAACCTTGAGCTGAAGAGCTCAGGGACAGTACCCAGGACCAGAGTTCAAGCTCCATGACCCACAAAACAACAGCAACAACAACAACAACAACAAAACAATGCAGAGGGCTTGAAAGAATGCTTTTCTCTAAGTGTATGTCTATATCCTATAAGAAAACCGAATCTTCAGAACTATGCACACACTACATATCTTGAACATCTGCTGCACCCTACAGGTGCAGTGGGCCCCTGGCTGGAAATAAGGACAAATATATATATATATATATATATATATATATATATACACACTCATATATATATATATATATATATTCTTTTTTATGTGTCAGTTGTGGGGCTTGAACTCAGGGCCTGGGTGTTGTCCTTGAGCTCTTTTGCTCAAGGCTAGCATTCTACCACTTTGAGCCATAGCACTTCTTCTCCTTTTTTGAGTCGTTAACCAGAGATAAGTTTGTTTCCGCGGAACTTTTCTGTCGGGGGTCACTTCAAACTGCAATCCTCAGATCTCAGCCCCTTTGTAGCTAGGATTACAGGCCTGAGCCACCAGTGCCTAGCCTCATACTTTTTTAGAAGAAAAATTAACCCTGCACAGAACTTCAGACCTTTCCAAAGAACTGCCCTTCCCCCTGTGGGGTTATGAGGCCCATAGAGCTTCCCTGTGACTTTTCACAGAAGTCTTTCCTGGCATAAAAATAGCCTGCGGAGGCATTTGAATGCAGAGTTCTCACTCTCCTTCTAAATTGGGGAGCTAACTCTAACATAGTGTTAGATACATGGTCATGAAAAGAGAAAGCACAGAAAGGGACAGGAGATCAGGCTCACTTGGGTAAATACATTTCCATGCTGTCCATAGAGATTAACAGATTCAACTGAGCTTTTTCTTTGACAGAAGCTTAAAGGCCATCACCCTCTCAGTCCCTATATGTTTTCATAGTAAGTCAAGCAATTAACTTAATCTCGAGTTCTCTGTTCTAACTGTATACTTAGGGGTTGAAGATTCTAAATATATGGGATTTGATCCCCAGATTTAGTTGTTTTATATGGTCTGCCCTCCTGATAATTGCATCCCTAAACCTTGTTGTCAGTTGCTTGTTTTAAAGATAACACTATCCAAGAGCTTACTTGCATTTAAATAAAACAGGCACTTGGTAAATGTAAAGCTGGTCATGCTACACTTAAAGAACCCCAAGTAATACATTGTTGCTGGGCAAATCAAGTAGATTGGACTTCACAACAATAGGAAAGACTTTGACAGGTTCACCTGCCTTCACTCTATTCATATGTTGAGGCATGTAAGGCCTCATGGTTAACTTGACCCTGAAGGATTGAAAATGATTCTTGAGTTAGTGTTGGCAATTTCATAGCTCAAATTGTAATATTTGTTGCAACTGATGACTTCTAAACACATATTTACATTTGGAAGGAATGCCTACAATTTGATCACAAGGTATGGCTGAAGAGACCATGAAGACTTGCCACCTGCTCTCCTGCCCTGAGCCCTGCAAAGTCATCTCCAGATCAGCTCCAGCACCAAAAGCCTGCAGTGTGTGTTTACTTCATCCCTTCAGCTCAAAAATGTAAATATTTGGGTGTAGGTTGGGTTAAATGTGTTAAGAGGCACAAAACTGGCTTTTAACAGGTAAAGGCCTTTTTTGCCAGTGCTGGGCTTGAACTCAGGGCCTGAGCACTGTCCGTGGGCTTTCTCAAGGCTAGCGCTCTACCACTTGAGCCACAGCACCACTTCTAGCTTTCTTTCCATGTATGTGGTACCAAGGAATATTTGTGTATGCTAGACAAGCACTCTACCACTAGGTCAAACTCCTGGCCCTGCAAAGGCCTTTTATCTATAGGAAGAAGGAATAGATTTCAAGTTACTGATTTTTAGAGCCCCATGGTGATTAGAGAGGCTTGTTTGTAATCACATATATCAGAGCAAAGAAAATTTCTTATTATGGGGAGTTTTCCATCAAAGGCTGAACTATCCCTGTCAAACATTTGCAGGGGTGGGTGACTAAATGCAAGGTGCTACAGGACTTGTCTACCTATAAATACTGGAAAATCTCTGCTACTTACAGCACAACTAGCTTTGTAGCTTATTGCCATCCTTGGCTTGTACACCCCGATGTGAGGTTGAATTTCCATGGATCTCTTCAAGTTATCTTCTCCCAAAGCAGATCAGTGGTTTCCAGGGCTCTCTATTAGCTGGTGACTCTATTGGAATGAATCTAGGGTTACAGGGTGGTTTCCATCTTAGAATTCCAAGGCAGTGATCTGGGCCTACCTGTGGCATATAACAAGAATCGAATAGGCTTCCAAGGGCTTGGGAAGCTTGACACACTTTGAGGTTCCCGCAATATTGGACACTAGGACCTCGCAGACGTAGAATCTGTGTCCCACTGGGGACATGCTGAATACAATGTAGGTGATCAATTGTCTTAAAAGTCAATTTAGTGAACTGTGGGCATTGTTACCTTTGTCATTCACTCTTCTCTGCTCACCAGCCTTTCTGGTTGATGTATGTTAAGGAGCTTCAACTTCATGGTCCCCCCACATACGGACACTGACAGTTATGGTGGAAATGTACTTTCTTGCTGACTTCTGCAATTCCTTTTTAGACAATGCTCTTTGGCTCAAGTATTTTCTTTGCTTATGCCATTAGCAGCCACAACATGAACATCTTCCTTCTTCTTTTCTCAACTGGTGTCACACCAAAGGTTTACTTATGCCTTAGTATGCAGCCTGAAGTTGGAATGAAAAACCTTTCTCTTATCAACCTTAATTTCTTGTATGGTTCTAACAGACTGACTAAATGAACCCCAAAGCCAGTAAATATGTCAAATTTGTAAAAGCTAAGAATTATAAAATATGGAGATTATCCCAGATTATCTGATAGGCTCAATGTAATCCCAAGGGTCCTTTAAGGACATAAGAGGGGATAGCAGAACAAATATATAATGAAAGAAACAGAAATCAGGGTGATGTTTCATTGACTTTAAAAATACAGGAAGGGAGCAAAAGCAAATGGACTATGGGAGCTGTGAAGGATGAGGAAAACAGATTCATCTGCCCAGTGTTGATAATTTATTTGTGATCATTTTCTCATGATTATTGTGTCAAGGTTATGTAAAGTGCTAGAACATTCGGGGAACTGTACCAAAGATATACTGAACTCTATTCATTACAGAGAAATTTTGTCTGTCTACAAGTATACCAAATTTTGATATATTTATTTGAATTCATCTTAAATTATTAAAAAATAAAATATCACAACTTTTGGAGGCATTGCCAATACTATAGTTGAATTCTTAGCATACTGGAAATGCATAAAAAACACGCAGTTCCAGAAATAGCTAGTGCCTGCCGTTATTGACAGCTGATATGCTACTTGCAGAAATGTTCTAGACAGAGCCCCACCATGCTTCGCTCACATGCAATCCTATCAAAAAACTGGAAGCAATACGAAAGTGGAGAAAAAAATACTATATTGTATGAGATCCTGGCCAGGTGTGGGTTACATTGGAAATAATGGTTTCAGAAACATTCTAAGTGAAAGCAGAGAGAGCTGCTTACAAGGCATCTCTTTTGGGAGACAGTGTTAGGAACAGTGTGGCCTGCATCCCTGTTTGGACAGGTCGGCATGCCCACCATGGAGTGAAGTTTACCTATCACTCCATGGAGGGCAGTGTAGTTTTTGCTTTCAGCCATTTGTTTCATCTTGGAAAATGATAGTACTGCTGGTTTCTTTGAACATTTATAGTCAACTGATCTTGGTTGGCCTTTTCTTTCTGACCACAAACAGTTTATATTGCCGATCCCAGGAAGAGAGGGATATTTGTTCTTCAACCAGGAGACTGAGCTTAAACATACTGTGAGTTCAAGCTAATTCATTCTAGCCTTAAGCTTTTCCAATCTAGAAAGAACTCTATGGGCCTGAAGACATTTAGTAGCCTCCCAGTATGCTCTTGAATACCAGGGGTTACCAGGTCTGTTAGTCTGGAGACAGTGGAAGCCCAAAGCAACACTTGTTCATTTAGCAGCTTTTACTGTCAGGTGAGAGAACTTCAAATCTGAGTAGATAACACTCATCTCTCCTTCACTCATTTTTGTTTTTTTGGATCGGTTGTGGGGCTTGAACTCTAGGCCTGGGTGCTGTCTCTGAGCTCTTCAGCTCAAAGCTAGCACTCTACCACTTGAGCCACAGTGCCATTTCCTCCCTCTTATTAACCCAACCTTCAGCGATGACAGTGACTTCAGAAAAAAAAAGTCCTTGTGCAACAGAGGACGCGCATGTGGAGATCCTGTCATTTGTGCCATCTTAGGGCAAAACTAGAATGAAATCTTGGGCCTACTCTTCAGTGAGGACTGCAGGTAAAACTTTCCCTGAGCTGGCCCTGCCATGTTGCCTCCAGTAACCCTCTATGCACATTTGCGGATTTCTACTTTCTTAGTCACATTGTGGCTGCACCCTCTCTACCCTACCCTTCCTAAACAGGCACGACTGGGTTCTTCATCTGACAAAAGTGCATTCCACCTTTTAGGTAATTACTCAAATCACCTTTCCTGAATATGGTGAGCCACACTCTCCTCTGGATCCCCATCTCCCCCACACTCAGCATGCTGGACAAAGATGATAACTATTTTAAAGGCCCAGTCTATACTTGGTAGGCTCCTAAAGAACCAAGCCCAATCCATATGTCCCTCAACTCCTGACAAAGATTGGGGTAGCAGGAAATGCTGCAGAAATGACTAGGAGAGTAACTGAGTCCGAGACTGAAGTTGAGCTCTGGCTCCAGGGCTAGGGTGGTATCTTTGAGCTGAAGAGCTCAGGGACAGGACCCAGGCCCAGAGTTCAAACCTGGCAACACACACACACACACATACACACACATACACACACATACACACACATACACACACACACACACACACACACACACACACACACACACACACAAAATGAAGATATGTTGGACCCTAACTAGTGGAGAGGACAAGTTTTACCTTTCATTTGTCACATCAGTATATGTGAAGATTCAGGAGTGAAATGGGCCACATTTCTGTGCATGGCATGACTAATACAGGGCTTTGTATTGTCAATTTCAAAAATAGCACAAAAGTACGGAGGCCTCCACCCCCAGGAGTGAATGACATCATGCCGGACACTGTTGCTCTTTTGTAGTGTGTAGGGGTGGTTGTCACGTTGTTAGTGACTCTTTTGACCAGATAGAAGAAAGGGTCCTTGGTACAAACAGCAATCTATATCACCAAAGATCTCAGCTCATCAGCTTGAATCTAGCTTGCTACTTCCCGCTTGCCCAGTACCTGCAAGCCTCACTGTTAAGAACAGAACAACCAGCGCACTGCTAACTTGTCTCTGGCCTGGGCCTCTGAAGGTACTAGGGAGACCTCTCCTTCCTGGGAACTATGCCTTGACCACACTAGTGCAACCAGGGCTTCCCACTCTTAGGGCAGAATGGACAAAAGATCTCCTTGGGAAGCCTCTGAGCTGCCCTAGTACTCAGGTGTCTTCTTATACTACAACTCCTTCCTTCCTTTCATACTACTGCAAAGAGGCTGCCATTAAGGAGAAAGTCAAACAGAAACTCAGCATCACTAGAGGCTGGTCCTTTTGAAAAAGTCATGTTCACATGCGAAGATCCGTGGTTCAAAATGTACTTCGTTGAAATAGAGCTATGAGGGCACTCTGTTTCCCTTCCTTACCAAAGTGTACATACTGTGCCATGTTCAGTAGACCTGGACAAGTTGAATCTCCTTTCCCAGCTAGATTGATCCCAGGCAATTGTCTACTAAAACAAAAGGAAGGTAACCGACCAAACCATCTTTGCAGGTAAGGCAAGGAGTGAGTTTGCTGCATTGTGCTATAGGCAACACACACTCAGAGAAATGAGGAAACTTGTCTTGAACTAAAGGTTGGCCCCAGAGAGGCAACCTTCTAGTGATAATGTAACAGCTCTCGGACAGCTGGAAAATGTTATCTCATACTTTGCAGCATGGCCACCCTGCTTGCTTCTTGTCCTTTTGTGTTCTGTCCCTGAGTCACTAAGGGAGAAATGTTCAGGAAAAATGATCTCCAGAAAAACTTGCTCAGTGACTTTCTAGGCCCTTTCTGACCAGTCATAATATGGCGGATCTGCAAGGACCTGTAGAGATTGCTCCAAAGATTCCATTTTGAAAAGGAGGAAATGCAGGTGTAGAGGAAAGGTTCTCTCTTTGCTTTTAATTAAACTTTATTATAGTAGATTTACATGCAGTTGTAGGAAAATATAGTCTTGTCTCTTTGTATCTAATGAGACATGCATCTTTTTTTTAAACATGAGACTATGGTGGGTTTGGCATGTGTTTGTATGTTAGTATAAGGTAGGAAGGAATGAGTTATTATTTGTTAATTCAAAATCAGATCTTATCATGTCTCATGTCCCAGCTAAAACTACTAAAAGGATTACTATCTTTGCTATTTTGTTGGACTCAAAGCTATTGAGAAAGTGGGTCTGAGTAGCCCATTAGTCCCATTAATCCATTTAGTTTCTCCCAAGATTACCCCTACCCTTCTCTAACACCTGCTTCCTTTCATTTGAAGAATTGAGGCTCTGTAAATAGAAAGCATTGGGAGGCTCCACATCCGCTCTTACCAGCAGAATAAGCACTCATTTTCCCCAAAGAGCCAGAGAAGTCCACTTGCCTGAAACGCATGTGCAGTGAGTCTCTAGCTTTCTATGGACCCCTTACATCGCTCCTGAACTCCTCTTCCTCCAAGGCTCTACATAGACTATTATTCATCAAAAGGGCCAGCTTTTCATTGTCAATCTGATCTTTATTTCTTCTCAAATTCTAACTACCATGAAGAGATTTGAATTAATCCTGACAGACAATTCTTGAGAGACATTTTCAATTTTTTTAAAAAATAGATTCATTCCTCTTTTCTTAGAGGCCAGAGGAGTCCTTTCATAATCTCATATTTTGATTTATAGTGGTGATATACAAATTTGATGAAGCAAACTAATCATAATCACTCTCAGAAGCAAGTACCTCCGAAGGTTTCACTTTTACCTCATTAACATTGGGTTGATGCTCCTCTAAGAAAGTCTTTTACTTCTTCACTGCAGTGGGAGGTAAAGGTAAACTTCACAGCAAAATAATATGGACCACTGGGAAGACTGTGCACAATAGGGCAGGAATAGTGTATTTCTATACACAGAGAATTGCTTCCTGACAGAGAGGGTAACACATTCAGAGCTAAGGGGTAAAGGGAGGTTGGGAGGTTGGGGAATGGTATTTGAAGCAATTCAGTCAGATTCATTTCTCCTAACCTGAACAATGGTGTCCTGTGGAAATTTCTGTGATGATGAAAATGTTCCAGATCTGTGGTTTCCAACAAGGTAGCCAGTAGAAAGGTGAGGCTATGGAGTACCACTGAACAAGTATTCTTTTAATTATATTTAATTTTAAGTTAATTAAAATTTCAAGTTACTTTCAAATTAAAAGAGCTGTATGCAAACAGTGGCTATTGTCATGGGAGTATTCAGGTCTACAGTCAAGGCAAGTCATTCCTTAGAACTTAGGCAAGTTTATTCCCATACCATGCCATCCTGGCTTTTGAATGGGTGCTTCCTTTTTGATAATGCTGGGTTGATTTTCTTGCTAAAGACTTGATAAAACCCTAAACACAGTTCCATTTTCAGAGGCTAAACAAAAGTTACAGGCTTACCTTACCAAGCATCTCCTTCTGCGTAGTGAGGAGTCCCCTTTGAATATAGTATACTCATGACTGACTAGCCCACTACAGCAGACACATAAGGCCAGGCCCTTGGATCCAAGGATGCAGCTTTCTAGTTAGATTCAGTCTTTGATGGCCTTTAACTAAATACATGCAGCATCTCTCAGTGTGGCTAGGGAAGCTCTGATTATTACCTAGGAATGAGATGTGTACATGGAGTGGAGGGAGGGAGGATAAGAGGGATTGAAGGCCATATTCATCTCTGAAAGCCAGCTGTGCCTGGAGAAAAAAGCCAAGAACTCCAATTTCGTTAGGTAGAGCTGAATAGATATTACTGTGTAGAGTCATAGTGAAGTACCCTGCATCTATGAAATGCCCATGTGGGCTACAAGCATATTCAGCGGGATGGATTGAGTATCTGCATAGGTCACAGAGGAGGTATGAAATGTCCACCTATGGGAGCCGTCTAATTATATTCCAGATCACTAGCATTAAGGCAGTGGTCTTTGCTTCCATTCTGGTAAGAGAGGTAGTCTGACCAGGATATAGCTTGGCTTGCATGTTTCCTTTCCACTCCTGGCTTCCCAGAAACCAGATCAGTGAGCTATACCACCAGATTCTATTTCCCACGCATCTGTCTGGACATTACATACCCTGGACTGGATCCTAGGGGAATGAAAACGAGAGATCAGGAATACTTATATCCAAGGATTCTGAACCCAGGGTGACAGAGAGAGAGAGAGAGAGAGAGAGAGAGAGAGAGAGAGAGAGAGAGAGAGAGAGAGAGAGAGAGAGAGAGAGAGAGAGAGAGAGAGGCAGAGACAGAGACAGACAGAGAGAGAAATGGTTTCTTTTTTATGGAAGGAAAGTTGGAAGTGGGTCCTGAGGGACAAAAGTAGACTAGCATGGAAGGAAGAGGGAGTCTGGAGTCAGAACACTGTGGGCCTGTAGTTGACATTCCTGTGACTTAATTTCTTCATCTGTAAACCAAAGGAATGATACTGTCCAATGTGTTATGGTTGACACAAGGACTTGTCTGCATGAAAAGTTATATGTAGGGGCCGGGAGTTTGGCCTAGTGGTAGAGTGCTTGCCTAGCACGCACGAAGATCCGGGTTCGATTCCTCGGTACCACATGCATAGAAAAAAAGCTGGAAGTGGTGCTGAGGCTCAAATGGTAGAGCTCTAGCCTTGAGAAAGTCCAAGGACAGGGCTCAGGCCCTGAGCTTAAGCCCAGGGCTGGCAAAAAAAAAGAAAAGTTATATGTAAAACCCCTGGGATGGTCTGAGTTTGAGTGAGAACATGGCAGAAAGAACTAGAGGCTGTCACCAAGGATTGCCAAGTAGGCTAGGGAGAATAGAGTATAACATGGGAGAGGAGGCTGGGCACATAAGGCAGAACCTGAATCACAGAGAGCCTGAAAAGTCACATCTGCTGCACACTGCAGCTTCTAGGCTGTGGGGAGCCATGGAATGATCTGAGCAAGGAAACAACATGGTCTGGAACAATACATACTGTGCAAAATCAGGAAGAGGTTTGAATAGCTCATTTTGCCAGGCTGCTTGGGAAGAAGCCCTGGGAATTCATGGCCCTGCAAAACTCAGAGGGAAGAGGAGCCAAGTGGAAGCTGCTTTTGTGGTAATATGGTCAGCTGACCAATGCACTGGCACAGCTGAGCAGCTGTGGTGGAAAAGAGGCAACAGCGAGCTGCTTGCCCACTAGCTGTCTACACTTACCAAGCACCAAGGGAAACTTCCCTGAGGTTCCCGTCTACTGAGGGTTTCTCACACAAAATTCATGAGCAAGCAAAATCTTTGAAAGCACTCAATACCAAAGGGGATCAGTGACATCTCACTCTTGTACATTACTACACTTCAGAGATTCCTTCTTGGAAGGAGAAGATTCCTAAGAAATACAGAAATAGGAACAGGTTGTGGTGATGGTAAAAAGGAGCCAGAAGCATTTGGGGGGTGTCTTACACCCTGACTTTTCCTTCTGTCCAGCTCCATCTCCCATCAGTAACTCCCCGCTACTGCTTACCATTCATCTCTGTAGTACCATGTTACTACTTTATGACAGGCAGACTTTATGGCCAAGTATTGTAAGCAAGTGATCGAGGATGGGTGTAAGAGCTTTGACAGAGCACATGGAGCAGATGAAAAGGTCCTCATTTCTTTGGCAGAAATGGTTGGTGGCAGGAAGCTTGGCTGTGCTTGAGGCTCAACCCACTGGGCATGGGCTGATCTGCAGATCAAGCCTGAAGGAACTGGTATTCTTGGGAGATTTGGCATGAATGCAGAGATGGCGTAGACTGTAATCTTTGGTAGGAGCACATACTTTTATGGGATAGGAGAGCCAAGATTTTGATAGGATGATGCAGAGTGGGTCTCACATTCATGTAGAATGTATGACTTGATTCCAAGTTGTTTGTGATTTTCGTCTTGTGACCAATTCATAGAGCCAAAAATAAATGGTATGTCAACCTCTAACATGAGTACTACTTTACCCTAGTGATCTGGAACAACTATGGATGCAGGCAGCATCTTTTGAATTTGGAAGACTTGAATTTAGAAGACATGAACTCTCATATACAGCTTTCAAGCTGATGGGGGTATGTAATGGGAAAACCTTAACTCATGTAAGCTGAAGCAAGTCTTTTCATCTCTCTGGGCCACTGTTTCGTCTTCTGCAGAATGATATCATCATGAGGATTCTGTGACAAGATACATGTGTATTTACAATTGTGCTTGGCACAAAGCATGGTCTTTAAACATACTGGATTGAAATTAAAAAAAAAACATAGCAAGACCCACAAGGGTCACATGAATTGGGAAGACTAAGATTATCAGCACATGTGAAAGATCAGAAAATAGGCTTGGATGTGGGCTAAAGACTTAAAGAGAAGCTTCTCTGAAGAGGAAATAAGAATGGCCTATAGACATTGAAGAAATGCTCCATATCTCTAGCCATAAAAGAAATGCAAATCAAAATAAGTTTGAGGGGCCGGGAGTTTGGCCTAGTGGTAGTGTGCTTGCCTACCATGCACGAAGACCCAGGTTCGATTCCTCGGTACCACATACATAGAAAAAAGCAGGAAGTGGTGCTGAGGCTCAAGTGGTAGAGTGCTGGCCTTGAGAAAGTCCACAGACAATGCTCAGGCCCTGAGCCCAAGCCCACGACTGGAAAAAAAAATAAGTTTGAAATTCCAGCTCCGTCCCCTTAGAATGGCCATGATCAAGAAATCTAGTAACAACAGGTGCTGGCAAGGATGTGGCCAGGAGGGATCACTACTATACTGTTGCTGCGAGTGTAAACTCGATCAACCACTATGGAAAGCAGTATGGGGCATCTCTTTGTTAATCCCAATTATAGCAAGGAAAACACCACTATTGTACATGCTTCTCTTACTACTGAGTTGGCTTTAATAATAATTTATTTTAAAAACATGAAATGGGTTGTGGAAGTAAAACATAAGAGAGAATTCAGAAGCAATGAGGAAGGAGAGAGATTATTTTACTGAGCTCTGGGAGCAAAATACACTTGGCTTTGATGGGTTGGCATCCTGGACACAAAAAAATAAGCACACACACACACATCTACCCTCCCGATAAGTACAAATTCACTTTTTAGCAAAAGATACATCCTGAAAAAGTAAGCACAGTAGGGTTTGTGTATGTGGAAAATATTAGCTGGATTTCATTTCCTATTTGTATTTTCTATGGATGCAGAGATATAGACCAAAAGGAACTCCCTTCATTGTATAGAGCTCTATAGACTCAAAAGCTCTTTCATAATTACAAAGTCACTGAAGTTCTCATCAACACTACAGAGTGGTGGGTGGTACCATCTTAACTTCAGAGATGAAGAAACCATGATGCTACAGGTTGGAGTTTTTCATTCCAGCTGTCTTATTAGGAATGTGAGAGGCAGAATGTAGTCTCTGTCAGTCCAGTGTGTGAATATCCCTACCTTCAGGCATAGGTGCAGGAGAAACGGGAGCTTTCTTGGAGAGGCTAGAATTAAATGTTAAGAAAAATGCTAATTAATGTCTTACTATTTCTCCATTGCTGTCTTTCCAGGCACCATGGTAGTATTCTCCCTGCTTTATTCATGAACATTTTTTCCAGTTTGGCTTATTATGACTATATCTTTCTTTGCAATGACTCCCGTCATCTTCCTGACTTAATCCTGGGACAATCCTCTCTCTCACTGGGGAAGCACTTGACAGGAATCAAATCTCTTTCATGTTCTTTATCCCATTTGCAAATCAAGGAATTATGAGGAGAGAGACAGGGTGTATAATTTTATGCTATTTTACCACTTGAAACAAAATCCCTGTGTCAGATGAGACAAGAAGGGGATTCAAATTTTAGACTCCAAGTTTAGTGTGGTTTTTATAATAATGGATCTGGATTATTGGGCACTTGCTACAAGCCAGCATTGCTCTCACTGCCCAGAGAATACTTCTATCTTGCAGATAAGGAGATAGAGCCTGAGATAAATGAAACAACCTGATCTAAGTCAGAAGGCACCTTAGTAGGAAAGCTGGAATTCATCAATTGGGAACAATCACCAGTCTGGCTGAATGTGTAGCCTGGCATGACATAAACATCCAATACTGCCTTGCTTGAGTCACCTCCAGAGAAAAGACTTGAACAAGTGGCCAGCCTGACAGTCTGTTCCCAGACTCCAATGGATGTTTATAATGAATGGCCTCAAATGACCATCAACCAACAAGTAGGCCAGTAATCTATCCAGGAAGTCCCCTGGCTCAGGGCCCAGTTCCTGAAGGCTATTTACAGACAATCTCATTCCTTCCCCTTAATGCCTGAAACTCAAGGGCCAGCTCTCTTGGAGCGTGATGAGCAGCAACCACCCAGGAATGCTTCAGTGACACCTTCCTTCCCTTTTGTCCAGGCTGGTGAAGATTCCAGCTGTCATAAACCATCCTCCAGCCAAACACAAGAAAAAGGAACCCTTGCAAATGAGTCATCCTTGAAAGCTTGTAGGCTTGACATGATAGTCCATGCAAATAGTGGGTCATTCTTGCCTGTGACATTTCCTCTTTCTCAGAGGAGGAGGAGCAACTAATTAGAAAAGATGCGCTGTTGGGGTGGATGATGCAGCTTGTCTGTGCCCATGAGGCAAGAGCTTATCCCCTAAGGACAGTTCAAAAGAGAAAAAAGAAAACTCTTCCTAGAGAGAAAGAAATGGTTTCCTCTAAGAATTCTATGCTCTAGAGATTTAGAAGGGAAAAGCACAGATGCTAAGCTAGCATGCTGGAGAAGAAGGCATGTGCCAGGCTAAATAAAGAAATGTGAGCACACACACAGAAAACACGCTCCTTTTTTTCCACAGAGAGGCAAAATGTATATTAATGAAGACTTTCAATACTAAAAAAAAAGTAAAGAAAATAATGACGTAAACATCACAGTGAAGAAGAAGGTCCTAGACTTGCTGAATCATTCTTCATGGAAGAGGCAAGAAATTCACAGTGGGTAGGGCTATGAAGTGCTCCAAAACTTCACAGAGGACAAATGCTCTGCTCCTAATGCTGGCATTTGATACTATAAATAAAAGAACTTCCTGGATTTAGCCATTGATACTGGAGAAAATCCTTAGGAAGCCATATTATATATTCAAAGGACACAAAAGCAGGAATGTGGGTTAACATTCATATTTTAGGGAAGGATTCATATAAAATCTGAGGCAAATTGTTTTCCTGGTCCTAAGAAGCACATATACCTTTGGATGTACTTGAGATTAGAGTGAAGAGAAGCAAGTGAAGATTTTCATACCACATACAAGGCCTGGGCAGTATAGATTTCTGCTCCAATCTAGGACTATGTCCAACTCCTATCTGTTGGACAGATAGACACATATGGATCAGCTGCGCCAATGCCACAAGATCTTGCTTTGGGCCTGAGGTCAAGATCACATTTCTGCCTGGCCTGCCATCTTCACTCACTTCCCAGATTTGAAGAACCTGAAATCACTAGTTATTGCAGTGAAGACTTAGGTAAGTACTTTTTGAATCACTGCAAATGGTGAAAGAAGAGGAGCAGAGATCAGACTTTGGGGAAGCCGAAAAGAGCTAGGGGTCCTGGAAAGGAAAGAACTACTTGTGGGAGGAAACACCGGTAGAAGTCCACGTCTCAGTTTGCTAGTGTGGCTGTAACAAGCTACCACACACCGAATGGCTTCAACGACAAACTTTTCTTCTTCCTTTTTTAAATTGTAATTAATAGGGTTACAGTTATAGTTGTCAGATAGAAGTGGTGCTTTACTTCATATACATTGACACCCCTTCTCATGTTTTGTCCCCATTTTCCTCCCCCCACCCCCTCTGCTCATCTTGTTTTTCCCCTTCCCTTTCCTATTTCAAATAAACAAATAAACTTATATACAATATACCAGATAACAATGTGAGACTTGTTCTCATTTCTGAGGCTAGGTACGCAACACTAAGGTTTTGCCAGGGTTGGTCCTTCTGAGCGACCAAACAGTAAGACCAGCGATTTTCTGTTTTCTAGTTTTCTATTTTCCTGTACCAAAGACCTCAAGATATTACACTAACATTTCTAATTGTATGTATTTCATTTTATAACCTAAAATAATATCTTTATATATTTGATATTTGAGACTCTCAGTACAAATGTTTAAAAAAACACAATACGCAAAATGATGAGCTCACAAGATCATGATTTGATGACAACCTAGGTAAATTTAGTGATAAAAATAAGATAATGAGAAAGTTATGGAGACAAAATAAAAACAAAGTTGTGGCATGGCTCAATTGGTAGAGTACTTCATTCCCTAGTAAGTATGAAACCATGGGTTTAATCCACACCTCTGTAAATGAAAGAAAAAATTAGAAAACTGAAAAATAAGTCAGAAACAGAGTACACACAGAGAAACCAGATAAAATAAAAGAGAATATAAAGGGTATTTCAAATTTATTCTCCTCGACTCCTGTACCTTTGTTCTTTATACCTCCTAACCAGTCCTTTGATATTGATAAATACCTTTGTGCTCAAAATTCCTCTTCTTTTAAACATACCTATTATTTTAGATAAGGCTCTCACTAACAAATTTGCTTTAGTTCAATAACATTTGTAAAGCCTCTTTTACCGCATACAGATACATTATAAAGTACTGGACATTGTAAATTCAGCATAAGACTTAGTGGTGGTTAAAAGTCACATATGTAGGGTCTGCTTCAACTCTGGCCTGAGACTGAGCCATGGATAGGAAAAGCAAGATAATACTGTGTGATGGTACATATGTAGTAAAATATTAAAATTAAAAATACCATAAAATTATGATCTAAGAGGTGAGTTTAAATCAACTCAGAGATGTTCCAGATGTTGATTTTAGCATACTATTTGCCTTACAAAAGCAACCATGAAATATATATTCTAAAAATAAATACAAATATGTCATCTGTGAATAGATAGGAAATCTAAGAAAAGATACAATTTTCAAAAGAACCAAATGAAGCTCTAGAACTGAAAAGAGCAAAACAAGTCAATGACTCACTGGATGGGCTTAATAGAAGTTTGAAATAGGCAAACTAACTTAGTAAACTTGAAGACAGATTAATAGAATTTATGCTGAGAAAGATCTTGAAATAGAGAGCCTTCAGTATTTATGAGATATCAAATAGTGTGATATATAAATATATAACTATAGTCTCAGGAAAAGAATAAAAATGAAAAATAATTGCTAAGTTCAATGAAAATTTTAACTTTACAGAATTAAGGAGCTCAGTGAAGTGCAAGTAGAATAAATACAGCCAAATTCCACCCAGTCCATCACTCTATCTTTTCCCTTCTTTCTCTTTTCTGCTACCAGAGACTCGTGTCTATAATCCTTGTTACTCAGGAGGCCCATATATGAGGATAATGGTTTGAAGCCATCCCATGCAAGAAAGTCTGTGTTACTTCTATCTCCAATAAACTACCGAAAAGCCAGAAATGGAGTTGTGGCTCAAGTCTTAGTATACTAGCCTTGAGCACAAAAGCTCAGATAGAGAACCCTGAGTTCAAGCCCCAGGACTGGTACAAAAAGTTCCACAAAATCAACAAGAACGACAACAAAAGAAAGTGCAGCCTGGCACAGGTGACACATGCGTGCAATCCTAGCTACTAAGGAGGCTGAAATCTGAGGTAGTAGCCTAGGCAGCAAAGTCGGTGAAACTCTTGGTTCCAATAAACTACTCAGAAAAATCTGGAAGTGGTGCTGTGTCTGAAGTGGTCGAGTGTGAGTCTTGAGCCAAAGTAGCTCAGGAACAGTGCTCACAGCATGAGTTCAAGCCCCAGGTCTGACAAAAACTCACATGTTCCACTGCTCTCTTTTCATACATATATACACCATAGTGGGCCATACATATGTACAAAATATTTTGACTCCATTCACCCTCTTCAATTACCTGCTCTCCTCTCGTTTTTTTTAAACATTCTTTTTTTTTTTGCCAGTCCTGGGCTTGAGCTCAGGGCCTGAGCACTGTCCTTGGACTTTCTCAAGGCTAGAGCTCTCTACCACTTGAGCCTCAGCACCACTTCCAGCTTTTTTCTATGTATGTGGTACCGAGGAATCGAACCCGGGTCTTCGTGCATGCTAGGCAAGCACTTTAACTATTAGGCCAAACTCCCGGCCCCTAAACATTCTTTAATACAGCAAAAGCTTAGCAGGTTATCAGAAACTCACTTGGGCAGACTTTTAGGAGAATAGTATAGAGGATTGGCCAGACAACAAACAACACGGATCAATGAACTGCTCTGTTGAGGAACCAAGTAGAAAATAAAAGACATACATAAAATCTTATGAATATACATATAGATGTATATGTATATATGTGTGTATGCATATATATATATATATAAATTTGGAGTGAGCTGGAACATTTTGTTTTCTAATAAAACTGGAGAGGTGAGTGAGAAGTAACCTTTTGGAAATTTCCCATTAGAAATAAGAAACTTCCTCATGGGTTCCAGGAAGAAGCATAGATCATTCTACCCAGACTTAAGTCGGTCTGCAGTTAAGCCTAATCTACATGGCCTATGTGGTGATACATGGTGTACTCAGGTTACCATAGTAGAGATATTTACCTATATATCTCTCCACCTTATTGTATGAAGTCAGTTACATCATGATACAAAAAACAGAAGAAGCCATCCTAAGGAAATATTAAACTAGTATCCTTCATAAATACAAATCAAAAACCCCTTAACAATAAATGAACAAAATGACCTTGGCGATATACTTAAAAGATTAATACTTTTAGATAACCTTGCATTAAAAATGTAAGGTTAGTTTAACTTTAAAATAATCAAGCTAATTTGGATTAGTAGACTGCAGCTAAAGAAGTGCTTACAGAGAAAGAGGGACACTAATTACTTATTTTAGAAAGATGTCAAATCAATAATTAATGCTTCCTCCCTAAAAGCTAGACAAAGAAGAGCAAGGTAAGCTTAAATCAAAGTTTACCATACTGTCAAAATGGTGTAATTAAGCTTATGAGATTGGCTTGTGAAAGCATGGGGGAGATGATACACAGTGACAGAAGGGATGAATATACCAAAATACTAATAAAAATGTGGGGAAAAGTTAAAACAAGATGCATCACAAAGCTAACAAAGGAATATGCACATATACATTAAAAAATTGAGAGCTGTGGAATAAGCTCAGAGTGATATGGTTAGCTTTTGATAGAACTACAAAGCCAATTCATGGAGAAAGAATAGTCTTCTCAACAAATAGCATCAATACAATTGGATATTTATACACAGACAACAAACAAAATCTCCAAATCCTCAACGTAACCTTCAAGCTTCATAGTGAGATTATATGAAAAAATCATTAGAGGTCCAAGTGTAATACTATAAAACATTTTAAAGCAAACAAAAGGAAACTCTATGTCCAATTTTTAAGTAAAAAGTCTTAGACATGGCACTAAAATCATGATCATAAAAAACTTGAAACTCAAAAAATGTTTACAAGTTTGCTTTGCATAAGATTCCACTAAGAGAATGAAATGGAAGGCATAGATGGGAAAAATATGTTTGTAAATCATATAGCCCCAAACCCTCAAACAACAAAGAATAGAATTACAAAATGAAACATATCTTGGTAATTGTAGAGTCACAGATGATGTGTTTGTCAGCTATGGGACTTGAACTCAGGGCATGGGCACAGTCCTTGAGCTTTTGCACTCAAAGATAGCACTGCAGCACTTTGACCCAAAGTGTTACTTCCCACAGATAGTCTTAAGAAATAATGCACATTTCCCGCAATAGTAATGTCTTATGAAACTTCATCACAATGACACAACCAAAATATTAACACTGATACAGTCAAGATACAGACTACTTCTATTATCACAGGGAGATCTCAGGCTGCCTTTTATAGCCACTTCCATTTTCTTCTTCCACTAACCTATCCTTAACCCTAGTAATCACCAATCTGTTATAGATGTCTATAATTATATCATTTTAAATGTTACATAAATGGAATCACACTTAGATTAAGTCTCTGGTTATTAGATTAAGTCTCAGGTTATTGCAAGCATCGATAATTTTCCTTTTATTACTGACTAGTACTTTATGGTATGGGTATATTCACTTGTTGAAGGATATCCACACATTTACCTCTTTTAGGCTGTAGTTAATAAAGCTGTTATAAGTCATGCATAGATTTAAAAAATATTGTAAAGAAAGAAATGGTATCAATGTATGTGAACCAATGCACCTTCTATCTGGTGAATATAATGTAACCCTTCTATTAATTACAATAAAAATATATGAAAAAAAGAAGTACAGAGGAATTTGAGTTATGTATTTCAAAGCACAATCCTAAAATGTCAGCCTCCTGAGTGGTTAAGATTATAAACTTGAATCATGGGCACCTGGCATTCTTCAACTACATTTAGAACCATTTGGGACAGTATTAAAATTGCAACTTTGACCATAAAACATAGACGAGAAAACTAAAAAAATAAGAGAAGCTCCAGGAGCTGGTGGCTCACACCTATAATCTTAGCAACTCAGGAGGCTGAGATCTGAGGATTACAATTAAAAGCTATATTATAAATATATGAGAACTTACTTGATCGTTCACCTATTGATAGGCATTTGGTTACCTTCAAGGGTTTGAGGGTTACAAATGAAGCTTCTATGAGCATTTGTGTATGACTAAACACAAGTTTTCATTTCTATTGGCTGATATTTACTAATGGCATTTCTGGGCTGTATAGTTAGTATATGTAAAACTATCAAATTGATTACAGTTTTTTTTATTCTGACAATGTGAAGTTGAACATATTCTTGGTAATACTGTTACTTTACAACCAATCTCCAATAAGCCAGAGTGCTAGCCTTGAGCTGAAGAGCTTAGGGACAATGCCCAGGCCCAGAGTTCAAGCCCCACAACAGAATATAAAAAAGAGGAGATATAGTGCATATGACTGCACAGGTTGAATATCCTGGCTCCTTACTTGTTGGGAGCCAGAGTGGAATCAAACTGTACCTTGATTTGCATCAGACAATTGCTTTATTGTCTTATTGTTTTCTGGCCTTATTCTGTTTAAATGACCTGAGATTTACCATATGAATGTAACACCTGGAAGTTCCCTGGTTTCAAGAAGGGATATAAGCCTGGAGTTGAGAATAAACGGGGCTGCAGTCTTTACCTGGGCCGGAGACCTCCCGGACCCCATGTGTTTGTCTCTCTTCTATTTTTTCCAGTCCCTGCCCCCTATTTCAGGAACCCCAATTTGCTGCCGGTAGGCCCCGGCACTTACTTAGACATCTTGGATACAATTCTAGTGGTTTAATTAGGGATTCATTATAGACTGGCACGTGTGTAAGTGTAGATTCCCTACACTGATGTGGAAGAATACGATTTTTTTTCTGTAGTGTTTGAATACAACTGTCTAAAAGTTTTCTATGTTCTTAGTCTGCCACTAGATTGAATTGTTCTGAAATGATTTTGATGATACCTCCCAATCTATCACTAACTTACTCGTGTTAAAATTCACAGAATAATATAAAAATGCCAATTTACGGGCTGGGAATTTGGCCTAGTGGTAGAGTGCTTGCCTAGCATGCATGAAGCCCTGGGTTCGATTCCATGGTACCCCATAAGTGGAAAAAGGCAGAAGTGGTGCTGTGGCTCAAGTGGTAGAGCATTAGACTTAAGTATAAGGAGGAAGAGGAGGAGATATATGAGGAAGAGGAAGAGAAGAAGGTGTATGTGAGAAAACAGATGGAAATGTATGAGGAAGAGGAGGAGGTAGAGGAGATTATTTATGTATAGGTAAAGAGTAAATAAAAACATTATTTTCAGGGAAGCAGAAAAGAAAATACAAAGTGCTCCCACTTAACACACTAGAATGATGAAAATTTCAAAGGTGTGAAGAAACAGTATTACCAAGAATGTGTTCAAATTCACATTGTCAGAATTAAAAAAAAAACAATAATCAATTTAATAGTTTCACATATACTAACTATACAGCCCAGAAATGCCATTAGTAAATATCAGCCAAGAGAAATGAAAACTTGTGCTTGGTCATTTACAAATGCTCATAGAAACTTCATTTGTAAACCTGAAACACTTGAAGGTATCTAAATGCCTATTAATAGGTGAACAGTCGAGTAAGTTGTCATATATTTACAACCTGGAATACCATACATCATTGGAAAGGAAGAGATGACTGGTACATGCAAAATGAACTGGCCTAAAAATGTGCAATCAGCAAGAAAAACCAGGGTGAAAACAGTACATACTGTATTATTCCATTTTCTACAAAAGGGATGACTTATCTATAGTGACAGGAAGCAGATCAGTGCTTGCCTAGGGCCAGACTGGGAGGAGTTGGACTGCAAAAGTGCAGAAGGGTGGTTTGTTATGGTAATAGAAATGTTCTATATTAACAGAAAGGTTCAACTTCACAAGCAATGGAAGGAAGCCATGCACAAGAGAATACATAAGACATGATTTCATTTATATTAACTTTTAGATAGGGAAAGCTAATGTACAGTGTTTAAGGATCCACACTCAAATAAAGACTGTGAAGATAAGCAAGGAAGTAATCACGGAATAGTCAAGCCAGTAGAGAAGAGGACTGTAGTGAGTGGTGTCTAGAGTGCTACAACGTTATCTTTCTTCATTCAGATAGTGGTTACATGAAGGTTTTGTGGTAATGTGGTAATATGTAAGGATTTGGATACATACCTGTTTATAGGCTATATTTCACAATTAAGAACATTTTTAAATATAAGAGCCAAAATGGTTAACTGAAAGCTACATTGAGACTACCATATGAAGACAGTCACAGGAACATTAAAAGACACAGAGCAATCAGCAAGGCAACGTGGACTGGGTCCAGGAAGTAGGTTTAAGATGATCTTTGAACTTAGTTTGGGGCAAATGCATGCCAAGTTGATAGTCCATGGTTTGAACTCCTACCCCATGCCATAGCTCACCCTTGAGATGAATATACAGTATACCTAGCTGAAACTTGTGCCACACTGGGGATTTGAAGGTATATCATTATACAATGTCCAAATCATAGAACATTTGGCAGAGGCCAGCTGCAAAAAGCACTGGGTTTCCAAAACAAGATACCTGCGTTTGGGTACTAGAAAACGTCTTGCTTGTGACCTTGGAACAGGACACTTCTATTCTCAGCATCACTTATCATCAGCTCTGGCTGCAAAGTATAGTACAAGACAAAATAGAGATAAATATGAATGTACCTATAGATACAACCTTCTGCATTCAAATCCAGCCTTTAAGAAATACCAGAACAGGACAGTAGACAAATGAAGAGAAGAAAGGTGGGACAAATGCAATCACAGAATTGAGGGAAGGAAGAGCGTTGAGAGGGAGGGATAAGAATGTTGAAAGGGGAAACATTGACCAAGATGCATTGTATTCACAGACATGCTGTGTGAAGGATAATATAGCTGTACAACTACTTAGAAATAGTAAGCTTTTAAAAATACTTGCAAAAATAGGCCGGGAGTTTGGCCTAGTGGTAGAGTGCTTGCCTAGCATGCATGAAGATCCGGGTTCGATTCCTCAGTACCACATACATAGAAAAAAGCCGGAAGTGGTGCTGAGACTCAAGTGGTAGAGCTCTAGCCTTGAGAAAGTCCAAGGACAGTGCTCAGGCCCTGAGCTCAAGCCCCTGAGACTGGCAAAAAAATACTTGCAAAAATAAAGGAAATACCAAGTAAGTGAAGTCTTGAAATAATAACACCTAAGTTCCTTAGCTTATAGAAGGCAGTGGATCATCTCCCATCTGACCATCCTTGGCTCTAATTATATCTGGGTATAAATTAACATGGTGATGTGAGGAGCTGTGTACCCACTATTTCCAAAATGGAGATATATGAAGGCCAAATGCTTTGAATTTTGTTAGTATCCCAGTACATAGTCACATTGTGCAATTATTGATATGCTAGTCTTGAAGGTAGACTTCCTTTGCCATATCAGGAAGGGTATCAGCACCAAAGACAGATGTTTTTGAATGTGGAGAGGTCAGGACTGTTCTCTTCACATACTGGTAACACAACTTTCAACTTCTGGTAGAAATGGGCCCTGTCTAGTATCAGAAACTGAAGAACTCTCTGTCTACAGTACTCCGACAAGACCAATGGATACTCAAGCTTGAAAGCTGGGATAAGCTTTCTCCTTCTACTTAGAGGAAGATTGTCTAGTTGTTTTTGCTTATCTAAGAGAAATGTTCTGGATGCACATCTGTTGATTGAGCACAGATTGTGACACACTGGTGATATGAAGGTATACCATTACACAATGTCCAAATCATGGATAATTTGGCAGAGGCCAGCGGCAAAAAGATTGAGCACAGAAATGGTGTAACAAAGGGTAAACAAATGCAGCGGGAATACTCACCAGACACTATGCTGAAAATGAACTTATAGGGGAGGGAACTAGAACAGAAAAACTTGAAGATAACATGGAAAGGGGTGACAGTGTTAAAAAATAAATGTACTCATGACCTGACTGCAACCCTTCTGCACCTTACCTTTTCCAAAAAGGACAGAGAGATTAAAGATGAATGCCAGCTGGCAATCTAGGAATGGTAATGATGGACCTGATACTGTAGGTTTATATATTTTGAAAGCTTCCTGGGTAGTTACCTGTACCGTACAATGATCCTGCCTGATATATTTTTTTCTTTTTTTTTTGCCAGTCCTGGTCTTGAGCTCAGGGCATGAGCACTGTCCTTGGTCTTTCTCAAGGCTAACACTCTATCACTTGAGCCTCAGCATCACTTCCGGCTTTTTTCTGTGTATGTGGTACCGAGGAATCGAACCTGGGTCTTCATGCATGCTAGGCAAGCACTTTAACCACTAGGCCAAACTCCCGGCCCCAATCCTGCCTTATTTTTATTAACATCATAATCCTGGTCATGCATCAAATGGCAGCAGCACCCATTTCCTTCTTAACTCTCCTCCTCATGTATATGCTTTTATTCTTTTAAAAATGTTTATTGTTATTAGTAAGATGATTGCACAGTGGCTGCTGTTTCATAAGTCAGGTAATGAGTACGTTTCTTTTTGGACAATGTTAATCTTTTCTTCACTCTCCCAGTTCTCTCCTATCACTGCACCCAAGTAGTGTAGTTCATTTCCAACATACTGTGTACTGTAACTTCTATCCTTAAATACATGTAGGATCCATCGAAAACAGTTATATCTTTGGGGAAAATTACATGCTGTAACACACACACACACACACACACACACACACACACACACACTGTTGCTTTTAGTCAGGTAAATCACCAAGCCAATTTATTAATTTACTCACCCTCACATAGCTGTTGGTTATAGTTATAGGGCAGATAGCATTTTTGTACATTGAAAGATTACAATGGAGCCTCTTCCTTTACAAAATGTGCTTCAAACTGATTTATATAGTGCACACTATAATTTAAGTCAGCCTGGGCATATACTATGTCATAGAATAGATATTCTCTAATTCAATTAACCACTCTTACTGTGGGGCAATTCACTTGTGCCCAGTATTGTATTGCTACAGCTACTTTCCTAACAAACACTCCCATGAATGAATCTGCTCAATTCTTTTGAACTGTTCCCTAAGGAATAAAAACTAGGAAAAATGAATCATTGGGTTAAGCATCAAGAAAACCCCCAGGAGTCTAACTTCAAGTAACCACGCTGCCTTCAGCAGGTGTGGGTTCCTTCCTGAAATGTGAATACTCTCAACACTAGCCAGCCTTCTCCTTCGTCCTTTCCAAACCTGTCACACTCACTCTTGGTGTCTTAGTTACTGCTTGTTGTGTGGGACTCAACTATTTGCTCTCTGGATATTCTGCACCATGGTTTCAAAACAATGCAAACCTGTTTTGGGAAACAGACCCAGTTGATGTGGAATATCCTCTGAGCTCCAACAGCTGAGAGTCCGTAGTAATTATATGTGGGAGATGCCAGTCTTGGAAAGCAAGGAGCAGATGTGCTTGTTCTCCAAGCCCACATTGCAAAGAACTTCCCTCCCGCTCCCCGCTTATCAAGACAAACACAGTGCTCTGGGCAGAGGCAGCTGTATAGTGACTATAATCTTCCTTTAGCCCCACTAAGTAGCAGGCCATACCCTGAAGTAGACATGGCTGTTGCACTCAAAGAACCCACAATCTCAGGAGAGGTAACTAAACAAATTACAGGAATGCAATATGGACATGTGAGCTAATTGCATTCAGGTCCCAGCTTCGCCACTTACTTGCTGTGTGGCCTTGAGCTAGCTAATTTACATCTTTGGTTTGGTTTGGTTTTAATGTCCACAAAACAGGGTTCTTAGTGCCAAACTCCCATTGGGTGATTATGAAGAGTTAATGAAGCAGCTGAAGTAAAGCATGTAGCAGTGTATGGAATTGCCAGAGTAAGTGTTCCATAAATATCAGCTACTGGTAGTGGTATCATGTTTCTTACATCATTTTTCACTAAAACAAGTTACAAAGTGAAATAAAATCCCAGTTTTTCTTCCTGGAAAATCAGGATGCCTCCTAAACGCTCCAGAAAAGGTGTTTATAGACACCAAGGACACAGGAATTGGGTCACCCTCACCAGCCCCAACACAGATGGACCTATTAATGAACCCCAGTGAGAAGTCTTGAGGTGACTGCAGAGAATGGGCTTGAGCGATTTGAAGCTGCTTGTAAAACCATTCATAGCTGCTTCTACTGTCTCTGTCTACGTTCTTTCTACCAGGACAGGAAAGTGACACGGCTCAGCTGACTAGTGTTCTCCAACTGCTAAATTGGCCTCCTTGATTAGAAAAACACAGCCTTGTGCTGACAGCCTTGCCAGCAATCAGTGCTAAATGCAAGACCCAGCTGAGGAATCCAGTAGACTAGGCTCCATGCCCAGTGCCACGAAAACCTTCTGCCTTGTCCAGATCATGCTCCACAGATAGGAGAAAGCAGATTCTACAGCAGATCTAGATAGAGTGAACATTTGCCAGTTCTACTGGTCTCGTACGTGCAACAAAGGCCATAGGAGCAGAACAACTCTCTTTTGTCACCTAAGAGTCCCTGGATACACTTTCACCGAAAAACTGTCCATTGAAAATGACCTTAAGCTGACATATGCAACAGCACAAGCACATGGACTACTGAAGTACCCATCACTTCTGTGATTAAGTTGCGCTCCCCATCAAACCATGTACTTATTTCTTTCTGAGAGCAATCTATTCTCTTCCTGTGGCAGAGGACTTATTGGCTGCATCCCAAATAGCTGTTCTTTCAACCCAGTACCCATTTCTTATTTCACCCCCTCGTTAACACCCATTGTTTGAATAGCTACTGTGGCGGATGCCAACCTGAACCAAATGTCATTCCTTTCTGTCAAATAATAACTTAAGCAGAATCACCACCCATTACAGCAACGTGGCCCCACTGCAGCATTTCCCAAAGAACATTCCACAAATATTGGTTCCCTAAGACTGTCACTGTAATAGGGGCTAAAGAATACAGCATTGCTCAAACATATTTTATGCAAGATGCATGTGGGAAGAGCATTTAATAAGACCTGCAGTCCAGACAACATCTTTGGAGAAACATAGAGCTATTCTCTTATTATTTCTCATATAAAGAGATTGAGGCCCAGCGGAATAAACTCAACCAAGGGGAATGAAAGGAGTTCATTAATAGTATTATAAATTAATTAATGTAATAATAATAATAATAATGTAATAATACACCTCAAAGGGATTGCTTCTCAGATATTCTTTAGATTGGGATTGAAGAGCCATTAGAGATCTGTCAGCAGTGCAACCATCTTAGTTTTAGTAGCATTTTTTACCAGTCCTGGGCTTGAGCTCAGGGCTTGAGCACTATCCTTGGACTTTCTCAAGGCTAGAGCTCTACCACTTGAGCCTCAGCACCATTTCTGGGTTTTTTCTATGTATGTGGTATTGAGGAATTGAACCCGGGTCTTCGTGCATGCTAGGCAAGCACTCTACCATTAGGCCAAACTCCCAGTACCCTAGTAGCATTTTTTATACCAGTCCTAGAGCTTGAACCCAGGGCCTAGAAGCTGTCCCTGAGCTTTTTTGCTCAATTCTAGCACTTTACTACTTCAGCCACGGCTCCACTTCTGGCTTTTTGTTACTAAATTGAGGGTAACAGTCTCACAGGCCTTCTTAATGGAGTTGGCTTCAAAATGCCATCCTCAGATTTCAGCCTCCTGAGTAGATAGGATTACAGGTGTGAGCATCAGTGCCTGACTTATTAGAGTATTTGATAAATCCTCTCAGCTGGTGTGTATAGAAGAGGCTCTGGAAAAATGTTCCTGAGGGACACTTAAGAGTAAGCCAGTACAGGGCATATGTGGCTCATGCCTCTAATCCTCGCAACTCAGGAGGCTGAGATCTGAAGATCGCAGTTCAAAGCCAGCCTGGGCACAAAAGTCCATGAGAGGAGAGGGTGAGAAGAGGGAAAAGGGTACAAAAACATGAGAAGGGGTATCAACGTGTGAAAATTAATGTACCCACTACCTGACAAATGTAACTGTAACCCCTCTGTACATTACCCCAACAATTAAAAAGTCCATGAGACTCTTATCTCGAATTAATCACCAGAAAACCAGAAATGGTGCTGTGGCTCAACTGGTAGAGCACTAGTGTTAAGCTGAAGAGCTCAGGGACAGCGCCAGGCCCAGAGTTCAAAAAAAGAGTAAGCGGGGCCTGGAGTTTGGCCTAGTGGTAGAGTGTTTTCCTAGCATGCACAAAGACCCAGGTTCGATTCCTTGCTACCACATATATAGAAAAAAAGCTGTAAGTGGTGCTGAGGCTCAAGTGGTAGATGTCTAGCCTTCAGAAAGTCCAAGGACATTGCTCAGGCCCTGAGCTCAAGCTCAGGACTGGCCAAAAAAAAAAAAAAAAAAAAAGGAAGCCCAGTGACAGACAATAAAGACTCAAGGACAGGGCAATGATGAGACAGGTGCAATGACATCACAGAAAAAAATACGAGGTGAGCTAGCAGAACCAAGTTTATGATTAGGAAGGGCAGAAGAAGGGGTTAAGGGTGAGGTGAGAAATCTGGCCTTCGCAACTGAGGAGATGTTGATGCCACACACGAGAGATATTTAGATGGAGTGAAAGGGCAAGAGGTTGAAGACTTCTCTTTGGTAACTGAGGAACGTTCTATACAGATAACCAGCTAGCATTTGGATTGATGAGGAAATATTCGGGCTATAAACCAAGATCAGGGAGATAACTGCACAGAGATATAATTAAAGCACAAGAATAAAAAAAATGCAGTAGGAAGAACCTGTAGAGGGAAATAAAAGTCTTGACTTTATTGTGGCTTCTAAAGAGCTCACAATCTAAACCTTATCGTTCCTTCATAACTCTCCTCAATTGCATCTCCTGAGGCAAAGAATGCTGCCAAAAATTATAAAAGTTCTCGGATAGAATTGGCTGATAAGAGAATTCATATTCCATTGGCAGGATTAAGTATTTTCAATAGCACCCTAGATTGTGAAGAGGGGCTAAGAAAGATGAGCTTTTTCTTCATTTCTACAGAAAGAAATAAAAAAGTACTAGAAATGGGTAGATATAACTATTTTCCTCAAAACATATATTAGTATTTAAAACAAAAATTCTAATATAGTATTATAGTGTCTATGCCAGTTAAATGTAATAATATAATAATTATAACAAAACTTAGGAACAGAAGTGATACAAAATTATCTCTAAATAGACTGTGAAGAGTTGTGAATATATATTATAATCCCTGAAAGCATATATATATATATGTATATAGTGAAATATAAATATGTATTTTAGGCTGGGTGTTTGGCCTAGTGGTTAAAGTGCTTGCCTAGCATGCATGAAGACCCGGGTTTGATTCCTGGGTACCACATACATAGAAAAAAGCCGGAAGTGGTGCTGAGGCTCAAGTGGTAGAGCTCTAGCCTTGAACAAGTCCAAGGACAGTGCTCAGGCACTGAGCTCAAGCCCAGGACTGGCAAAAAAAAATATGTATTGTAGTCACTGAAAGTCTGACAAAGAAACAGTGAAAAATCAAATGAATGTAATAGAAACCCAGAGCATATTAAAATAATCTGAGAAGAAAAAATAGGAATGTGAGTGAAACAGAGAGGCAATAACAGAAAACTAATAAAACTCTCATTTAAAATATCAATAATTACCTTAACTATCAAATATGAACTAAAAGTTAAAATGTCAGCAAGAATCAAGAGTAAGACACTACCATATACATTATAACTATATATATATATAGATAGATATATATATAGATATTCCTTTTTGCCTTTAAAGTTTTGCATTATTTTATTTTATTGTTGGGGTGATATACAGAGGGGTTACAGTTACATTCATCAGGTAGTGGGAAGTTTATTTCTTGAACATTGTTACCGCTTTCCATATTTTTCTCCCACTTTCCCTCCCCCCACCCGTCCCACTCATTTTGTTTTTCCCATACCTTCCCATTTTCAAATACACAAATAAATGTATATGTCATATACCAGGCACCAAAGTCAGATACAGTAACACCATGAGATAAAGAAGAAAAAAGAAATAGCTTGCTGGGCGCAGTGGCTCACACCTGCAATTCTAGCTACTCAGGAAGCTGAGATCTGAGGATCGCAGTTCAAAGCCAGCCTGGGCACTAAAGAGTGTAAGATCCTTATCTCCAATTAACTACTAGAAAACTGGAAGTGTCGCTGTGGCTCAAGGGGTGAGGGGTTAGCCTTGAGCTGAAGAGGTCAGGGTGGAGCCCAGACCAGAGTCCAAGCCCCACAACTGACCAAAAAAAAAAAAAAAATGAAGAAAAGAAAAAAGAAACAGATCCACAAAATATATTAAGAACAACAATCACAATGATGAGCCTCTTGTTTCCATATCCTGGAGTTCATTTCACTTAGCCTCAACGTATAACTTTTGCGCTATTATGATCCTATGTTAGGAGAATCCTAAACATATTTCTCTTTTTTTGCCAGTCCTGGGCTTGAGCTCGGGTTCTGAGCACTGTCCTTGGACTTTCTCAATGCTAGAGCTCTACCACTTGAGCCTCAGCACCACTTCCGGCTTTTTTTTGCTATGTAGGTGGGGTACCGAGGAATCGAACCCGGGTCTTCGTGCATACTAGACAAGCATTCTACCACTCGGCCAAACTCCCGGCCCCATCCTAAACTTATTTCTTTTCAAATTATCTTTAAGTAGTTGTACAAAGGAGTTTCAACAACATGTCAATTTGAGTACAATGCATCTTGATCAATGCCACCCCTTTCATCACTCTCCCCATCTCCTCCAACCCCATGCATCCCGTAAAGCTTCCTAATTCCATTTTCACATATACACATTAAATGTTATGACTGCATCTCCCACCCTTCCTCTCCCCATTAGTCAGCACCCTCCCCTTGACCTCACTCCCCACCCACTCACAAGTTCCAGCTTCCTGGTATTCATTTTGCCAAACTATTAGTTGTTCAAAGAAGTTACACCATTTGAATTCACCCCTGAACACACTACACTCTAGCAATGTTTGTGCATATATGCATATGACTCTGTATATGTTTATATATATATATATTTATATATATATAAGTCTACATTAGATCTAATTTCTACATATGACAGAAGGCATGCATCCCTTGTCTCTCTGGGCTTGAGTTACTTCATTTTACATCATTTTTCCAGGTCCATGTATTTGAAAGATTCATTCTAAACATAAAGACAGAAAAAAAGACTAAAGTGAGTAGAAAAAGACTTATACCACACGAACAGTGAGTACAAGGAAGGCTTCAGTATTTATCTGATATATAATAGGATAAAGAAGATGAAGTAAAATAATATTATCAACAGTAGAGAGACATTTCATCATAAATAAAATATTACTTCACCAGAAAGATATAAAATTTATAGCTGTGTATGTGTATAATAACAGACCATCAAAATAAATGCAGAGAGAAATAAGATAGAGCTGGACTTTAGGGCTTCACATCCGTTAGGCAAGGTACTCAAGAAACTGAGACCTAGAGAATCACAATTCAAAGCTAACGTTAGCAGAAAAGACTGCAAAACTCAGTATCTAACTAGCAAAAAACAAGCTGGAGGAAAGGCCCACTTGATAGAACACGATCTCTGCTCAGGCAAGCACAGCAAGCTCCGGGTCCCTGAGTGCAAATCACACTATTGTCAAAAGGAAGAAAAAAGGGAGGGAGGGAGGGAAGTAGGGAGAGAGAGAGACAGATGTGGGGGGAGACAGAGAGGAGAGGAGAGAGAGAGGGAGAGAGAGAAGAGAGAGGAGAGAGGAGAGAGGGAGTGGGAGAGAAAGAGTTCTTACCAAAAAATCGTATGAAGAGAGGCTAGGAGTTTGGCCTAGTGGTTAAAGTGCTTGCCTAGCATGCATGAAGACCCAGGTTGATTCCTCAGTACCACATACATAGAAAAAAGCCACAAGTGGTTCTGTGGCTCAAGTGGTAGAGCTCTAACCTTGAGAAAGTCCAAGGACAGTGCTCAGGCTCTGAGTTCAAGCCAGGACTGGCAAAAAAATCCTATGAAGCATGTTCAATAGCTAATTTTTCACATTGATGTACTCTATCTCATGTTCACATATTTAGGAAGAAATAATGCCAATATTACAGAAATGCTTCTAGAAAGCAGAGGAAGACACAATTCCCAACTTGTCTGATAATTTTAACTTTATGTTCAGCTCTATGAAATATATCAAATTAACTTCGCCAGTACTAGGACTTAAACTTAGGTCCTCACACACTTGCTTCGCTTTTCTTTTCAAAACTGGTGCTCTAACCCTCGTGCAACTTCTCCACTGGTGGATTTTTGATGGTTAATTGGATATGAGTCACATGGACTTTCTTGCCCAGGCTAGCTTCAAAGCAGATCATGAGATCTCAGCCTCTTGAGTAGCCCGGACTGCTAAATTTATTTGGGTACCAATGTCTGGCAAAATTAACTTTTTTGTATGATTATGTTAGCTTCCAGCTACTCCAAGAAACAACTGAAAATAAGTTTATTTTGGCTCACAGTTATGGAGCTTGTGGTGGGTGGACTTGTTGCTTTTAAGGCCTCTGGTGGGACAGGAAGCAGCATATCATGGCAGGGCAAAGCTGCTTACCTCATGGCAAAAGAGGTAAAAGAGGAAGAGGAAAGGGCTAGCTACCTACCATCCCTTCAAAGCTATGCCTTCAGCGACCTGAAGATTTAGTAGTCCCCATCCCTTATTAAAGTTTCCATCCCCTCCTCAGCATGCTAAGCTGCTTGGTATTTCTTTAACACATGGATTAGGCTTGAGAATATCTCTATAATATGGATTAAAGAAGCATATGTCACAGAAAGGACACAAGTAACACAAAGGAAAATGTATTAATAAGAATCCACCAAAATTAAATATTTTTTGCCCATTAAAATGCATCATTTAAATTTCCAGACAGGACATATGGGCTGCTTATAAGCAGGAAGTTCTGCTGTCCTTAACAGAACAATATGGAAAGGAGACAAGAAATAGTAACATAATTGTGAAGGCACCAAACAGATGTGACCTCACCCAGGTGAATGTCACATATTGACATGATGTAATAAATATGGCATTACATCTCTATGGTTATGTCCTATAAATCCTTAGGTCCAACCAAATCACAAGAGAAACAGACACATCCCTCTTCTGGTGAATGTAACCAGTGCTCCTCAAAACTATGTGTTACCAAAATAAGAAAAGTCTCAAAAATATCACAGCTAAGACAATCCTAAAGAGAAATGATAACTAAATGAACTGCAGTGTCTTGGATGAAATAATACATTTTCTGGAATACAAAAGAAGCATTACATTAAAAAACAGTGAAATATGAGTAAAATATGGACTTGTGTAAATAATAGTGTCCAAAATTAATTCTCACAAATGTACCATGCTGGTGTAAGATGTTCATAACTAACAAAAATGAGTGCGTAGTCTATGAAAATTCTCTGTACCATCTTTTGGATTTTTTTCTGCAAATTTAAAACTGCTCTATGTATCTGACTTTGTTACCTGGTATATTGTATATACATGTATTTGTTTATTTGAAATAGGGAGAGAAGGGGAAAAACAAGACGATTGGGAAGGGGTGGAGTAGGAAACGGGGACAAAATCAAAACTAGGCATATCAATGTGTGAGAAGTAATGTACCTACTACCCTGACGATTATAACCCCTCTATACATTACCCTGACAATAACATAAAAAATATAAAAAAAACTACTCTACTTAAAGCTTATTTGTGAAAAGACTTGATGAAAATCTAGAGCTGAGTCACAAACTGGTGGAAAGTATTTGCAAATATACATGTTAAAAAAGGCTGCTAGCCAGAACATTTTTATTTAAAAATTCATAAATCTCAATAATAAAAGGCAAGTAACTGAAAGGAATGGACGAAATATTTAAGCAGTTACAGTGTAAGAGATTATATACAAATGATAAATAAAATGCGAAATTACTCCACACCATTAGTCATCAGGAAAATGCAAATCAAAACTGTAATACCATTACACACATTTGAATGGATAAAATGAGAAAGTATAAAAGCATAAAAAAATCAGCAACAATATGAAGCAATTTGCAGCTCTTCAGACTGCTATTAGGAATGCCAAATGGTACAACCACTTTGGAAAACCCAGGTTTTTTTTTTTCTAACTTCATGAGCTGTTTTTTTTGTTTTGTTTTGTTTTTTGATAGCTGTAGTAGTGGTGGTAGTGGTCGGGTGGTGGTGGTGGTGGTGTGTGTGCGTGTGCCAATACTTAGACTTGAACTCGGGACTTCATGCCCTCACTTAGCTTTTGTATTCAAAGTTGCTGGTATTGTACTACTTGAGTCACACCTCCACTTCCAGGATTTTTGTTGTTAATTGCAGATAAGAGTCTCATGGACATTCCTGACCAAGCTGGCTTCAAACTGTGACCCTCAGATCTCAGCCTTCTGAGGAGCTAGGATTACAGGAGTGAGCTACCAATTCCCAGCTTATTCACAGTATTTATAAACCTAAATAAACATACCCCTCCCCTGACCATGGTGTTAAGGTTCTGATTCTTAGCACAGGCTTGGTTGCACTGATGCATGTGTTTTTCCAGATGTACCAAGTAGAATATCTGTGATTTGTACATTTTATTATATGCAATTTTAACTTCACAATAAAAGAACTCAACACATATTAATGGCATTCTTACTGAGTTCACAGTCTGGAAGATGATATCCACAACACTTAATATGAACAAAGCATTAGTACTCAAAATACATAAATGGTACTGGAAACCAATAGGAAAAGTAGTGTAAGAGTTTAACAAGCATATTATCAAAGGGGATATACAAATGACCAATCAAAAGCAATAAAAGATGGTATGATGTAATGGGCAGACTTCATCAGGATTTATGCCTACAGCTGCTTGGCTGCTGATGGCAGATAGCCCTTGGTTTGTAAAATCCATTATGTTTCTCTGCACAATTAAAAATATTGTGGAGATCTCTGGAGCAGTGCTTCAAACACCACTTCCCCACCTTGCCACCAATCAGCTACAGGGTGTTTAGATAAGTCACTTGAACTCTTTGCAACTTCTCTCATGAAAACCAAGGAGCAGAATCATCTTTGATCTGTGTGTTTCAGGCTTGCCTGTCAGCCAATGCTCTGAAAAGTGTTTTGAAGCCAGGAAGGCCACACCTACCTGAAACAATGGCCTGGGAGTTGGTGCCCAAATATGCTGAGTGTGAAGTCAAGGAGCCAACATAGTAACACATCAGATGGCTCTTCTTTCTCACAAAACCCCATCCCCCTCTACATAGGCCACAAAATCCTCAATTTGATCAGAGCCTTTGCAAATAGCTAATGGAGAGCATTCACTTGTTCTCCAAAAACAAGCAGGCACTGGTGGCCTCACACTATCCTAGCTAATCAGGAGGCTGAGATGAGATGATCATGGATCCAAATTAGCTTGGGCGGGAAATCCCAGGAGATTCTTCTTCAACTGACCACCAAAGAGCTGGAAGTGGAACTGTGGCTCAAGTGGTAGAGCATGAGCCCTGAACAAAAGAGCTCAAGAGGGTGCCCAGGTCCTAAGTTCAAGTCTCAAGATTAGCGTGTGCGTGCGCGCACACACACACACACACAACACACACAGTGAAAACTCCAAGTGTTCCAAGTGGGCAAGTAGGCAGAAGATTAATTACTTTACCTCTCTCCTCCAACTTTCTGATTTCCACCAGTGGAAGATTTTCCCTTGAAGAACCAGACTAGAGATTGGCTATTAATTCAGGCAGAAGCCAAGTTTGCTTTGCCAGGTTCAGGGCAATCACTGATCATCCTTTTACCGGTATACTCACAACTCAGAAACACAGTGAGGCATACTTGACCTAGGCAGTTACTGAATCAAAATATATTTATGCAACTTAGAACCAGCCGCTCTGCCACCCACTAGGGACAAAGGAATAGGCAATACCAACATAGTCTCTGCTCTCTGAGTAGAGACACTCAAATTAGGGAAGAGAGAACATAAAAGAATTAACAAGGGGCTGGGAGTTTGGCCTAGTGGTAGAGTGCTTGCTTAGCATACACAAAGACCAGGGTTCGATTCCTCAGTACCACATACATAGAAATAAGCTGGAAATGGTGCTGAGGCTCAAGTGGTAGAGCTCTAGCTTTGAGAAAGTCCAAGGACAGTGCTCAGGTCCTGAGCTCAAGCCCAGGACTGGATAAAATAAGAAATAACAATATATAATGAGTTCATAAAAATACATGTTCTAATAAATGTTATATATTAGTAATCTATAACGTTATGAAGATAAAAATATAGGGTAATGTGATAGCAATGATGAGGACAGGGGACCATACCCCAGTACCCAGATTATGTAAAAACAAACAGACCAGCAATTCCCTCTTACACACATACAAGCACATATATGGATAATCATGGGAGGTCAGCCATGGAGAAGCCCTTGGAGATTATCTAACCCCATTGCTTTCACCATTTGAAAGAACAATCTTTTTCCTTGGAGAAGCCACATTTGTGATCTTACCCTTCACCCCTAAATGGAGAACTGCAGATGCCTGGGAGCACAGTACTGGTGTCACTGCTCTAATTCAAGCTCCCTGATGAACAGAGGCACATTCCAAGGCACAGGACAGGGTAGCCATGAGCTGCTGACAGAACTGGGCTTAAGATCTGGTTTCAACCCTTTCCCACCATGCCATATAAGATGTCTCTTGATCCATATGTTGGCCACTTCAATTTAATGGCTGGATGGGGTTGTAAATGCTCTCTAAAAAAATAAGGGAACTGGGCTGGGAGCGTGGCTGAGTGGTGGATTGCTTGCCTTGTATGCATGGAGCCCTGGGTTTGATTCCTCAGTATCACATAAACAGAAAAAGCCAGAAACGGCACTGTGACTCAAGTGATAGAATGCTCCCCTTGAGCAAAAAGGAGCTCAGAGACAAGGCCCAGGCCCTGAGTTCCAGCCCCAGGACTGGCAAGAAGAAAGAAAGACAAAGAAAGAAAGAGAGAGGGGGGGAGAGAGGGAGGGAGAGACAGAGGGAGGGAGGGAGGGAGGGAAGAAGGATGGAAGGAAGAGAGAGAAAGAGAAAGAAAGAGAGAGAGGAAGGGAGGGATGAAGGAAGAAATAGAAAGAAAGGGAGGGAAGATGGAAGGAAGAGAGAGAAAAAGAAAAAAGAAAGAAAGAAAGAAAGAAAGAAAGAAAGAAAGAAAGAAAGAAAGGAAGGAAGAAAAAAACAGAAAAGGAGGGAGCTCAGTGGACCTAAGGCACCCTAAGAACAGAATGAGAGCAGATTGATGGGAATTTACATATCTGCTCAAGCCAACTAGATTTACTGTGGGAAAGCCATCGTGACTAATAAAGCATTTAATGTGCCAATCACAGGTGGTAGGGAGCATCATGGTGGTGCTGGTGGTATCTGTGTATTCACATGCACAGAAGGGAAGTCCATGGTAAGCAACAATCAGACAGCAGATTCAAGATGGCTCATTTACTCTGGGTATTCAGAGGCAAGAACTTACAACGACTTTGTAAGCTTCACTTAGTACATTACCCTCGGGAATCACACATACTTTTGAAAACTAATGATGTTAGCAAATAACTTGAGAGATTTTTTTTTAAAAGCAGAACTTGCCAAATTAGTACAGAGCCAAGTAGTACAAGGAAACTGGAGGACAAGTCAGTCTCATATGTATAAGATTCTGACATTTTCCATTAAGTCCTTTAGTGATCCGAGACCTGTAGCTGAAAACCTGGTCGGGGCTTGTGTTGTCTAATTTGTAAAGAGGGAATTAACAAAAGCTATAATTTGTGGAGTGCCCACTTTAGTAACATTTCAGGCAGATAAAGAAATTATTTTCAGCCACACCTTAGAAGGGGCATTTCTTCAGTATTGACGTTCGGTTCAGTGTGTTGCCCTGTTGGTATCTAGCAGAAATGACATATATATGGGCTGGGCACGGTGGCTCACGCCTGTCATCCTAGCTACTCAGGAGGCTGAGATCTGAGGATCAAGGTTCAAAGCCAGCCTGGACACAAAAGGACCTGAGACTCTTATCTCCAATTAACCTCTAGAAAATGGGAAGTGGAGCTTGGCTTAAGGGTAGGGCAGTAGCCTTGAGCTGAAGAGCTCAGGGACAACACCCAGGCCCAAAGTTCAAGCCCCACGACCCCTCAAAAAAGAAAGAAATGACATGTATGAGGTTCCTTCTGTACCCTTTCTACTGATGGTGCTCAGGTATACCTGCTTCCCATGGATGCACAGCTCAGATTCATGCTCTGACCAGTGACATCTAGGTTCTGGTCCCTCTGGGACTATTACAGCCCAAGGGATGGATAGTAATACATCATCCCAATGACTATTTTGCATACCACTTGTTCTGACCCACGTGGGAGATCTCAATTCGTATCTCCATTTGCAGCTTCAAGAAGACAAAGTAGGTCTCTTAGCTGCAACTTGGCAAATAGCTGAGTGTCTGGCACAATTGAAGCCAGCCCAGGCAGGAAAGTCTCTAAGACTGTTACCTCCCATTAGCTAGCAAAAAGCCAGAAATGGAGGTGTGATGCAAGTGGTAGAGGGCCAGCCTTGACCAAAAATTTTAGGGAACCGCCCTTAGGCGTAGGTTCAAGCACCAAAACAAAATAAACAGAAGAACACAAAAGTTAGGGCTGTTTCAAGTCAGTGACAAGAGACAAAAACAAAGATAATAGAACTGAAAACATCACGTCTAGGGACAAATCAACCAACACCTAGCAGCATGAAAACCCTCCCTCAGTAGTGCTTCACTGGGTACACAGCTGAAAGAGAAGCAGAGCTACTCCCCATTAAGGCCCCAGGTTCTTTTCTGGCTTCAGGACTTCTCCGTGACCTTGCAGCACCTCAGGAAATCCCCTTTGGCTGCTCTCTGTTTCCTCCCAGCATCTGAGCCCCTCTGCTCTGACAGGCTTGCTGCCAACTCATCCCTCAACCACTCTGCCCTAGGACTACAGCAAGCTCAGGCTCAGGGATTCCAGTGTTCTGGCCTATGGCCAGAGTTACTTCCCAGATTTGTTCCCAGGACTTAGTGGAAATAACTGAAAGGCCATTGCTGTACTGTTATAGCGACTCCCTCATTTGCTAGCTCTATGTCTACAGCTTTTTACCTTCTGACATGAGAGCTGAGGCAAGCAAGGATTGAGGTTGGAGAGCCAGAGTGTCAAGGCTTTGTGACTTTGGGCAGGTAGTACAAGATCTGTTTCTTGTATGAATGAAAGGGCTGTTAGACAAAGACTCAGGTATTATCTACAACAGGGATGTGCATATAATCTTTTTTCATGGAGAAGATCCCATGCCTTTTACAAAGGTCTAAAAGGCTCCATGATTCATCAAAGGTTGAGGAACTCTGATCTATAGGATTCCTTTTCAAGTAAGAAGTTAGTGGATCTTGATAAACTGTTGGTTCTCTCTCTCTCTCTCTCTCTCTCTCTCTCTCTCTCTCTCTCTCTCTCTCTCTCTCTCTCTCTCTCTCTCTCTCTCTCTCTCTGTCTCTCTCTCCATTCCTCTCCTCCCATTTCTCTCCAGCACAGACTTCTCACAGCTAACCACAGGGAATGAGGATGTAAGATGTAAGGACTCGAACATGTACAGGGTATTTATTCAGTTCTCAGGAACTTAGGAATCAAGTCTTTTGCAGTACAGAAAGTCACAGGGGTGTCTTGATGATAGACATTGTATGAGAGAACAGTGGGAAAGGGTATAGTAAGGATAGGAGATAGAACATCGTTGACTGTGCCTTGAAAGAACAAGTTTTCTGAATGTCAGAACAGCAAGATGAAGCACCACCGCAAACAGAGTAAGTGCATAGGACATTTTGAAAAGAATGGAGCACCAGGTAAAACTAAGTTGACAAGTGGAAGTTAGATTGTGGGGAATGCTTCAACCATTCATGAAGAAAAGAGGTAAGACATGCTGATTGGTACTATATGGAGATCATACACCACTGTGGATGGGCCGAAATTAGAATCAGGTCATGCATTTACCTTATCAGTCAGTCACTCATGGAGCACTCACTCATGTTATACCCATGATGAACTTGAAGGAAGAAAATACTCTGCCCTGAAGTGCTTGTTTCCACATTTGCCTCCAGGTAATACAGTACAGTTCTGTGATGGATGCTGGGACCTGAGTGGGCACAAGGAGGTTAAAGTGCAACCTGTGTCCTTCCATGCTTGATACATGTTGTCTTGCTTATGACGTGGTCTTGCAGGTGGAAGGAGTCTGAGATAGGCAGAATAATAGTCCTTCCCCCAAATGCCCATAGGAATATGGTAGTTTACACGGGAAAAGGGACTCTGTAGATGTAACTAAATTAAACACTTCGAGTTAAAGGATTGCTGTAGACTAGTTGAATGAGCCCAGTGTAATCAAAAATTCCTTGTGATCAGAAGAGGGAGGAGAGGAGAGGGTCAGAAGTAAGCACTGGCAATATCAGAGTAAAAACTTTGTCAGAGATATAATAGGATTGGGACAATTGAAATTAGAATATATTACATTGCTGAGCTTGAAAATGGAGGAAGGGTCACAAAGGAATTCAGCTGGAAAAAAGCTGGAAGAAGCAGGGAAAGTGCTTTCTTCCTACAGCCTTCAGATATAACCCAGCCCTGCTGACACTGTGATTCTAGGCCATGAGACTCATTTTGGACTTGTGACCTCTGATAAATGTATGGTGCCTTTGGCCACCGAATTTGTGATACATTACTAAAGCAAACATAGGAAAAGGATGGAGAATCTGAGGGTAAAAAAAAGGAAAGCCATGTATAAAATCAATTTTAGAAATATAGCCAAAGCAGGTGAAAGAAAACCACAGGGAAATGAAAGTATATTTAGCAAGTACTCTGGGGAAGCCTGGATGTGGACCTGAAGGGAGAGCCACTTTCATCTTCACCTCTCCTTGAAAAATCCAATTTATTATATTTGGGTTACAGAACGAACTACATGGAGAGAAACTGGAAGAAAGCAGAAAGGAGAACAGGATCATGAAGTGTCATAAGAGGAATGAATGATATGCCTAGAAAAGAGATGCTGAGGATTCTTGGTGGCCACCACTGGATACTGCTTACAGAAGATACGATCGAGATTGCTGGCTGCATATGCAGGGACAGCATTTCAGTTCAGAGTAAGGAAAACTTTCCAAATGTTTGAAACAGACTGAAATTGGCATAGCTGCCTTAGGAAGTTAATGCACAATGTGTTTTTAGAAGAATTCAAGCAATAAGCTTGACTCTAGGATTCCTGCATAGTGCAGAGAAGACTGTCTTTACCTCTCGCCCTCAAATTCTAGATTTTTGTCAGATTTCCTCCCTTTCTTCCTTCCTTCCTCCCTCCCGCCTTCCCTCCTTCACTCCTTTTCTTTTTCCTCCTTTCTTTCTTCTTTTCTTTCTCTCTCTTTGCTTTTCTTTTTCTCTTCCTTTCTTTCTCTCATCGATTCTCTTCCTTTTTCTTTTGTCAATCATGGGGCTTAAATTCAGGGCTTGGGTGCTATCCCTGAGCTCTTTTGCTCAAAACTAGCACTCCACCACTTTGAACCACAGCTGCACTGATGGTTTTCTGGTGATTAATTGGAGATGAGTCTCATAGACTTTCCTGCCTGGACTGACTTTGAGTTACAATCCTTAGAACTCAGTGCTAGGATTATAGGTGTGAGCCACCAGCATCTCTGTCTCTGTCTGTCTGTCTGTCTGTCTGTCTGTCTGTCTGTCTCTGTCTTTCTGTCTCTGTCTCTCTCTGTCTCTGTCTATCTGTCTGTCTGCACCCCCTCTCCCTCTCTCTCTCGCATCTGTGCCAGTACCTGTGCCAGGGTCTGGGCACTGTCCCTGAGCTAATTTACTCAAGGCTAGTGCTCTACCACTTGAGCCACAGTTTCACATCTACCTTTTTTGGTAGTTAATTGGACATTAAAGTCCCATGGATTTTCCTACTCAGGCTGGCTTTGAACCACGATCTTGAAATTCCAGCCTTCTGAGTAGCTAAGATTATAAGCAGAGCCACTGGTATCCACTGATTTTAGTCAGCTACCTTCCTCCTTCCTAGTTAAGACAGATCAATCAGTGCTCTTTTTTCTCTCTCTCATCTTGAAATAAAGAAAAAACAGTAGCATCAGTTCAGGGACCCAGTTCTCTCAACTCCCTAACACACACAATATCAAAGACAATTTGCAAAATCCATGAAGCTGGATATGACCCATACACAATTCCTCACTATTCCTGCAAATATTAAGGAATGATTACCAAATTTTCCTGAGAAAGCTCTGGAACCTTGACATGTACATTACTCTGTAGAGTGATGCATTCTGGGAATATAGATAAGAGCCAAGGACTGAGAAGCACTACTATGGCTAGGAAGGGGATCAAGGGAACTTCAATGCAGGTGCCTTGGACGAAGCCATCAAATATGATGGCCTACCTTGTCCCCTCATTTTAACATGTTTGGGTTACCCACCAGTGAGCTGCACCTTCTTCTCCTTCCCCAAGTTAAATTCATTGCTTTACAGGGACACCCAGGGTCAGGAGAATTGCCCAAAGAGGCTCATTAGGAAAACATAGGAACTTTATGCTACTTTGACGATGAAGACACTGAAGTTGGAGGTTACATAATATATAGCAGACAGAAAATAGAGTCATCAAAATCAAGAGGATGATAGCAAGTCCTGGTCAGATTCACCTGCACCCATGTGCACACACACAGAATCATGATAGAGTAAGAGCCTTAGCAATATCCTTCCTTTTTCCTCTGCTTATATAGAAGGTTCTCTCTCACTGGAATAATGTACCATTTCTCTAGTGTGTCCTTCCTCCTTCACTTTTAGCTTGCCCTGGTTTAGCTCTTTAGAAGATGCACACTTTAAATACCAGGCAAATCCTGGGTTGCTTCTGGAAGGTGCATTGTGGAAATCACAAAATTTTCATTTCCCGTACCCAAACCCTATGTATCTCTTCTCCAGCCTCCCCCTGCTAGGTTTCTTGTGGTCTAGAAAATGTTTCCAAGCTGGCTGCTTCAAGAAGGCCAGAGGGAGAGGAAGAAATATGGAAAGCCAGCTGGGTAGCTGCTTTCAGTCAATGTGATATAATTGTGTTTCTTTCAAAGAATCCTGATTTAGACTCCCACCATGACAGCATGGGGAGCTTCCCTTCTTAGAAAAACCTTTCCTCCTGCTCAGATGAGATTTCACATCCACAGAGCAGTACATTGCAGGGTGAGCCTACGTTTATTTTACTCTTTCAAAGATCCTAGATGTAGCAAGAGCTATAAGGAAGCGCTAAACACCAGAATTTTTATAGACATTGCTACTCTACACGAACCTTTCAATGGCTTTGAAAGGTGGCTGGATGACTCTGACCAAATTCCCCTACTTCTCAGAGTATCAGTTCCCCTAAATGTTAGACACCATCAACAAGGAATACACAGAGGTGGCCTCTTATAGGCCAGGCTCTCTATCATTCATGCACAGAAGCGAATTTCCTATTTGGCAGGATATTATTGCCTCCCATTTAGAGAAGGGTCAACAGAGGCTCAGAAACAGCCAGTAACTTTCTTGTGACGTCTTAGCTAGGAAATATTGAGGGAGCCTATGGAACTTTCCCTGACACATTCACCTTGCTACTTCTCTTGTATTGATATCCTAATGGCACTGCTGGTTGTTAATCTGCTTTCTCATAGACTACAGGAGTGCATGCATGCCAGGGATGGGTGTGACCCTCACTGGCCCTGACCCAGGGAGACTTTCTACACAATGGGGTCTCTTCCTCTGCTCAATCTATCTGAAGGAAACCCTATATTGACTTACCTCTACACACACACACACACACACACACACACACACACACACACGTACGCACGCACACACACACACTCACACACACACAACATAGTCTGACTTACCTCTATACACACACACACACACACACACACACACACACACACACACACACACAACACAGTCTCCTATCTGCTCTTACCTAAAGGCCACAGTAAGGGCTTTCTCACATCCAATCTGCCATACTCAGGAGCCTGGATCAGTTCTGGCCTCTATTCAAGTTGCACTCAGCAGAGATAGTGCAGCATTTTCACTCATGCTACTAGCTAAGTAGCTATGTGTGGAATGTCATACCATTTAGTTTGCTTTTTAAATACAACAGAAGTGCATTAAACATACAATATGAGAACAAAGAAAAAAAGGACAATGATTGGGAATTTTATGGATTCATAGAAAAGGTTTGATATTATAGGAAATATGTTTCAAAGCATGTATAGTTTTACAGCTCTTCAAACAGCAAAGGAGAAAAAGCAAAACACGGAATGACAGCATTAGGTTATTGTTTGTCCTTTAAATCTTTAGGGTTTAGATACCACTGAGGAATGAGAATACATGAATTTATCTATAATTTCTTCTTTGCTACAATCTGAAATTCTAATGTATTCTAATGTAATTTAATACCAAAATGAGTCCATTTTAATTCACTCTGAGTATGTAGTTTCACATGAAATAATTTATTGTTGCCATGTTCATCCTCATTCATTTATTTGTTCATTCTTTCTTTAAATATGTGTGGAGGTCCTGCTTTACAACAGCCACTCTCTGGGTCCTGGAAAAAAACGAGGAGAATGCAGTAATACATCAGGTTTAGGTCCTGACCTTGAGCCTGGTGGTCTAATAGAAGGGACAGGGCAGGGACCTAAATAAGTACATTTTTATCACAATTTACCACAGACAGCAAGCCACTAGGCTAGAGATTCTAAAGCAAGACAGAGGACTTATAGCTAGTGAAAGAACTCAGCAGGATTGTCCAGTTCCTGGCATCTCATGAGATCCAATGAGGGCATCTAAGTCTTGCTAGCAGCATGAGCCAGAATGAGTCTTGCTTTCCATTTGTAGGTTGGCAGTGGGCAAACTATGAAGTGTGGAGCAAGTCCCTGTCTCCATCTGTGCCTGTTCATTCAAGTGTGAATAAGAACATTGGACCTCATATGCCTTAGAAGAAACTCCCAGAGAGAGAAGATTTAGCTGAGGTCTAGATAACTAGGCTCCAAATCCCTGACTTATTGGTCATCTTTTGGCCATGTCCAACCACAAAGTAGCTCTCATTAACTCAGCCTATGATTCAGACTCTTGGAACCTGGGAGAAAGGAATAAATTTAATAGAGGACCAAACACCTTTCTCTTGCCCTTAAGTCTTGAGAGCAACAATCTAAGACCTTTATTCCAAATATCTCTCCAGGCAAGAGAAATGTCAGTGCCAATAATATCAAAGTGCTCAGCAAATAAACAGAGTTCTCTTTCACTACCACTGTCTCTCCATGCAATTTTCTCTCCATTTTATCAGATACAATACAAAATATACCAGAAGCGATGAAATATAACTCAAGTGAATGGACAGGTAAATGAACTGGAATTCAGGAGCCTTCCTAACAGCCATGATGACTGGCTACTCAGGTTTTCTGGATACTGCTGGGAAGCAAAGCCCCTCTGGAATAGCTTAGCAAGCAGATAATAATGGCCTTTGAGCACTGGACTGGAAGTTGCTGAATGAAGGGGGCTATGGGCCTGCCTAGAAGAAACCAATTTCACCATCTACTATTTTACTTGACACTTCCCAGAGAGTTGGGTGTATGGATATTTCACCCCTATTGACCTTGAACCTCAATTACTTGGAAGGATCCATAGCCTATCATGACTTCTCCAGGCTCATTTCCTGAGTTAGTTTTCCAGGGCTGATACACAAATGAGTGAAAGCTTGATGTTTTAAAGCAACAGAAATTTAACTGGGCACTGGTACCTCACACTGGTAATTCTAGCTACTGGAAATCTGAAGATTCTGATTCCAAGCCAGATCCAGTTCCCCCTGGCCCCCCCCACACACACTCAGAAATGTGTTCTTTCACATTGTGGAGGCCAGAAGTCCAAAATGAAGTTGTCAGTGAGGCCATTCTTCTTCAGAAGGCTCTGAAATAGAATCTGTTCCATGGCTTTCTCCTAGTCTTTAGGAATTGCCAGAAGTTCTTGTCCTTCATTTACTTTGTGGCAACATTGCTCCAATCCCTTTATTTTTATATTGTCTTCTTTATATGTGTGCCTTCTCCCTGGATTCATATAAAGACATCACTGACTAGATTTAGGAGAGCTCCTCCTCAATACATGACACCTTCCTTAGAATTCGCTTCTGTTTTCCTGAGCCAATTAAAAACACTCAGAGAAAAGATTCTAGCCTTGATAATCAATGCTGTCATACTTCTACTGAAAAAAACCATTCTGTACACTCTTGTTTATAAGATCCTTTCCAGTAAAACCTGAGCTATCGGGCGAAGCTTCTTGAGTTTTCATGTAGGATCTGCTACTACCTAGCTGCTGAGTAGTGCTGGGAAAGCCACTTCGTATCCCACTGCCATAGTTTCCTCATCAGTAAATAAGGATGATAATTTTCCTCCAAGGAAGAGTAAGAATCATTGAGGGCTGGCTAGTGTTATAGATAGATATCCTTCTTAAACTGTTGTTGAGCAAGTTCATGTCATCACACTTGTATTTCTCAAAGCAGAATCACAGTTGGAATGGAGCATGATTGGTACAATTGGAAGCAATCACAGAGATCACTGGCCCCCAGTGACCTCAGTTCAGAAAAATGGAGGCTCATGGAGTACAAGTTACAAGGCATTTACAGGATGGAAATCACACCATCAAATCTCACCCTTTTGACACACTTGGTCTATCTTCCTACAGCTCCCGTTGCTATATTCCTGTGGTGTGGTGAAGGTGTCCTTATTGATAATTGATGGCTTCTGCTACCATTTGCAGCCAAATTCAGACTTCTTTGTTTTACCCATCTGTCTTTGCCACATGCTTTCTGCAAGCTGTTGAGAACCTGATAATTGGCTGGCCATCTTTGAAAGCTAGTCTTCAACAACAACATAATGGCTTGATGGCAAAGAATGTTACTACTTCCAGGCGCCATTGGCTCACACCCGTAATCCTAGCTACTCAGGAGGCTGAGATCTGAGGATCACGTTTCAAAGCCAGCCTGGGCACGAAAGTCCATGAAACTCTTATCTCCAATGAACCACCAGAAAACTGGATGTGGTGCTGAGGCTCAAGAGCAAGAGCACTAGCATTGAGCTGTAGAGCTCAAGGACAGTGCCAGGCCCAGAGTTCAAGTGCCGTGACAGACAAAATAAAAGTTTGTTACTACTTCCAAGCAATGAAGCAATGACATGGCCCTTCCCTCCCAACTGTGCCTTAAGCTTTTGTGTCCCTTTACCAATGAAGAAACTGAGGACCACAGAGGGTAAGGAGGTTCATCCTACTCACACAGTCTGACCAATGATGGACTTAAGAGTTTTGACTCCAGATTTGTCGCTATCTTTACCAATCTGTCTGGGAGGAACATAGATAAATCCTAATACTTTCAGGAGTATAATTTTGCAGTACTGAAGTTGGAGCTCAGAGACTTACTCATGTTCAGCTTACTGAGCAGGTGCTCCATCATTTGAATCATACCTTTAGGATGACATTGGGGCTGGTCATGTTGGATATTTTAGTGAGCTTTTCTGCCTACACTGACTTTTGAGCCATGATTTTCTAGATCTCAACTTCCTCAGAGCTGTGAGCCAACAACTCCCAGACAGAGGCAAATGTTACATGTTCAAAATATTTATGTGATTCCATTGTCTTTCAGAAAAGCCTATGGATAATTTCAGTTTGAACTTGGGGAAAACACAGACTCATTTGTTCTTCATATCAAGCTGAGCCCATCACTCTGCTTTACAGTCAACAACCCAGAATACAAATACTCAGAACTATCAGTGCAGCCTGCTTCCACCAGCCTTTGAGGTGTGCTCTTTTGTTCATAGCCTTGGTGGTCTCTCTATTCATCTGAAAAGTGACAAATGGGTAACAAAAGAGATAACTCGTGAGACCCCCCCCCCTTCCCAGGCTGCTTTTCACCATGGTTTATTTGGAATTGGAACACTGCCAGGCACGAAGAGCAGCAAAAGGAGGGACATGTGAATTTTCTTACTCTCAGTAGAAAAATAGGGTGCTTTAGGATGGAAAGAGGCCAGGAAACCCACAGAGAGCTGCCTCCTCCTTTCCCTGCCATGAAGTGTAGCCGTCTAATTTTCCGTTTAGTACTTTCTGAAGCACTTTAAAATGCAAAACCTACCATTCTCACCAGTCTTGGCTGATTTGTACCTGTGGTCTCTGGGAGGAGGGAGTAGTGCCTTGGTGCTAAGCATCCCTAGTGATCCACCATTCCTTCAGGGATCCTGAGCTGCAGGGAGGTACTGCTCTTTCCCAGACTAAATTTCCTGCACCCTGTAATACCCGCTTCTCAGCAAGCCAGGCTTGCCATTCTCTATCCCACTGTGGAATAAAATCCTCATTCCTCAATTATTAGAACTCTCTTTTCCCAGGAGAATGGAGGGCCTCTGCATAGCCTTCAGCAAAGAAAAGGTGCTTAGGGTTCCCAGGGGTTCATTTTCCACAAGGCTTTCCTGCCAACTTTCTAGGCCCCCAGATGAAGTTGACTATTTTTGCTTTTTTCCTCGAGGCCCTTTCCAGCTTACTCATTTCTCACTTGTGTCAGAGCTTGTCCTTAAAGGCTTTTTTGTTTTGTTTTGTTATTTAAACCTCACTTTCCTTGTCTGAGTGTTTCATTTTGCTTCCAAATCCCCCAAGTGAAAATTAAATGAAACTCAGCCCTGGCGAGGAAATGAGGGTTTCCTACATTTTGCATTGATATGAACCCCTCCCTGGGAAGAGACTCCCTGTCACTAAGGTAAAGAGATAAAGAGAAGAGTTCAGCACCAACTTTGTTCCTGTACTATAGCTCAGTGTCACCAGTGGCAAACATTCTCTCTAGATACATGGTCTTATGCGGTCATGTGTCCTCTACCAAACTCCCATGTAAACTCCGTTATTGAGTTCTTAGCCAGGTGCCAGTCACTCATGACTATAATTCTAGCTACTCAGGAGGCTGAGATCTGAGGATCACATTTCAAAGCTAGCCAGGTAGATAAGACCAGAGATACTTATCTCCAATTATCCAGCAAAAGGCAGAAAGTAGAGGCATGGATCAAGAGGTAGTGCACTAGCACTAAGCAAACAAGTGCAGAGAAAAATGTCATGCCCTAAGTTCAAAGTCCAGAACTGACACATAAAACAAAATCTTTCCATGCCATGCTCTCATGGTCTGACTTCTCAGTCACACTGTGTAGATAAAGGGAGGCCTATGAGGACAGCCACTATTGTCTCCTCCGAAGATAGGAAGCCTGATCACAGGAAGTGCTTCGTAAAGAAATATTGACTTAATGAATAAGAATAAAGTAACCAAGGGGCTGGGAGTTTAGCCTACTGGTAGAGTGCTTGCCTAGCATGCACAAAGACCTGGGTTCGATTCCTCGGTACCACATTCATGGAAGTGGTGCTGAGGCTCAGGTGGTAGAGCTCCAGCCTTGAAAAAGTCCAAGCACAGTGCTCAGGTCCTGAGCTCAAGCCCAGGGCAGGCTAAATAAATAAATAAATAAATATTAAAGTAGCCAAGAAACCTGTCATGTGGTACCCAAATGAAAATGGATAAAGAGCCAGCAGGATGTATCTCAGCCTACCTTTTGTGTCCCAGCATTCACTATCAGTCTCAATTCCTGTCTCCATAGCTTCAGATTATCCTTTCCTACTTGAGCTAAAAGGGGCTAGAGAGAGAATCTGGGCCAATCTCATAGGTCAAGATGAGGAAAGAACAAGGAGCCAGTAAAAATACCCTCTGAGGTTACAGAGTGTGTTAAGCTACTTTCTGGCCTTACGTCCAGGGCTCATTTCATAATAAATTCTTATTAATAACAAATTAATAATAAATTTCATAATAAATTCTTAAAGAAAATTAAGTAACTTCCTTTTAGTTGTTTTGAGTCTAAACTGTCTACAGTCATAACCAGGGTCTGGCTTTGCTATCTGGGCATTTTCAAGTCTCCTTACCCAATAACAATACCAACAATAAAATACTGCACTTGAGCTGGTGCTGTCATCTTAGCTTCTCAAGAGGGTGCGATATGAGGATAACAGTTCAAAGCACAGGCAGGAAAGACCGTGAGATTCTTATGTCCAATGAACCAGCAGAAAATTCGTAGTAAAGATGTGGCTCAAGTGGTAGAGTACTAGCCCTGTGCAGAAAAGCTCAGAAGAGTGCCCAGGTACCAAGTTCAAACCCCACAATCAACAAGAAAAAACAAAACAAAACAAAAAATCATTACACTTTTCAAGACATTGGTAAAAGCTTCAGCTGTCCACCACAGCCCTGTGAGGTTAGCACTGCACAGAGTACAAGTCCATTTTGTCAAGGAAGAAAGTAAATCTCTAAGGGACTTAGAAAATCACCCATGGCTGGTGCAGTGGCTCACTCCTCTAATCCTAGCTACTCAGGAGCCTGAGATCTGAGGATCAAGGTTCAAAGCCAGCCCAGGCACAAAAGGACCTGAGACTCTTATCTCCAATTAGTCTCTAGAAAACAGGAAGTGGGGCTTGGCTCAAGGGTAGGGTGGCAGCCTTGAGCTGATGAGCTCAGGGACAGTGCCCAGGCCGAATTCAAACCCCATGACCCACAAAAAAAAAATCAGATTTGACTAAAGAAATTCAATTTCAAGTCTAAGTTCTCTCCATTCTCCATGACAGGGACCAGTAAAATATGCTTTTTGCAAAACTGAATTATAGTATTTCCAAGCTGCAGTGAGGTGAGATAAAGTATTTGCTTATGCCTTCTTCTTAGCAGCTTCCTCGAGGCCATATCCTCAGCTACCTGGGGCCCAGTACAACTATTCTACATCCCAGCAAGTGTCTCCCTTGGCTCCAAAATAACTGTGGGATTTGGAATGGCCCTCCAGCCCTCCCTCTGTTGAAAGAAAGAATGACATGCAAATAAAGTGGGATATTTGTATTCGCATTTGGGGAGAGGCAGCCAAGTCAAATATGATGACCACACTAACTAAATATCACAGGCATTTCCTTTTCAGCTTCTCTGTCTGTCACCCACTCGATCTGGTGTAGAATGGCTGTGCAAGAATGTGATAAATATTTTTTCCTTCCTAAACTTGGATTTAGCATCTATAGAGAAGGATTGTAGTGATAGAGTTAATTGTGGAAATATTTGCTTTCCTTGGACAAAATACCTGTGGAAAAGTGGGGTTGTTCAAGATCAAGCTATTTTGCAAGGGGGAGTGAGGAGGAGGGTTTGATGCAGGGTGGAAGTACACTTCATCCAGCATTTAGGACTGTTCCATACATCATGGTTGTTACTCAGAGACAGATGGATCAAGAGGTGGAAAATATTTGTGAAGTAGATTTGAACTGAAAAGCATGAGCCTTTTCCCATCTGGAATATCTCAAAAGACAATGAATGGGTGTTTTTGAGCTGGGGTTATAGAAGTATAGGAAGTATTGGGTGGACATGGGTACAGCCCACCTGAAGCCCTATCTCACCCACTTAGGCTGTCAGGAGAACCATTTCTCCCACGATCAGAAAATCCTTCGGTTTCCTCATTATAGAGCCTGAATGTAAGAAGGGCTTGAGCAAAAATGGAGCTCAAAAGTACAGTAAGTGGGCCAGGAGTTTGGCCTGGTGCTAAAGTGCTTGCCTAGCATATATGAAGCTCTGGTTCAATCCCTAGGTACCATATTACACAGAAAAGCCAGAAATGATGCTGTGGTTCAAGTGGCAGAGCACTAGCTTTGAGGAAAAAGCCCAAGGACAGTGTTCAGGCCTTGAGTTCAAGCCCCTGAAATGGCAAAATAAGTGCAACAAGTCAATTAACAATTTTATTAATTTTAGTTTTTTATTTATTTTATTTATTATTTTTGCTGGTCTTGAACTCAGAGCCTGGGTAACGTTCTTGAACTTTTCTGCTGAAGGTTAGTACTCAACCACTTTGAGCCATAGGACCACTTCTGGTTTTCTGGTGGTAAGTTAGAAATGCGAGTCTCACACTATTTAGTGCCTGGGCTGTCTTTGAACCATCAGCATCCTTGCATCTCAGCTTCCTGAGTAGCTAGCATTACAAGCATCAGCCACCAGCACCAGGAAAGATCTAATGTGGGAATAAAGGAAGATCGAAACTCAGGTAAGAGTGTTAGCTGCCAGATCCTGTAAGCCACAGAGTTTCTCTCATCATTTGGGCTACAGCTGGAGGGAGGCAAAATTATGAATGGAACAGAGCTGGGCTGGACACATCAGTTCCTTACCATGGCTTTCCTTGTGAGGATCCCCTTCCTACGATTAGTACAAAGATACACAGGGCCACCTACTGACAAACCCTGGACTACTGGATCGATCCTGACTGCTCAGATGTGTTCTGATTTGGATATGTTTGTACTTGGTTATTTGAAATTAGATAGGGAAGGGGGGAAAACAAGATGAGGGGTGGGGGTGGTGGGGAGGGAAATGGGGACCAAGACATGAGAAAGGGTATCAATGTTTGTGAAGTAATGCACCTTCTATCTGGTGAATATAATGTAACCCTTCTATTAATTACAATAAAAATATATGGAAAAAATAATAATCTCTTCATTCCACTCCTGGGGCCAAGCTCAACAAGACCTTTCTGTGAATCTGATGGGCTCACATTTAATTCCAAGTAACAACTTCTAAGAGGACAAGAAAAAATAGACAGCATTTGAAATATGATTTTTTGAGTGAGTGATCCATGCCTATTTTACTTGTGTGTGTGTGTGTGTGTGTGTGTGTGTGTGTGTGTGTGTGTGTGTGTGTCTGTAAGAGAATACAGTGTGCATATTTGTGAGAAAAACAAGAGACAGAGAAAGACAGGAAGAGAGGAGCTATTTAGCTCAGGGAAGAATATTTGCTGGTAACCCGAAAGGGAGGTTTGAACGGAGAATCTAACTTTGAGAGGACAGGACATAGGTTTTAAAGGATTGTAGTGTGTGATATGACTGAAATTGAGAGTGACACTTTTGATGAAGGAAGTGATGTGGCAATCGGGACAATAGGCTGTAAGATACTGTGAGGTACACTTTATAAAGTACTGCAAAGTACTGCCCCATGTACCCTCATGTCATTTTTCCAATGAGTTATGTATGTACATACCTGGTATAAGAGCATTATTTTCATTTAACTGATACTGAAACTGAGGCTTAGAACCCTTGAGTATCCTCTATGCTCACATAGCCAGCATTTTGCTGAGTAGAAATAAAACTCATCTCTCCTGCCATCTATCACCATTCTTTTTCATCAGAGACAGTATACCTCACTGAACAGTGTGCTCTAGAATCAGTGGGACCCAAGTTCAAATACCAGCTCACGCAAGAAAGGGGATCATCTCAGAAGAAAAGAAATTCGGGGGGGAGGCTTTTTAAAAACAATTATTTGCATTGAGCAGGCATTTAGAGTGGTCAAATAGGTACTTGATCTTGGTTGGTCATGGAGGGTTTTGTAATGAAGAAGAGTAACAAGTTATGACAAGGCCTAACCATATGTGTTGGTGCACAGCTGTAATATAGTCATTTGGGAGACTAAGGCAGGAAGACCATGGGTTTCAGGCTAACCTGAGCTAGCTACAGAGAAAGAATGTATCTCAAAATTTAAAGATAAGAAATGAAAAAAATAAACTCTATGTTGTATAACTACATAACTTAATAGTACCTAGCATTAATAGTTTGAAAAACTATCAATCCTCAAAAGACATACATGAACTTTAAATACATATTTGTAAGTGAAATTAATCAGTTGGAAAAGACTACATATTGTAAACTGCAGAGATTCTACACAGGAAAAGATTATAGCTAGCAAGTTAAATAGAAAGCCCACAGAGTAGAAGATCTTCACTAGCCATATAGCAGACAAGGACCTCATATCTAAAATATACTTAAAGCTCAAGAAATTAAATTCCCCAAAAACAAATCTACAAAGAAACAACCACCCCATTAACAAGTGAGCTAAAGAGTTAAAGAGAGATTTATCTGAATAGGAAATAGGCAAGAGATACATGAAGAAATGCTCAATATGTCTGGCCATAAAGAATGTAAATCAAAACAACTTTGAGATTCTACCTCACTCCAGTTAGAATGGCCATTGTCAAGAAAACTAATAACAGCAGATTCTGGTGGGGATGTGGTCAAAGGAGAACACTACTACACTGTTGGTAGAAGTATAAACTTGCTCAACCACTCTGGAAAACAATGTGGAAGTTCCTCAAAAGACTAAGCATAGCGCTTCCCTATGACCCAGCAATTCCAGTACTTGGCATTTACCCAAATGATCATAAGTAATGCCATACTGAAGCTAACCGCTGAACATGTACATTACAACATTATTCACCATAGATAAGATCTGAAACCTGTCAAGATGCCCTTCAGTAGATGATGGGATCAAGATGTGGTACTTATACACAATGGAATTCTGTGCTGCCGTCAGAAACAATGACATTGCCCCATTAATAAGGAAATGGACACATTTGGGGGAAAAATGTATTAAGTGAAGTAAATCAAACCTAGAGAAAAGAAGGTTACATGGTTTCCCTCATTTGTAAGAACTAGAATGTCTATGATATTCTTAACAGGGGATCCCAATAACCCAATTGCTTAATACATAGGACCATATAATGAAGCATATTAGCATGAATTCCAGTACCTGCAAACAAGCGGTTCTTATTATGTCCTGTATGTGATTCTCACTTGACACTATGTTTGGTGGGGGGAAGGAGTAGGGAGTGGTTAAATGAGAAAAAAGACTGATGGGGTAACTGTGTTTAAAAACAAAAGTGCTTATTAACTTATTTATGTAACTATAACCTCCCCCCTGCTCATCACCTTTTCATTTAAAAAATCTGAAACAAAGATCAGTGATTGGCAAAGAACAGTGATGGAGCAGTGCAGCACAGATTTTTAGGGCAAGGAAAATATTTACTATGATTCAATGATGGTCAACATATGACATTATACTTTCTTTGTATGTGCTGGTTCTGGTGTTTGAACTCAGGGCCTGGGCACTGTCTCTAAGCTTCTTTTCCCGACTAGCACTCTACCACTTGAGCCCCAGTTCTACTTCTGACTTTTTCTATGTATGTGGTACTAAGGAATCTAACCCTTGCCTTCATGCACTAAGCTCCATTCCCACCCCAGTCCTTTTCTTTCATAATTGATTATTAATAGCATTTCTTCCCTGGAGAATTCGCAGGGGGGCATTGTCATGAATTAAAGGGAAGAAGTGAGGACTAAAAAGTGTAATAAAAAGGGTGAATTTGAACAAGGTGAAATATATGCATATGTGGACATCTCACAATCATACAATTCATGTGTGCCAATGAGAACAAATAAGGTGATTTACTTATGGATAGAATATAGTTGGGTATTGCTTTTTAAATTGAAGCTGGCCATCTTTATCTTTTAATTAGAATGTTCAGGTCTTTATATTTAATTAAATTATTGATTTTGTTGAGTTTAAGTGTATAATGTTGCTATCTGATTTCTATTTGTCCCATCTGATCTTACTCCTTGTTTTCTCTTTTCTTGCTTTGTTTTGGATAAATTACTTTTATGATTTGTTTTTCTCTCCAGTATTGGCTTTATCAGCTGACTCTATGGGTTTTATTTTTTACTGCTTGTTCTAGAAATTACATTGAAATTTTTAGCTTAATTTACTTTCGAATGATATTAAGTCACTTCTCACATACAATGAGTTTACAACATTAAATTTTCATTTTCCTTTCCTGTTCTTGAGCTAGTATCACATTTTATTTATGTGATTAAAATATATTGCAGTATGACATATATAACTACATTGCTATTAGTTTTCATAAACAAAATATAATTTATATTTGAAGGGAATATAAAATGGTAAAAGTAATTTTATACCTATGTCTACAAGTTTTAACCTTTAAACCTTTATTTCATTCAGATTTACATTTTATATCTTTTGCTTTTGATCGAAATTTTTTCTTTAACATTTCTTATACAACTGTTTGCTCTTATTTTCTCTGTCACTTTCAATCAGAAAATTCTATATTTCATCTCTATTTTAAAAAATAATTTGTTTTCAGGTTTACAGGATGATCATGCTTTCCCTTCAGCATATTTCAGATGTCATTCCATTGTTTTCCGGCATGCTTGATTTTTGACAAGTAGTCTAATATAACTCTCTATTCCTCATTATGTAACATATTTCTTTGTCTTTGGTTTCTTTTACTATTTCTCTTTATCATTGTTCTTAATTGGGTTTATTATAATGGGTCATAATACAGCATATAGTATTTTTTTGTTGGGTCATGTGACCATTGTTAGAAGATATTTAGATTTGAAAAACTTAAAATTTTTCCTACCCTAACTTTTTAAACGTTTCTGTGGGGGCCCATTCTTGCTGCTGCACTTACGTATCTGCTATGTTACTGTCTCAAGTCATTCACTCATGTTACATTCTTCCTTTTCATAACTATATACTGTATTTTAAGCAGTGTCTGTTGCTATGACTTCAAATGAACAAGTCTACTTCATTTCATATTCTTTTAATCACATCCAATATATTTGTCATTTCATATATTGTATTTTCATCTTTTTAGTTTGATTTGAGCATTTTCTTTTATATTCTATTTCTTACTTAGTCACAAGTATGCTTTTTTCTAACTTCATAAATCATCTTTATAAACTATTTTGACATTTTTCTGCTAATCTAATCATCTCTATCATTTCTATTTCTAGATATCTCTCACATTTACCTATCTAATAATGTTTCATTGGGCATTTTATTTTGTGCATTTTACATTTCTGACTACTGGATTTTGTTATATTCATATATTGTGGCTTTATTATGAGATTTGGCCTCGGTTTTTCTGTTGTTGTTTGGACAGGTCCACAGAAGTCTTAATTTAGTGCTAGTATTAAGTCAATATCATGTTAAGGATGGTACTTGATGTATCAGGTATTCTAGGTCTTTCAACACTGGATGATGCGACCATAAACTCTTCTTAGAACTGTGTGAACTCTGATAATTGTTATCTATTGTTTCTCGTGGCTTTTACATTACTGATGGATTGGGTTTTTTCCTCTTATGTATAAAGATTACATTTTAGCCAAAGGCCAGGTGGAACTTCTGCACTTTCCAAAACTTGCCTTCTCTGTATACATGCTGCTTTTTTAACTTTTATGTTTACAATTTTCAGCCTTCTTGGCTTCTTTGAGTGATAGGTTTTTTGTTTTTTTTTTTTTGTGTTTTCCTAATAAGAAAAATCTCTAGGGGCCCAGAGCATGGCCTAGTGGCAGAGTGCTTGCCTAGCATGCACAAAACTCTGGGTTTGATTCCTTGATACCACATACACAGAAAAAGCCAGAGTGGTCCTGTGGCTCAAGTGGAAGAGTGTTAACCTTGAGAAAGCATAATTTACTACAGTTCTGTTTAGTATTATAGTATAGACAAAAAGAAGGAATATACAGGCACCCTGAAAACAGGAAGAATAACTAACTGCTTGAGGTACCGTGGTTTGAACTTAGTACCTAGTACATGCTAGACATGTGTTCTACCATTTGAGCTGCATTTCCAGCTTGCAGTAGTTAATTTTGTGACAGAGTGTCATTTCCTGCTATTTGACAATCCTATTGTAGTAAGAATGTCACCTGACAGTCCAGATGTCACATCTGAAATGCATGTGCATTTTGCATCCCAGGTGCAGGTCAAACATGCCCAGCTTCTTTCCATTGAGTTGGAGTCGTAACGACTTTTCCGCATGGGATATCCGGAAATCAGTGTTCACCTGCTATCACCCTTCCAAGTGCTAGGGTGACAGGTACATGCTATTATACTTATGTACTGGTTGAGAATGGAGTCTTATGTGCATCCAGGCTGGCCTCAAACCATATTCCTCCTTGCCTCAGCCTCCAATGTAGCTAGGATTATAGGCCTTGAGCCACCGCCATCTGACAAGAATGAGTTTTTCTTTCACACAGTTTTAATGACATTTCTAGAGAAAATGGACTGTGTTTCTTTTGAAATATATATTTGTTACCACCTATTTGAAATGTGTCCCTTGATTAAAATAATCTTTTGAGATAAAGTAAAACCTCAGCACTGTTTCCATCTCATTTTGCTTATTTATTTCTAATCTCTACATACACAATAAAACAAACAAGAAAAATGCTAAATATACTGAGCATGTGTTCAAATAATTATACTCCCAACTGCTACTTGATGTTGACATAATGTTTTCATAGTTCTGATTAGCACGTTGATTCTTGGATTAAATAATTCATTGCCAAGTTTTATTTTATTCTTGATTTGATCTTAGCCTTACATGGAATCCTACTGATAACCACAATGTCTTCTAGCTTAGCTGTTGAGAGCATTGTGACCTGCAAGTGAAGTTTGTCTAGGGGTCGCTAGAAAACCATAACTATACTGTTGAAATCAAGTCCTTACCTTTCCTATGAAGCCATCAGAGTACATAACAAGATTGCAGGAAAAGGAGTCAACAAGGACCCAATACTATTTTAACAAGATTTCCTGGGACCGGTTCATGTCTAATAGTTTGTCTCATTGATTAGACCCTAAACATATTTATTCTTGTCAGATCATGGTTGTAAAATTTTAAAATAGGAGGTAAGAAATTTCCAGATACAGGCACATAAACAGATGGAACAGGAAGCTAACTGACAGAAAACAGAGTAAGGTTTCTTTCAAATTGTTCAATTTCCTCCACTTGGTACCTATGCTCCCTCTCACTTTCCCAATAAGGGCTGATTGTTAATTAAGTTGCTAAATTCTAAGTCCCATTAAAAGTGGTACATAGAATAAGAGTAGGCATGGAAAAATGTGTGGAGAGAGGGGGTGGACAGCATCTTATATAGAGCATCCACTTTGGGGTCGGATACCTGTGTTTCAATTCTAACTCTTACCCTGCTGGTTGTATGATTCTGCCCGTAGTAGTAAAGGGGTCATATTACTGAGTTTTCCTGAAGCTATCATTCCTTATTTAGGAAGTGTGTACATGATACCTGCCCTTTCATGATGGATGCGAGAATTCAATAAGAGAACTGAGAGAAGGAGTTCCCAAAATTCTGGCAGAGAGTAAAAATGGAGAGTATAGGGAAAAAAAGATTCTGGGTATGTAGCCAAAAAAGGAAAGGACCATAGAGAAATATGAGTGAGCTTTCCAGGTAGCTTAGGTAGCTTATTCTAATCCATGACAGGACAAACAACTTGAAGAACAGGGCCTGAATGAGGCCAATGGCTTTCTCCAATTGAAGGTTAAACCCTTTAAGTAAGTACTGCCAAGTATCTAGGTGAGTGCTTTGTGAGGGAAGCAGCTATAAGGCAAAATTATTCCTTAGCAAGCTCTCTGTCTCAGATGCTAAGCTGTAGCCCATAACTGATACTGGATTGACTTTAGGTGACTCAGGTTCTCATCATCTCTTCTACCTTGGTCCAGTATCTTTGAGTTAGTTGCCAAAACGTTGTGTTCTTCGCAGTAGCTGCTGTCCCCTTGGCTGCCAGGTGCTGAGGCATTGAGGGTGCTTGACAGTTTCCTAACTCGGATCCCATGTTGATGACAGAACCATAGCAACAAATTAGTGTCAGGACAGAACAGTCAGAGTAAACATTCTATCATAAGTTCGTTTCTGTGGCTTGTTGAACACATTTTGGATTTATTATCCTCTCCAGTAACTGTGACTAGCAAGAATGAAAAGCTATTTTAATAACAGTATAAATAAAGCTAATTTAAGAAGTGCTATCTATTATGCATATATGAAATGATGTCTTGGAAACTGATACAAGTAACTTGGTAGTGATTCACTGTCTTATATTATCTTTTGAAATATTCATGCTTCCCTTCTTACATCTTTTATAACAACTGAAAGTAAAACCATGCTAGTTTGGAGGAAGGGGCTGAGAATGTAAGAAAGAATCTATTAATATTTGTGAATAAGTACTTTCATGGGGTTCGGTACATGACTTGATGATGGCCATCATCACAGTTCATTTCTATGAATTGTTAACCACATGTGAAAGAGAATACTCTGTGTTGGAAATCCAGAAGCCTAAGAAATCATACAATATGTTACATTGTCACGTGAGTATGAAGACAAGAAACCAGGGAGTGAATCTGGATTCCTGGTCACTTATTAAGTGGTAATCTATGCTAGGAGATAGGTAAGTAGATCAGTAGGTAGATAAAACAGACAGATAAACAGAATACACACACATACATGTACATACTACTTCATACATACATTCATTCATTTTTGTCCACCTAGGAACTATGGAAGATGTTATTAGCAAATTTTAAAATTAGCAGGCATGAAGTAAATATACATATGTATATTCATAGCAAAATAAGATAGAGTCAAAAACCAATGCTAGTCTAACCTTCAACAATGTGCTCTTTTCTCCTTTTTATGTGGGTCATGGGGCTTGAACTCTGGGCCTGGGCGCTGTCCCTGAGCTCTTCAGCTCAAAGCTACCGCCCTACCCCTTGAGCCACAGCCCCACTTCTGGCTTTCTAGTGGTTAATTGGAGATCAGAGTCTCACAGTCTTTAGTACCCCAGCTGGCATTGAACCACAACCCTCAGATCTCAGCCATCATAGCTAGGATTACAGGCCTTAACCACTGAGCCTGACTTGTACTCTTGTCTCTCGATAATATTGATATCCAAAAGTATAACTTCAGATGTAGGATAGTAAATGTATATAATGATCCTGTATTGTCTTATACCTGGCAAGGAAGCTTTAAAAGACTAGTAAGTTATTAAAATGACACAAGAGCCAACTTAAACTCCCAGTGGCTCCTAATCAACCAATATGATCCTCCATATGAACAAAAACAATGAATTAAGATATATGAGCCTGTTTAAATGTGTGAACTTATTTTTTTTTTAAATGAATTATCTCAGCCATAAAACTGGGAGTGGCTCTGTGGCTCAAGGGGGTAGAGCACTAGTCCTATGAGTGACAAACATATTTAAAAAATATCTCTTGTGTAGGGAGTATCTCATTGTGATTATGGTGTTTAAAAATGTATTCATTTCATTCAACATAGCTTATAATGACAAGCTAACCTCTTCATTTACTACTGAGTGAATAACTCAAAAATCGACTCCAATACTCGAGAAAAAATGGACAAAAAGGCTCTTCTGAAATGATATGACCTGTCAGCTTTTCTAAGGGAATGTTACTTTTGTCAGTCCTGGAGGTTGAACTCAGGGCCCGGGCAAGGCCCCTGACTTGTTGTGCTTAAGGCTACTATTTTTTTTTATCATTTTTAATCATAGCTGCACCTCCGGTTTTTAGGTGGTTAAGTGGAGATAAGAGTCTCACAGACTTTCCTACCTCAGCTGGCTTTAAACAATGATCCTCAGATCTCAGCACCCTGAGTAGCTAGGATTATAGACATGAGCCACTTGCACGCAGATTTTCTTACAGGAATTTAAAAGTGTTTTTGACTCTGTAAGATATTTACTTTATATCCTAAATAGTCTAACAAAAAGGTGGTAAAGATTATTATATGCATACCTGTAAAAAAGGACATGTCTTGGACGTGATTTCACAGTATTCCCCAAGGAATCATGCACTGGACAGTGAGTCCTGACTTTGTGATGCTGGCGTGGTGGTATAGATTGTTATTTTCTTTTGAGGCAGGGTCTTGCTATTTAGCCTAAGTTGGCATCATACTCCCTCTGAAGCCCAGGGCAAACTCAAACTCACAATTCTCCTATCTCACACTCTCCATAGTAGAATTACCTCATGCCTAGCTCTAGTATAGACAATTAAGATGTGGACTCAAGTGAGGTGTCCTTAGGTCATTGGAAAAGCTGTCCTTAGGATAAGGTAGCTATTGGCAGGATACTAAACTAATTCTCAAAAGAGTGAATTGTTAGAAGGGAAATCTAAATCCCGAATCACTCTCTGGCTTCTTGTTCCCAAACACATATGCTCTCATCATTGTCATGGCAAATGAGTTCCTTCTACAGTCAAGCCAATACCAGCACTCCATCCTTGAATGTCCAGAACTGAGAATTTCACTTTACAAGATCACTTAAACTAAGGTATTTTGCTATCACAATGAAAATCCAATCTATTGTGTTATTGTAATATTTTTTATCAGCAGTACATTTTTATTATCTGATTCTTAATCTTATACATATACTTTATTTTTAAATAGTGTCATTACAGTTTTGTTTTGTCTGTTCGGGGGCTTGACCTGGGCACTGTCCATGCACCTCTTTGTGCTCATGGCTGGTATTCTACCACTTGAGCCAGAACACCACTTCTGGCTTTTTCTATGTAGTTTACGGGAGATAAGACTGTCATGGACTATTCTGCACAGGCTGGTTCTCAACCTAGATCTTTAGATCTCAGCCTCCTGAGTAGCTAGGGTTACAGGCATGAGCCACTGGCACCTGCATATAATATTTTTTAAAGTATAAAAATCCTTAATGCTCACTAATGTCCACAGGGTAAAGTAAATCTGAACCATCTATTCAGGTCAAAAATAAAGGAAAAAGAAGTCCATTTGAAAAGGTCTCCACTGACCCTAATAGTTTCAACAACAAACAGAAATAATTATAATGGATCAAAACACATTAGATAGATAAAATTCCATGAATTCATAGCAATCCTTAAAAGGACTTGATTGGTCACCATTTAGGGTTGCTAGGATATCCACCCAGTCTGAAAACTGATGGTTTTAAAGGGAAAGTATCAAACATTTATCCTGCCCTTTTTGTACACAGTCATTCAAGGTAACGAAATGGTTGATGAATAAACTTCTCCTTCATAGAAAAATTTCAAGTAATAAATGTAGGAAGAATATCAGAATTAGAAAAATGCCATTTGTAAACGTTAATGAAATAATGGGCCTAAGCGATAATCATCAACGGTTGTTAATAGCATTAGATAAATGGACAAGGGAACTTACTGTAATAGAGAGCTCCAGATGACACCATTTGAACCCACTAAGCAAGCCAACTCTCACCAAATAGGGCCAATCAGAACTTACTTACCTCATGAAGTGATATGATAGGAAGTATGTAGCACTGATTATAAAATAGTCTCACTCCTTAAATTTAACCTGAATTTAATCAAAGACTCTAGACATAACTAACACCTGAAATACAAGAGTTACAAAAACAATTTTAATCACAACTCAAGAACACAATCAGACGAATGCAACAGGAGATATGCTTCATCTAAGCACTCAAAAGCAATACAAGCATAACAAATATTAATGAAATGAATTGTGGTCCATGTTTGGGTCCTAATTCAAACAAATCAACTAAACATAACTTTGAGAAATCAGGGGAAATTAAATATAGATTTGGGGTTAAATAATATTTCAGACATTACTAGTCATATAAATGACAAGATATACACACAGACACTCAGAAGTCTGTGGTCCAGAGGCTCCCAATTCAAATCTAGCCCTGGCAATAAAGTCTATGAGATTTCATCTCCAAAGTAAACAGCAAAAAGTGGGACCGGAGAAATGACTCAAGTGGCAAAGTACCAGTTGAGCAAACAAACCAAACCAACTTGAACACTGAGTTCAAACTTCTTGTTATTGTCAAAAAATGACATATATGAAAACATATATACACACACACAAACACACACAGGCTATGTTAGCTTTCTATTATTGTGATAAAATATCTGAAAAAAAAAACAACTTAAAGGAAGAGAGAAAGATATATTTTCTTTGACAGTTTCAGAGGTTTTGGTTCACAAGTCACTAGATTCCTAGGCCAGAGGTCAGATTCCAAGAGTATATCCTGTCAGGTCTAGCCACTTCGTCTAATATGTCAGTTACAGACCCAAGTAGTGATGAAGGAAACTTCATTACTTTATCAACACAGAGATGGAGTAAACATTGCAGCTCATCTTTGGCATACTAACATGACTTATCAGTTTAAATAGATAACAAACTATTGTTAGAGGGTCAGAGGTATGCATAATTAAGCAGTCCCAGGCAAAATTCAGCCTAGTTGATCATTATCTCAGATCTGATCTCACTAAGTGGTTCTAAGAAGTCCTTATTACTTCAGGGAACAATTGTTCTATGGGAAAAGGTGGGGTGGTCTGCTTTTGAAACTCTACTGTTTGGGGACATTTCTCCTAATTACAGGTTAGGACTATAACTAGAGAACTTCAGATGTCTTTTTAAAAGTTCTGGAAGAAGGCAGTGTAGGCTGATTAAAAAAAGAGGGGGAGCTCAGTTACTCTTAATACCTTCAGCCATGAAGGAGGATAACATAGGTTAAGTATAAATGGTTTGTAGATAAATGATTAACATTCCTTTTGCAGAGTTAAGCAGGAGTTTAAAGGTTTTAAGACAAAGGAGACTGGAGACCAAAGGATCGCTTGGCAACTGTAGCAGCAGGAAAAGTCTCCATCCCAGTACAATTTACTATTGGTATGAGAAGCTAAAATTGGGGAACAATAGCTATCTATCATATACACAGAGCATCATATTGAACAAGACAAGACAAGTTAAAAAAGCATGTTCTCATTCATATGTGGAAACTAAATCTAAAAAGTATATGCATTCATAACTATGTACACATATATAAATCTATATGCATAATAATATATGTATATATGTATATATATATCAATAAACACAAAACATGAATCTAACTAAGGGACCATTTAGGAGGGGAAAAGGGAAGGAAAAAAGATGGAGGGTGAATATTTCTGAAATCGCAAGAAATAAAAGACCAACCAATAAGGAGTTGGGAATACTGGAGAAGAGAAATAGGCTTTGTTGAAGGGATGTGACCTTGACAGAGGGACTTGAGCTAACAAAAAGCAGAAACATGGTCAAAATAGATAGTTCACATCTATGGTAATGAAACCTGCTGATATTGTTTTAAGAAGGCAGAATGATAGATGGGCTGAAATTGATTGGACTATATTATAAATGTGTATGGAAATGTGACAACGAAATATAAGCAAGTAAAAGTAAATTACCTAAATTAAAAATAAGGATGACAATGCTTTTAGTTAATTTGTAGGCCCAAATGAGGAGTCAGTTCTTTTTAGCACAATTTGATGCTATCGCTATGGGTCTACAGAAAACAAACCCTTCCACGTCATTTTCTCAGTGACCTATTTCCTCTGATTAGACCCTACCTCTTAAAGTTTCCACCACCTCTTAGTGACCCATTGGGCTACGAATCCATGAATGGATGCATCCACTGATAAAGTGAGATCTCACTCTGTCTCTCTCTCTGTCTCTCTCTCTGTCTCTCTCTCTGTCTCTCTCTCTCTGTCTCTCTCTCTGTCTCTCTCTCTGTCTCTCTCTCTCTGTCTCTCTCTCTCTCTGTCTCTCTCTCTGTCTCTCTGTCTCTCTCTCTCTCTCTCTCTCTCTCTCTCTCTCTCTCTCTCTCTCTCTTCTCTCTCTCTCTCCCTTTTTTACAATGGTCCTGGGTCTTGAACTCAAGGCCTGGGCATTGTCTCTGAGCTGTTTTAGCACTTGTACCACAGCTTCATTTCCAGGACTTTTTTGTGGTTAGAGATAGGAGTCACAGGGATTTTCCTCTCTGGGCTGGGTTTGAACTGTGATCCTCAGATCTCAGTTTCCTTAGTAGCTAGGGTTACAGATGTGATTCATGGGTACGTAGCTCTATCACTTTTGAAAGGCTGCACGGGGACCAGGTCTCCAGTACATAAGCCTTTGGGGGACACTGGAAATTCAACACAACTTCTATATCAGAAAAAAAAGAGAAATGAAAAAAATTGAAAGGTATTAATAGTAATGAACAGAGAAAACAGGGGAGTAAAAGTCATTTTGGGGTAAACAGATTCCAATATTTTAGACGTAAGTTGAGGAAGACAGCCAAAGAAACAAGTTTAAATATGCAGCAGGAGGCTGAAGATTAAGATTTAGAGCTCAGAAGGAATGTGAGACTTAGTGAGAAATTTGAACAATAAGAGAAACAACTGAAATAAGAAACAGATCAGAAATGCAAGAAGCAAACTAAAGTAGTTTGATCTCTTGGAGGCAAAAGAAGGAAAAATCACTTAAGGGAAGTCAGGTCAACAGACATAAATCCCAGAACAAAATCAAGGCCTCATAAAATAGAACTATCCCTTAGCCCACATTTTTACCATATATCCTCATTAATTTCAAGCTGACAAAGACCTCACTAGTATGACCCTGAAAGAAACTGCCTTAATCACCACCTCCATCATTTTTCATTCATTCTTTCCCCACTTCCCTACTCCCCACCCATTCATATAACCAATATTCATATAATCTCTACTCTAAGCCAAATTCCAGATAAGGAGTGCAAATCTTGAGCCTACCCTCCAAAAACTTTCAGCTCTCTGATGAAGGCAGACCTAAACAAACCATTACAACACAGTGTTAACATTTCAAAGGCAACTTATTAAGGTGTAAATTTTGGGCCCAACACTATGGGAGGTACTACAGATAGAAATGTAAACAAGTAGATCCTGTCTGCTGGGAGCTCAGAACAAAGCTTGGAAGGCAGATGAAGTTGTAATAGAAATAAAATGCCTGCACAAATTACCATTGAATAGGGACCACTGAATAGGACCTGGGGTTCATGGGACAACCTTTGAAGTAGGGGGACTGTTCATATGCCCCTATTTTATATTTGCAGAGGTTCAGGTCTAAGGCTCCAAGATAATCTACCCAAGGCACACGTAGTATGGGGCGGGGCTAGAATTTAAGTGCAAGACTGTAGGAGTTTCATTTAATGAAAAAGGAAAGGGAAAATGTAGAAGAGAAGAATGGCAGCGAGAATGAAGGGAAAGGAAGGGAATTGCACCAGCTAAGATTTAGCAGATGTTAATTTGGGGTCAGGTGTTGTGCCATGTAACTGCAAGTACAGGTCTACGCTCTTCCCATCCCATGAGGCAGAGACCTCCTTTTTTGATGTTCTCCACAGACATCAGACAACATCCTGCAAATTACGGAGTCAAGATTTGAACTCAGACATCCAGTGCTCTAATCTACCATACTGTGTTGAGTATCAGTCTGACCAAAGGCTACTTTGCCAAAGGTCTAGGCTCTCTCTCCTCACATCTAAAGCAACCCACATTCTTTGAAAGGGATGCCCTGCAAGTTTCAGTGGTTTTCCTTTTAACACCTGAGGTCACCTTCCTCAAGACTGATCTGTAGTGGAAGAATTAGCAAGGCTTCTTTAGAGTTCCTACTTTTCAATTTACAAAGCCTTTCAGGCAGATTATTTGTTAGGGCATCAGTTTGGGAACAATTATTACAAAAAATAGAAACAAGATGACACTTGGTTACAGAGATCTTTCTCTAGAAGATTTCTCCATTTCCATTCACTTGTAATTCCCAGATGTCCTCTGGTCTTCCTGGAACTTCTATTAAGAATTTCAACAATTCCAACAAAAATGTTCAAACATCACAGTTTCTACTAACACATGGAGTCCCTATCTCCTGGCTCCAAATTTACTTCCCATTCCGTCACAGCAAGGCTCAATGCTGTCAAACGAACAGTGCATATAAAATCAGCTCCACAGGAGCTGTAGCATCATTCCTGGTTTTGTCTCAGCAGTTTCCAACTCACTTACCCTATGCTACCCAGACTCCTACTGCTAGAACTTCCACCAAGGCTTAGTCTCACTGCAGGTCCTATACAAGTCTATACATAAGCTTACAGTCAATCCCCAGTTTCAGGAGTTAGCATTAGGTGGCTGGCCCTCATCTGCTATTCTCAGAAAGGCTATCTGAAAAACTTGTGATGCTTCCAGATCAGAACTCTTCCCAAGCTTAGCTCTAACATGAACTCTTTCTCACCAGCTGGACATCTGTCTTCATTCCGAACGCTTCCAAGTCCTATGACTGTCCTAACAACTTTTATTTCTCGGTAACCCAGTTTAGTTACCATTTAAGTTCTACAAGCTGCATGCAATTGATGGCAAACTCAGTAGCTCTAGTCTTATGACTATAAAGAAATTGATAATTGATTGTGTCCACATCCATGTTGCATTCTTAAATGATGGCCATTTCATCTGTCTTTACAGCTGGAACTAATTTGTTAAAAATTGGACAAGTGGGATGAAATTCCTTAAGTACACTGTTTATGCTTTTTGTATAATAAAGAGCCTAACAAAGGAAACTAGATCCATGATTTAGAGAGGAGAGGAAAGACAACATTAGTCCTCCACTCCCCTCCTCTGGAGGAAAAGAAAAGGAAAAAAAACACAAATTAGGTTAAAGGACAAAATTATGGCTTTCTGACATTGCAGTGAATCATTTTAAAACCCTGTTAAAGCAATTTCTATTAGTAAGAGTATCTGCCTCTGCAGAGGAAAAAAGATAGAGAACAACAGGAACATAAATCTGCATCTTTAATATATAAGCTTTGTGAGATGTAAATTTTTCATCTTTTAGCTTTTCTTTTCTTTTCTTGTTTCTACTGAGAGTCAAGACTTTGGAAATGCAACTTTAGGATTAAGAACTGTTGAGGAGGGACGGGAGTTTGGCCTAGTGTTAGAGTGCCTGCCTAGCATGCAGGAAGACCCGGGTTTGATTCCTTGGTTCCACATACATAGACAAAATAAAAAAGCTGTGGCTCAAGTGGTAGAGCTCTACCCTTGAGAAAGTCCAAGAACAGTGCTCAGGCACTGAGCCCAAGCCCAGCACTGGTAGAATTAACTCCAAATGGATCAAAGACCTGGAGGTAGAAGCTGACACACTGAAAACTTTACAGGAAGGAATAGGAGATACACTAGGCCTCCTTGGCACAGGTCGAAACTTTCTTAATAAGGACCAAGAATCACAACAAATCAGAGAAAGGCTGGATAAGTGGGACTGCATTAAACTGCAGAGCTTTTGTATGGCAAAGGACATAGCTAGTAAATTAAATAGGAAGCCTACAGAGTGGGAGAAGATCTTCACCAACCAAACAACGGACAAAGGCCTCATATCTAAAATATATCAACAACTCAAAAAATTGAATCACTCCAAAATTAATCTCCAAAGTAACAACCATCCCATTAAAAATGGGCCAAAGTCTTAAAGAGAGTCTTCTCTGAAGAAGAAACAAAAATGGCCTATAGACACATGAAGAAATGCTCAGCATCTCTGATCATAAAAGCAATGCAAATCAAAACAACTCTAAGATTCCACCTCACTCCAGTTAGAATGGCCAGGATCAGGAAAACGAATGACAACAGATGCTGGAGGGGATGTGGCCAGGAGGGATCACTACTACACTGTTGGTGGGAGTGCAAACTCGTTCAACCACTATGGAAAGCAGTGTGGCAGTGCCTCAAAAGGCTAAACATAGAACTCCCCTATGACCCAGCAATTCCACTACTTGGCATTTACCCAACCATCCAGAAACAAGGGTATACTAAATCCACTAGCACAATAATGTTCATTGCAGCACTATTCACCATGGCAAAGATATGGAACCAACCTAGATGTCCCTCAGTTGATGAGTGGATCAACAAGTTGTGGTATTTGTATACAATGGAATTACATGCTGCTGTCAGAAAGAATGACATTGCCCCATTTGTTAGGAAATGGAAAGACTTAGAAAAAATCATATTAAGTGAAGTAAGCCAGACTCAAAGGAACTTAGGCTCAATGGTTTCCCTCGTTCGACATAATCAGTAGAAACCTTGGGCGCTACTAGCAGAGATCTGCATTAGAGCAAAATTTTGATACATAAGGCCATATAGTATGAAGCTAATTGAAAGGACCTCCAAGATATTGAAACAAAAGCCATATAACGAATGATTGTTGTCCTTAATGTACTATGTTATCTCTCATGTCCTTTGCTGTCCCTTGGTTATCTCATATTGTTATAGTATCTCACTTTGTTATCTGATATATTGAATTTATTTGTATTTGGATATTTGAAATTTGATAGGGAAGGGGGGAAAACCAAGACGGGTGGGGGGCGTGGGGGGGGGAGGGTGATGGGTACCAAGACATATGAAAGGGTATCAATGTATGTGAATTAATGCACCTTCTATCTGGCAAATATCATGTAACCCTTTCACTAATTACAATAAAAAATGCAAAAAAAAAGAAAAAAAAAGAAAGGAATACGTAATACCCACTATCTTCCTTCCTGTGTCCAATACTTGCCAGATGCTAATATTAGAGAAAAGAAACTCCCACAATTATTTTTGTTTTGCTATTTTTTCTTAAAAATGCTTACCTTTTATTTCTCTACTTTTATCCAATTTCATTAGGCATTACTGTTTTCTAATTGGATATCATTTATCTCTTTCTTTTCATCTCTTCATTGCATTTTCTCTTTTTTTCCTCAACTTTTTTTCTTTTGTTTTTCCTTTTCCTAGTCCTTTCATTGTTTCCTTATGTTAGTATTTTCCTGTATTAATATTGACACTTATCACTTTGATACCAAAACTAGATAGGGACTCAACATAAAAAAAATATAGAGCCGGGAGTTTGGCCTAATGGTTAAGGTGCTTGCCTAGCATGCATGAGGACCCGGGTTCGATTCCTCGGTACCACATACAGAGAAAAAAGCCGGAAGTGGTGCTGAGGCTCAAGTGGTAGAGCTCTAGCCTTGAGAAAATCCAAGGACAGTGCTCAGGCCCTGAGCTCAAGTCCAGGACTGGCAAAAAAAAATATAGAGCATAAAAGGAAAACTTCTCAATAACGTATTTGTAGACTTTATTCCACAATACGTAAAAAACACCACATGATCAATTTGGTTTTATTCTCTTACTTGTAGGCAACATGATTTTATACTATAAGATCCTAAAGACTACCCAAAATACTCCTAGATTTGATAAACAATTTCAACAATAGTACTAGAACACTAAGTCCACAAAAATCAGTAGCTTTTTTTTGCGAGTCCTAGGGCTTGAACTCAGGGCCTTAGCACCGTTCTTGGGCTTTTCACGGCTATAGCTCTACCATTTGAGCAACAGCACTACTTCTGGCTTTTTCTGTGTTTGTGGTACCAAGGAATCAAACACAGCGCTTCATTTTTGCTAGGTAAGCTCTCTACCACTAGGCCAAACACCCAGCCCCAGTCCCAGCAGCTTTTTGTATACTAATATTGAACATGCCGAGAAAGAATAAGAAAAAAAGTCTTATCATATTATCCTGAAAAATATCTTGAAATGAACCTAACCAAGAGATGAAAGACCTCTATAATGAAAACTATAAAACACTTAAAGAAATTGAAGAAGACACTAGACAATGGAAATACCCTATGTTCACGGATTGGAAAATTTGATATTGTAAATATAAACATTACTGAAATCAATCCACAGTCTCAAAACAACCACACAAAAATTCCAATAACATTCTTTAAAAAAACTAGACAGGAGCCGAGAGTTTGGCCTAGTGGTAGAGTGCTTGCCTAGCATGCACGAAGACCCGGGTTTGATTCCTCAGTACCATATACATAGAAAAAGCCAGAAATGGTAGAGCTCTAGCCTTGAGAAAGTCCAAGGACAGGGCTCAGGCCCTGAGCTTAAGCCCAGGACTGGGAAAAAAAGAGAAACTAGACATAACCATCCTAAAATTCATATGAAAGGGCAAAACACATCTTGAGCAAAAACAGAACAATGCTGGAGGTATCACAAAGCTTTATTTCATTTGTATCATAGACTAGTAGGGATAAAACAGGAACCCACTGGCATTGTGTTGGCCTAAAAAGAGATATATATTCCAATGGAATATATTAAAAGACACATAAATAATGGTGCCAACAGCATACATTGGAAAAATTTCAGTAAAACATATATTTAACAAATGCAGCTGGACATACTAGATATACTTCTGCAGATGGTCGAAACTAGATGTCTATCTCTCACGTGCCGAAATCAATTAATTTAAAAAGACCTTAATATAGGATTGAAAACGGAAACCAGTACAGAAAAACATGGGGAAATCACTGGGAAGACATAAACACAGGCAACAAGTTTTTTTGTTTTTGTTTTTTTGTTTTTTGTTTTTTTTTCTTGCCAGTCCTGGGCTTGAGCTCAGGGCCTGAGCACTGTCCTTGGAGTTTCTCAAGGCTAGCACTCTACCACTTGAGCCTCAGCACCACTTCCGGCTTTTTGCTATATATGTGGGGTACCAAGGAATCGAACCCGGGTCTTCGTGCATGCTAGGCAAGCACTCTACCACTAGGCCAAACTCCCGGCCCCAAGCAACAAGTTTTTTTTAAAGGATTCCAATAGCCCAAGAAATAAGATCTAGGATTGACAGGTGAATTTGTATCAAATTTAAAAGTTTCTGTCCAGGCTGTGAATATGACTTATTGGTAGAGTGCTTCCCTAGAGTGCATGAAGCTCTGAATTTGATTCTTCAGTACCACATAAACAGAAAAAAAGCTGGAGGTGGCACTGTGGCTCAAGTGGCAGAGAGCAAAAGAAGTTCAAGGATAATGCCCACACCCTGAGTTCAAGCCTCAGGACTGGCAAAAAAAATATTCTGTATAGAAAAGGAAACATTAAGCAAATGAAGAGACAGACCATCCTACAGAACAGGAGAAAATTCTTGATAGCTATTCATCCAACAAGGAATTAATATTCAAAATATACAAGAAAATCAAGAAATTAAGCACTCAGAAAACAAATAAATATGTGCTTAAGGGCAAAGAAATCAAGGGGACAAAGAAAATGACGAAACAAAGGACAAAGGGCAAACCATTCCAATGTAACTGTGATACTCACAAGACACTATGCTGGAAATGAACTACAATGTGTGAAAAGAAATAAGTCTCACTACCTTACATATGTTACTGTAATCCCACTGTACATCACCCTGATAATAAAATTAAATTTTAAAAAAGAAGGTAACAAGCAAAACAAGGAAGAAATAAATCAATAAAGAAGCAAATGAACTGAATTGATAATTCCCAAAAGAAAAAGTACATATGACCAATAAATATAGGATAACAATCTAAAATATTTACCCATCAGGAAAATACAAATCAAAACTACGCTGAGATTCCATCTGACCTTAGTATGTCTGTCATCAAAAGTACAAACAACAAATGCTGGAGAGGATCTATGAGAAATGTAACTCTTATACTCTGTTGACCCATCTTTGCCACTCATGCTTATCTACCCTTAAGGAACCAGTCAGTATGTAACTGAGACTTGAATTATTCAGGTTTATTGCTGCAAATTTCACCACAACTAAGTTACTGAATAAATCAACATGTGTATCATTTGCTAAATATAAATATATGTGGTATATACAGCTAATTAACTAAATAATGTAGTTTATAAGAAAATGCATGGAAAAGGAGATCATGTTAAACAAAATAAGCCTGCCTCAGAAAGACAAATACCACTTGTTTTATCTTACATGTATAACCTAGGTTTTTTTTTTTTAAGGAAATATAAGTAGAAAGGTGAGTACTTGGGAAAATAGGGGAGCAAGGATAAGGGAGACAGCTCAAGATATAAAATAAGGGCGGATAATGAGATCAAATAGTAAAATGAAGCCTGTAATACTAACTGCTCAGGAGGCTGAGATCTGAGGATCAAGGTTCAAAGCCGGCTGGGCATAAAAGGACCTGCGATTCTCATTTCCAATTAAGCTCTAGAAAAGGGCAGTGTGGCTTGGCTCAAGGGTACGATGGTAGCCTTTAGCTGAAGAGCTCAGGGACATTGCCCAGGTCGAGTTCAAGCTCCATGAACCCCCCCCCACAAAAAATAAATGAGCTTATAAAAATGTCTCAATAAGACACACTATTTTTTACAGTTAATATACACTAATAAGAATATTAAAATTATGATTTGATTTCTACAAAAACCATAAAGTAGGCAGAAATAAAAAACACTAGTTTATACACTGATTGGTGAAAAATCATATATGCCTGTTGTCTAAACCAAGAGGCTAGAAAGTGAAAACTAAAATCTATCAAATGAAGGGGAGAATATCAATCCATAATTCCATATGAGAAAATGCATCCTTCAATAATAATGGCAAATAAATATATTCTGAGATGTAACAAAACTAAGAAAATTTCTTGTCCGTTGACGTTCATGACAATAAATGACAAAGGTGTAGGAAAACAGTGCCACCATGTGGTGCCCCAATGAATATTTTCTATATGACACATTTAGGTAAGGTGGCCATAACCTCACCTAGTCTTGGACAAACAGTGTAATTTATCTTGAGGCAAAGGAAAATAGTTTGTACTGAGGAACTATCTATCCAAGGATATTTCTCATCTATATTTCTAATATAAGTTGAACAAACAAGTTTTCACTTTCCTTTATTTTAGGGTAAGGACACATAATATTTCTCACCTAAGATTTAGAATTATTTTATTTCCACAACAGAGCAAGCTATGTCTGTGTGACTTCTCACCTGAATCATCAGGGACTAGGGATATAAACCATCAATGTTATGCTGAATTAATTTGGGCTTGTCTTCTTTCTAGATTAATCCAGGGCAGTGTGACAAGCTGATCTAGCACCTATGTAAGAGACCCTACTGGCTCCATCTGCTGCATAAATAACCCCTTAACCCTTGGCAAAAGAAAGTTCTCCATTAGGTTGAAGAAAGTGAGTCCAGGTAAAAATTCAGATACTGATTCACAATAAAGCGGAAGTGAAACATATACAGCATACATACATACATACATACATACATACATACATACATACATACATACATACAGGTATGTGTTACTTAAGAATCTTTTTTTGCCAGTCCTCGGCTTCAACTCAGGGCCTGGGCACTTTCTCAAGGCTAGAGCTCTACCACTTGAGCCACGGCATTACTTTTAGCATTTTTTTCCTGTGTATGTAGTACTGAAGAATCAAACCTAAGGCTTCATGCATGGTAGGCAAGCACTCTACCACTAGGACATGCTCCTGGTCTCTACCTAAGAATATTTAAAGCAAAAATTATAACATTTTTAGTGTTTATGTAGAATAATACCCGAGTGAGTTTATACTGACCCCTTCATCCTTATTTAGACTCGTATTCCAATTAAAATACTACCAAAGCATTCAAAAAACTTTTATGTTGAAATAATTTTTGACCTATAAGAAGTAGCATAAATAGTTTATTATTTCTTCAATGTTTCCTAAGGTGTTCTCATTTGTTCTCACAATATAACATGATTAAATAAAATACAGTTAACTAGACAACAGAGCTTATAGTTTTCTCTGGTAATGAACTATGATACGTGCTACTGGGTATTTGGAAATTAATATAGTATCTTCTGGTAATTTAGTGGCTTAACAAGAAAACTATGACTATGAACAAGAACAGAAATGAGCCACTTGAGGTTCCTACAAAATATAATATAAACTCCAGATAGTAGCTCCTTCCAACAAACTCTGTTTTGGAGGTGGCACCAAAATAGGAAGATAGTTGACGGCTCTAACAGTACATTTCTGAGAAGCTTCTGGGGAAGTCATTCTCTTCAAAGGTATTGTAAGCTCTGCTTTTGAGGACTTACTTAAAGAGAATACTTGTGTTATAAACTTTCTGATGGCTTGTAGACCTGAAGTCATGTCATTCTTCCATTTGAATATTTAGCTGGGTATAAAATACTAGGCTCCATCCATGAACAGGTCCCTTAATGGACAGGACCTATGGTGTATTTATCTTTGATCTTTGTACCCAAACTCTAGTTCAGTAAAGTGATCAAAATCAAAAGGAAGGAATTACTAAATGAATAGATAACTTTGGCAATAAATAATACTAGGTTCCAAGGGAATTTTTCCCTTCAACATTTTGAAAATTAATCCTCCACTCTTTTCTATAGTTTGGTTGTTTGTAGTCATTAAAATTTTGTATGCAAATATTTTTTCCTATTAAAGTTTTATCAGGAACCAAAGAGGGACTTCTTAGAAGAAGAGGTAAGAATGACAAAGAAGCATATAAGGAAATGCTCATTATCCCTGTTCATAAAGGAAATGTAAATCAAAAGTACTCTACAATTCTATCTTACCCAAGTTAGATTGGTAAACATTATGAATTTGAATAACAAACATTGGCAGGGATGTGGGGGGAAGGGCACACTACTGCACTGCTAGTGGGACTATAAACTAGTACAACTTCTCTGGACAGCAGTTTGGAGGTTATTGAAAAAACTAAACAGATTTTTCCTATGATCCAGCCATACCACTCCTGGGTATCAACCCAGAATCTCATGAGCCAGAATACCATAAAGACACTTACACATCCAGGGTCATTGCTCTAATATTCACAGTAGTTAAGTTATGGAAATAGCCTAGATGCCCTACAATAGATGAGTGCATCAAAAATGTAGTACCTATATACAGTGAAATTTTACACAGCCATCAGAATAAGATTATTTCATTCGGGGGGGTGGGAAGGATGAATAGACATAGAACAAATCACGTTAAGTGAGGTAAACCAAGCTCAGAGAAATAAACAGTACATGGTTTCTCTCATATAGGGAAAAGTCAATGGGACAGGATAAATTATGCAGGTCTCTAGGCATTTGTGCACAGTAAGACCAAAGAAATACAAAGGCACAGTGCCTATTTGCATCAGATCATATAAAATAATATTTATGAGAATGAACTCTAAGAAATGGAAAAAAGTGGGCTTCTTTTTCTTTGTTTTTTTTTATCTTGTTTGTTCATTTTTCTGTCTTGAGGGTGTAATGGGAGCACAAAAAGAGAAGACAAAGGATGAGCAAACACAGCAGTGGTACTCAGTGGAAACTATGCTGAAAATGGGTGTGAATGGGAGGGCAAAACTGGGAGAGAACAAAGGTGTGGCATCATCAAAAAACAAAATATACACACTACTTCTTCATTTATGAAACAGTAATCCATCTGTATATCACTTTTACGATAACAAAAACAAAGTAAAGAAGTTTCCTCCTTATCTTTGATATTTACAATTTTAACATTATATATGTAGATAAAGGCTTTGTCTAATATATCCTGTACCATAATCTCTTCATCCTTTTAAACTGAGATTACTCATTCTTCCTTAAGGTTATTAGAAAAATCTTAAATAAATTCAAAAACCTTGTCCATCCACTTGCATTTTTCACTTTGAACTTGTCACTCTCCCATCAGCTCTGCCTCTATCCCTATCTGATATAAGAAAATTATTCTACCTCACAAATTTACACTGCTTCTATAATCTACCCTTGCTAAGTCCCCCATTGTGTTCTTGTTTCAGCACACATTTTTCATAGCTGATATTCCTGAATGGTTTTTGTAATTTTCTAACTGCAGCATGTTACTGAAATCACCTCTTACTGATAACGAACTGTGTTTTCAACTATTGTTCTCATTGGTTCATTAGTTATGCATTGTCTGGTAAAAAGCTGTTTAGTTTTTAAGGAGACGGTTTTTTTTAATAGCTTTCAAGTTTATCACTCCTATTTTTTCATTGAATAGACCTTTTTGTGTGTTGTGGTCCTGGGGCTTGAACACAGGAGCCAGGTGCTGTCCCTTAGCTTTTGTGCTCAAAACTGGGGCTCTGCCATTTGATCCATACCTTTAATTTCAGATTTTTGGTAGTAAATCGGAGATAGGAGTCTCATGAACTTTTCTGCTTTGAACCATGATCCTCTGATGGCAGCCTCATGACTAGCTAGTATTATAGGCATAAACTGGTGGCATCTGACTCTAAACAGACCATTGTGATGATAACTTTTATTCATATTTCCCATCCTAATTTTAGTGACTCTACTCCATTCTATCAAAGTTGTATGGTCTCACGTCAGCTACTAATTCAAAAATCAAAATTTTAATCAAGGTAAGGGGTTAATACTGGCATTGTATAGCTTGAAGGAGAAACATAATTTCTGCGAGGTTTCTTGGACCAGGCAACCGAACAGCGTATTTTGACATAGTGATACTTAAACTTGAAACTGTAGTGTTTACAAGCCATGTGCTGGTGGCTCATACTTGTAATCCTAAAGACTTATGGTGCTAAGATCTGAGGATTGTGGTTCAAAGCCAGCCAAGGCAAGAAAGTCCATGAGACTCTTATCTCCAATAAACTACTCAGAAAAAGCTGGAAGTAGTACTGTGGTTCAAGTGGTAGGGGAGTAGCCTTAAGCAAAAGAAGCTCAAGGACAGCACCCAGGCCCTAGGACCTGATTTCAAGGCCTTGTACTGAGCACAATATATATATATATATGCATATATACATATAATATATACATATGTTAATATATATGCACATATACATATAATATATATACATATGTTAATATATATAGTTTTTAGAAAGAGCTAAATAGAGAAACATCACTGTGTTTAAGGATGGCACCAAAGGAGAAAAGATTTAATGGGATAAATGACAAGTCAAGTGCATCTTGGTGTTTGTTTCTTTACTGGGGCTGTGACATTTCGAAATCATGAGTAACATGAAAAATATTCTGATAAAATAATGTCTATGCAGTTTGATTCATCCCAAATAGTCTTCTTTTACTGTGACAGCCAGTGACACTCATGTGTTATAATAATGGGTTCAGATGAACACAATATGAGGGGAAATAGCACTACGTTCACATCACACACTAATGGAATAGCTACATGATCCTGGACCCATCGTGCAACTCTTTCAGACTCACTTCCTCATTTGTAAACTTGGGGGTTTTCTATCTTATCCATAACATCTCTTTGAGCTGCACAAGTTTTCATTCAGCTTCATAATGATATAGCACTCCAAGCAGCCGCTCATGTTTTATGCATACCCATTTGTCTAGAAGAAACAATTCTCCCTAAATTAATTTACTTCTATGTATGAAACATGCAAAGTTGCACAAAAAATTGAGGGGAAGGAAATAAGAAAGTCTATACATAAAAGGTCCAGTGTGTAACTTACTCTCCAATAAAGCTCAGTGTCTAACCATTTGTTGTTAATCTTCTTCCTAACTGATAAGCTGCCTTCTGGGCATTTTCACAGCTTTCAGTGGTCTATTCCAGTTTCGTTTCAGCTATTGAAGCTTTAGCCTCAAGTGGTAAATAATAGATTCATAGGTCCTAACTAGGATTTCCACTAGCTCATTTCCAATAATCAGCCTTTGCACACTTCGCAAGCCTCAGCCCCTTTTCCAATTCCTGTTATTTTTTTCCCATTCCTTCTTGAATTAGAGTTTCTTGACTGCCTTTTATGCTACAGGCATATGATGTCATTGTGACTACCCCCAGCTGTTCTTAATTTTCTCTCAGATCAGCTCTCTGGAAGGATTCTCAGCGGGCTCAAAGATACAGCCCTCCTTTCTACGTTGCAGATGAAAAGCTGGGATGGAGAGGAGAAAAGGGCAGTTCACCAGCCCATAATGACTAATCCCAGCAAAATAAAGGGCAGGGCCCTTTTAATAAATAGAGCACTCCAGGAAGAGGGTGGAGCCAAATGAATAGGTCTGTCTCTGAGGAGCTGAGTGTGTTCTTAGAAGCTGTCATAGCAACAGGAGTTGGTTATCCAGTATGGCAATGATCTCTACCTAAAGCAGTTTTCTAAGACTGCAGCATCCTCTTGGAAAGCATCCTTGATGCTCACTGCCTGTAAGCTCCTAGCTGTACCCAGTACACTGGCCGCCTTCCTCCAGCCAAGGACTGGCCTCCCCTGTCTACAAAGAGAGTTGAAGCAGATGATTGCAGACTTCACAAAGGACCAGTATATCTTGGTATTGAATAAAAAGCCCTCATACATCAGTTCAAATGACTCATAATTCTTAATGAATTCATCTTCTAACATCCATAAGTGCTACTTGAAAATAATTACATAATGCTACTTTAACAAAAGGAAATTTGCACTGAACAATGGCACCTGACTAAAGCAGATTGGACAGCATCCATATACAACTAACTGTGGAGTCTAAATTCTATTATGATAAAGACAGAAATTTTCTCTCTGTATTCTATTTAGTGTCTTGACAGGATTTAGAATGGTCTTTAGGGTCGAAGGGAGGTCTTGATACATATTGCAGGCTGACTTCAATCTCAAGATTTCCCTGCCTCAATCTCCCTAGTACTGGAATTATAGGTGGCCACAACCTACCTAATGATCATTTTTAAATTCCGTTTGGTTTTTCTTTTTTGTTTTTGAGAAATGATCTCAGTATGTAGTCCAGGGTGGTGATTACATCATCACAAGTAAGACATGATCTGAGATGCAACCCAGAGTAAGATTCCTTGCCTAGTACACGCAAATCCTTGGTATCCATCCCTGACACCAGAAAACCAACAACGGAAAAATAATAAAAACTAATCAAGACATGAATGCTAAGGCAATGTGATTAAACTACTGATTTTTTAATGTATAAATCATGAATTTTGGGGATTCTATCAAATTTAGGATACACAATTGCATTTGGCTCTACCTTCTTGGTTGGCTCCAATCCATGGTATATTATCAATATTTCCTTACTTCTCAGGACCTTCACAATGGTAAAAATTACTGCTCTGGTAGACTGTAGTACATTTCTCAAATGTGACTTATCTGGTGTCTTCTCATGATCAAGTTGACATGATCTATTTTGGACATGGATTGCATAGGGGTGAACTGCCTTTCTCATTACAGTTCATAAGGGGTATAAGACATGAACATGACAGACTGCTGATATAGCCTTCTTTAAAGTGCTGACCATGGAACCAAAGGCCTTGCGCACGCTCAGAAGCATTCTATCACTCAATTCTAACTTCCATCACTACCAGGTTTCCCCACTGCAACGCTACCATTAAAAAATATATCACGTTAGTATAACCACTGGTTCACTATGTATTCATTGTTCATTATTTTTACCATTGATTATATCTTATACAAATATGCTATAATACCCAAACTAGAAAATTAACAATGAGTCATAATATGTGTAGAGAAAGTTTCATGTAAGCAGAACTATTCTAGCATCCAAAAACCTTCCTTCAGCTGGCACTTAATAATACCGATGTCCTCCAACAAGCCTAATCTCTAGAAGCCGCCAATTCTCCATCTTTAAGTGTGTTATTTTCAAAATTATACAAATAACATCAATGAGAACATTGTCCTATTATGTTGTCCTTTTCCACTCAGCACAATTTCAGTGACATCCATCCAAGTTATGAATATTAGTAGTCTACTCCGTTCCTTATTTAGTATTATTCCACATCATGGATGAACTAGGGTTTTTTTTAGACACTTAGCTATTGAAATACCATTGAATTTATAGGTTGTTCCCAATTTTTCATTATTACAATAGCTCTGTTAGGAATATTCTTATGTAGCTTTTGCACAGGTGTTAAGTTTTCATTTATCTGGGACACATGCCTTGGTATACAATTACTGAGTAATATATTTAGTATATGCATAGTCTTGAAAAAATTAAAAAAAACAGACAAAAGCACAATAAGAACCTAAGCCATTTTACAGACTGATCATATGATTATCCACCAGAAACACATGGTACAGTTGATCTTTCCACACTCACCAGCATTTGCTAGCATTACCATTTTTTTTGCCAGTCCTGGGCTTAAGCTCAGGGTCTGAGCACTGTCCTTGGACTTTCTCAAGGCTAGAGCTCTACCACTTGAGCCTCAGCACCACTTCTGGCTTTCTTTTCTATATATGTGGTACCAAGGAATTGAACCTGGGTCTTTGTGCATGCTAGGCTAGCACTCTACCAGTAGGCCAAACTCCCGGCCCCTAGCATTACCATTTTTATTTTGGCTGCTTGATTCGATATACTGTGACATCACAGGCTGGTATTAATTTGTATTACCATAATATCTACTGATGCTGACTGTCTTTTCATGTGCTTATCGTACTTACTCTCATCTATATGACTTACTTTGTTCCTACTTTTTCTAAGTAGACTTTCCAGGTGTATATGTTTGCTAGTTTTCGCCTCTGGAAATCAACTTGCTTCAAGTAATATGTGATAAGTCTATCTAGTCACTGAATAATTTTTGACCCTTTGTAAATGAAGGAATGAATAAGACTACTTATTATGCAATATGCCTAGAACCTTTACATAACACAAGACTAATGGAAAAACATTTTTCCTAATTGTTACTATAGCTGGAGAAGGAACTTTATCCTATTCTGTCCATTGTATGTACATATGTTTGTATATGTGTATGCATGTATGTATTCATACATGTATATATGGAATTTGTTTTCATATATACATATATATGGTGTTATTAGGGGTGCAGAGAAGGTTTTCAATTTATTTGTTCTATGTAAATGTCTAATTCAGTTTTGGTTCATTTGTTACTGCAGAGTTATACCTTCAAGCCAGTACCAAGAAATGGCACATCAACCCTATGATTACCTAGACCTGTCAGAACACAGAAAATAATTTAAGTGAAAGACTTCAGGTGATTAAACCTCCGACCAACAACTTGATCTCAAATGAGAAAATCTCACTGAGGTACCAGTGGTAAACAGAGAACAGATAATTAGCCCCATGGGAAACTAGAGACTAAGGCATTTCATTTTTAATCCCAGATTATACAATTTTGGTTTCCCATTAGGAAGCCATTTTATGAGTCAGAGTGTTATTAAGGGTTTTGTAAAGACAAATTTTGACAAGGATAAGCAGCACTCTGGGTAGGAAAAATATGGTCAACTGCACTGAGCCTGAATTGTAGGGCACCTATGCCTACAAGTTTCAGAAGGAGATAGATAAATCATTTGATTAAAGGAATGACTTCCTGTTTGACCCAGGTCTTCCATGTTCCAAGTACAGATGAAGTAGCTCCTGCAGTGTTTGCAGGGAAAATGGTATTTCAAATTTCTTTTTTTCTTTTCTTTTTGTTTAGAACAAAGCAGGAAGAGTTGAATAAAACAAAAGATACTGAAATGCCATTTATTCTTCCTTCTTATCCTCCTTCTGGCCTTCCTATTAATTTTACTCTTCAAGTTAGAGGTAAAACTACTTAGTTCTATTACCTTCCTTAAGATATAATCATTAGTGTTACTCACAGGGTCCTTAAGTACTTTAGGAAATCTGACTTGACTACCTTCCTGGTTTTTCTTTTCTTTTGTTTTTTTTTCTTGCTTCAAGGCTTGAATTCAGGATGGAGGCACTGTCCCTGAGCTTTGTGCTCAAGAATAGTGTTCTACCACTGGAACCACAGCTCCACTTCTGGATTTTTGACAATTAATTGGAGATAAGTGTCTCATGGACTTTCCTGCACTGGATGGCTTTGAATCATGATCCCCAGATCTCAGCTTCTCAAGTAGCTAGGGTTACAGGCATGAGCCACTGGCATCTGGCTTTGAGTAGATTTTTTAAAAAATTAAACCTTGTATCCATGGATAATATGGATAATTTATTCTGACTCATCAACTTCACTGTACCTTTTAAGTGACTGTTAAAACTGCTATCGATAAATGGCAACACTATCAGACAGTATAAACCAACCGCAGCACTGTACTACCAAAAAGTCAAATCCAATGGGTGACACAAGTATATAGGGCCTTGTGCTCAGAAGTACGCA